>NC_043711.1:27451594-27531326 GCF_006229205.1 Suricata suricatta | reverse complement strand
CTACCAGAGCATGTTTTGTTTAAAGGTAAATCTAGTTCATCCTCTTTCTCACTGGAGAAATGGCTTTTTGTTTTAAACCTGACCTTCAGTGTTGTGTACCAGGTGCCTTGCCTAGTGGCTGGCCCATCAGAGGTACTCAGTGAGCATTTGTTGAACCAGTGAACCTCAGCAGGATGAAGAGAAGACTATGAGGTAAGCAGCACTGGGTGTGACGAGTGAGCCTCAGAGATCCCAGTAGTTGAAGGAGCCGTCGGACCTCTTGGCTAGAACCTCTTGGCATTATCTTATTTCATCCCCACATTAATGTATGAGCACCTGCTGTGACTTCTATTTTACAGATCAAAAAATTGAGCCTTAAGAGTAAGTAGCCTGGAAGCCATGCAGCAAGTATGTCAGAGGTTGAAAGAGCAGCCTTGAGATGTGATTTTATTTTTAATATCTTTTATAGCTTTGTGGTAGTTAGTTACCTGAACCCTTTCAGGCAGGCACTACATGGGTACTTAATAACTTTTCATGTTGATTGTATGGTTACCCCTGATAATTCCCTCAAGAAGCTGAAATAAGGTCAAGTTGTTCAAATACTTACATAGGACTTTGGAACCTATTGTACCCAAGTTCAAATCTAAACCAGTCAGAATCTTATTACTGCTGCCAGGCTTTATCTTCTGGGGGAACTGTGTGGAAAGACATGGAATTCTATTTCAGGGAGATCAGCTCAGATTCCTTTTGTATGCATGAACTTGTTCTGTTGTTTCAACTTTTGTATTTATTTATTCCTGAGAGCCAAATCCTAGTATCATTAATTGATAGAAATCATATCAGTAATGGAAGCACTGTACAAATATTTAAATGAATCACAATTATTTGGCAAATGAAGGTGGGTATGTCTAGCAACACATTATATAACTTAAATTTGGCAAAGGATAGACATTTCTCACTGTTTTCACCATGCAAATGCATAATACTGTTTAATACAAACAAATTACTAGTGGAGTGGAAGTGAGTATAGTTTTGACAAAAGTAAAATGAAACTCATATGCATAAATATAATAAAAATAATAATGCATTTTATTTATTTGTGTGGTGTCTACCCACAGCTGCATTCTAGCTGCTTTGTAATAAAATGAAAGCAACCGATTAAATAACGATTAGCTGGTTAGAGACTGATCAGATTATAGCGACAATTAAAATCAGTGTTGAACAATGTATTCAATCACTCTCCTTCTGCAAAGTCTTGGAATAAAGTTCTTTATTACATACACACGCTTTGAGCATGCAGCATGTTGATGTGACAGCAAGAACTGTGGGCTTGAGAAAGGGAAGGGTGGAAGGTTTTTCCTGCATGGCACCTAAGAAATGGGACCTTTGAAGCACATTCCAGCAGTTTTGTAGGGGGTACACCATCAAGGAGGGTGAACAAGTAGAAGTGAATGGTTATACTCTATGTGGGGCAGAGATACCTGCTTGAGCTTAGTGGATGGAATTGTGAAAAATGCTTTCTCATCAAAAGCAACACTTCATATCGAAGGGAATATGGAGCCCCAGGCCCTGGCAGGAAAAAAAGAGCAGTATTGGTGGATTTTTGGATTTCCTATGCTCCCATACATGGGAAAGGCTTGAGTCCACACAGCTGTCAGGTGGAATGCTACTTCCTTTAGAGGAGTTTGGAAAGCAATAGGATCTAATGGTTCGTCAGTTCCCAAAGTGGCATGAGAGTCATGCATGTGCCCCATATACAGTGTTTGCCATATCTGTAAATAGTCTGTATATGGCATTGGTATATTTAATCTGTTAACATGTATGTTTAATATTTGTTATATATAAACATAAATATTTAATATTTCTTAATGAATTAACACATTTTTTGAAAGTTTATTTTTATTTGTTTTGAGAGAGATAGAGAGCAAACGGAGAGGGGCAGAGAGAGAGGGAGACAGAATCCCAAACAGACTGTGCTCTGTCAGTGCTGAACCCCATTCTGGGCTCGAACTCCTGAACCACAAGATCATGACCCAAGCCGATGTCGGATGCTTAACCAACTGAGCCATCCAGGTGCCCCAAATTAACTCACTTTTGAAACATGTTTTGAAAGGAAACCCTGCCACTATTTTAAATGGGAAATCATGCCACCTACCACGATGAGAAAGGAAACACAAAATTACTCAGTGAAAGTAAATTATCACAAATTAATTCAAGGTAGATGCTGTTTCCTGATAATGGCTCTGAACCTGAGGCCTAGTCTCCCTTTGTTAGAAAGGGAGATTCCCAAGTGTTTGACAGCTGATTAAGACCCCACGTGGCACCGCATTGAGGCTTTCTCCTTGACATAATAAAGAAGGGTTGAACAGGAATACAAAAAAGTACACTTCTCCCCATGTGATTTAGTGTTGGTTTTCACCACCTCTGTGACTTTCTCTTCTGTGTGTTCCCATGGTGTGTGCCCTACCTATAGGAACCAGCTGTCCACAATAACCCGTTCTGATCTGGCGTTAGGAGAGCACGACTCTTATTTATTTATTATTTATTTATATTTATTTGGGGGGAGGTGGAGAGAATCCCAAGCTGGCTCTAGGCAGGGCCCAATGTGAGCCTGAAACTCAGAACTGTGAGATCATGACTTGAGTGGAAGTCAAGAATCAGACACTTAACTGACTGAGCCACGCAGGCTCCTATTTGAAACCTACTGTTCACTAGTGTGTCTAGCTTTTACTTTCCCAAAGCCTTTTACCTTCTCACTGGAATATTTTAAAGATGGTACAAGAAAATACCTGCTCCAGGAGAGATGCTAGGTGGGTGAGTCTGTTTAACCTCAGGGTGAATATTAGGGCGTCAGTCCCCTTACCCCTTTCTTCCTCTGCAGGGGACACTGCTTTGCTTGCAGACAGAAGCTTAAGCCCAGCAGGAGTGGGCCCACAATATTTTTTATGTTTATTGACTTATTTTGAGACAGAGAGAGAGAGGGAGAGAGGGAGAGGGAGAGAGAAACCAGCACAAGCAGGGAAGGAGCAGAGAGAGAGGGAGAGACAGAATGCCAAGCAGGCTCCATACCCATCAGCGCAGAGCTCAAACTCATGAACCACGAGATCCCGACCTGATCTGAAATCAAGAATCAGAAGCTCAACCAGCTGAGACACCCAGGGACTCTGGGCCCACAATTTTTAAGGAAGGGGATAAGGTGAAGACTCCAAAGTACTTTATCTACTGTATTGTCAGTCAGGACATTTCTGTCCCTCACAGGGCATAAGGAACACCTTCTAAAACCCACATGGGAGAAAATTTCAGCAGGATCAGGAAAAATATTTGGAACCTATGGGGCTTCCCTAGATGGATTTACGCCATACGAGTATCTGGTCTCAAGGTCAAAGGATTGAATTTACTAAATTCTCTTAGTTCCAAGATAATATGAATTACAAAATATACCAACAATGTAATAAAAGTTATTGGAGAATTCTTTTTTATTTTTTTTAATTTTTTTTAAGAATTCTTTTTTAAATGCTGCATTAAATATGCATCACTTGAAAAGAACTCTCATTTAAGGAAATAGTAAAATGTGAGGAAAAGCGGTTATTTTAGAAATAAGAAAACACTAACTTTTATGCCATGGTTTTTACTACTTTAACACCATCCTATTTTTTTTTTTAGAGTGTCTTCTATTCATATGTCTCTCTATGTGGTTCTGTCTGAATTGCGAAGCCAAATAAGGATGTGTACCAATTAGGATTTATTTTTTCTTTTGTATGATATATTTTTTCATCAAAACTATCAGGTATATACCATCAGGATGGGATCTGAGCTTGTGATATTGTTATGATGATATGGGCTCAGTGTCTCTTTGATCCAACTTCGTATCTTTCTGGAAAACACACACACACACACACACACACACACACACACACGAGGCCAAAGGAAAGCTAAGTCATCCTTTGCTATTAGTTGGATCTTTTTTAGGGAGGAAGCCCTTCCTCTACCCTTTGGTCCTTCTAGCTGGACTTAGAATCAAATCAACATGAGACAGATTAACAGGAGAAAATCCAATGTACTAGGTGTATGTATGGAGAACCCACATAGACAGGAGATTCCAAAGATGATGAGGCAACATGAAGTGTATATATGGGCTAATGGGACAAATAAAGTTTGAGGATACAAAGGGGAGGAAAGCCATTAACAAGAAGGTGAGAGGAGATTTGGAAAAACTAGGGTGCCCTATTACGCAGATAGGTTCTTTAGGTAAAAGGGACTCTCTGTGAATAGCTCTCCTCCTGTTTTAGGCTGTCCTTTCCAATGTAAATTAAAGCAGTTGAGGGGGAGGCAGAGAGCTTTTCTGGCATCTGGTGGGTTTTGATTAACTTTAACTCAAAATAAGCCTTATGCCAAAACATCCCCTCTTGGGGCAGCCTGCCCTGAGTCCCTACATCCCCGTGTAGAACCATGGTGACTTGGAGTGAACATTTGGTGAATGATCTTACTTGTATCAAAGTTGCTGCAGTGGCCTGGGTCCAGAACAGTCTATTTCTCCTCAGCCCCAGTTGAGTATCAGATCTCACCAGGGCAGGGGGAGGCACAGCCCACAGGGAACACCCATGACACTAGAGGAAATGGAGGCAGAGTAGGAGACAGTCTGTTCTGTGCTGGTTGGTGCTGGTCCAGGCTACTTGCCACAGGCCTCCTCAGGCTGCGGCATTATCCTCAAGTGGTGCTGGTGTCCAGTGAACTAACGAGAAAAGGAGAGAAGAGGGGAGGAGTGGAGAGGGCAAGGTAGGACATTGGAAGGGAGGACTCGGAAGGAGAGAGAAAGTCATCCTCTGCATGAACAAGCTAGAGAGAAGATGGATATTACCCTATGCTCCTCTGAAAGTTCTGTCACAGGAAACATGGTACTCTAAGTGGAGCTCCTTTCCTTCTAGACTGTCCATTCCTTCTCTTTCTCTTCTGATTGTCATGAAAACTCAAGGGTCTGATCTGCTACAGCTCAAGGATAGATACATTTTTATAGGCAAATGCTTTTCTGAAGTAGTGAAATTGTAAGGTTTAATAAGTGGAAGCAGAGGTGAGAGGAAAGAGAGAGAGACCAAGTTATGGAGCGAAGAAGGCCTTTATTGGGATCTAGGATTCCAAGGCGAAGTTCCCTGACTCTGGAGTGGGGAGTCAGGGAAGTCGTGCCTGGTAGGGAGGGGCGAGGTAATTTATGGGTGAAAGACTTCCGGTCTGGTCCTGGGAGGGCAGACCATCAAATAAGGGCACTTTAGGGATGTGGTGGGATGGGATAGGTTGCCTCCTCTGTCAGGGTGATGGGAAGCTGGGACTTCATGATTGGCTGTTTTCAAACTGGTGCGGGACATTCCAGGTCTGCAGGTGAGGGGTGGGGGTCTTCGGTGCACGGTGTTTTTCTCCAACCCAGAGCAAAATGGCTGCTAGTCACCATGTCAAGGTGACTCCCAAGGTGACTCTTACAGAAATGAAGAGAGAATCATAAACTTCTAGTTAGACTGGTGAGAATGAGAAGGGAAATACTTGAATGGGGGAGAAATGACGATGGTTTGCAAATGTTGATGACATGATGTTTATGAGACAGGTGGTTGGGGAAATTGCAATCCTAGCAACATTTACTCAGTGCCCAATGAATGTTCACCACTTCTACTACCTCAATTAAAAATAATCAATCTCTATCATTGTGATGAGTTGCTCTGAAAATAACCACCAATTATCCCAACTTCAGTAGAGAAAATAATATTCTGTTAATTGGGGGCAGACTGGAGAGGAATACAGAGAAATCTAATAGTTATATGGTAAGAAGGGCTTCCACATCCTATCAATGAATTCTACCATGCCCCACCTGGCAGAAAATAAACTTGAAAGTGTTCTCTTTCATAGAGACTTGTTAAGGAAGTGTCTTCTTATGTCCCTGGGACACTGTGAAAATAAGATTAAGATGCCCATCAACAATCGAACCCTCCTATTTCTGTGGTGTGAAAATTTACAACATATTAGAAATGAAACTGGTGGTTTCCAACTTGAGAAAGGGATAAGTTGGCATTTGTGGTGTGGTTATTGTGATTACTTGCTGTCCTTAGATACTAAAATGGCTATTATACGGAAAGACTAAAATTTAGCTTTTCTAGTTCCCAATGAGAGACCCTAGTAATAGGGAAGCTGATTTTAGCTTGAGTTAATAATAGTAGCAAATTCAGAGGTATACCAGGTGGGATAATTAGCCTCACAAAGTAATGATATTTCCATGAGTGGAAGGATTAAGCAGAATTAAAGTACTTTGACAGCAAGTAACAGAGACCAACTTGGGCTAACATAAGTTAAAATGGAATTTATTAGAAGGTGATCAGGGAATTCACAGAAAAAGATGCACGCCATAGGACCAGTCTCAGAAACAGGAAAGGAATCAAAATGGAATCTCCTTGGCTGTTGAGGTGTCATTGTAATGATTGATGAATGATTGTGTGTTATGTCACCATACTTAGTATTTAAAGTTCTGGAAGAGACGGGCTGGTTGGCTGAGCTTAGGTTCCCATGTTCATTCTTTGTCCATGTAGAGTAGGGACAACAGAACATCTACCAGAGGTCTCCAGGGAATCTCTTCAGATCTTGTAGTGAAAAGGCAGGGCACTCAATTTACCATACTACAAAGACTGCTTACAATAGGGTGGAGTTTTCCAAAACGGAAGTAGGATGCAGTAACAAAAAGGAAATAGGGGCCGAGGAGGCAAAATTTAACAAGCAGTGTTTACAACGGAAGTGGGCTGAAACTCTATTAGGAACAAAAGGAGAATTCTTCATTGGTCAGGAAAGTAGGTAGAAAGACTTGGTACCTCTGGCTCTAGTAACAATCGTGGGCAAGAAGAGTATCATCCTTGACAAATTAGATCTTGGGCCTTCTTAAAAGTAGCCAGGTAAATTTGGGTAACAATATCCTCTGGTTTCTAGAAAGTATATAGGATAGATAGCCCCTGGAATGTTTTTATCTATGATAGAGTGACCAAATGCTATATCACATAAAAAATTCACATGCCCGAAGTCTGGGAGATTCTTGTTGCTTTCTCTCTTCTCTCCCATCAGCTGTAATCTGTTTCTAAGGGCTACTTCAGGCAACTTCCACAAAGCCCCCGTAGGCAAAAATAGGTATCCCTTCATTGTGTTCCTGTAGCATGCCCTGTGTACCTCTTTAGGAGAACATTGTTCAAAATCATATATTAATTGTTTCTACCACTGGACTGAGAATTCCTTGATGCAGGAAATTTGTCTTTTATTGCTGTGCTTTTAACTCACAGGACAGAGACAAGAAGATGAACTAATGGAGAGATAAATAAAGGAAAAGTGACCAAGGGCCTCACAGGGTAGGATTCTATCCTCTAGCTGCCTTTTCAAATATGTCCTAATCCATAAGCTTCGTGGTCCTAAGCAGTGTGAATATTTGATCTCTAGTATCTGTCAGGTGGAACCTTTCTCTAAGAAGCTGAAAGCATTTTACTCTATTGATTTGTTCTCACCAGAGCTGAGCTATGAGTGGTAAGTAGGCATTTGTTTCTATTATGACTGTCAGTAGTATGATTTCAAATCACTTTTATCACAGTGATTTCAAGGGATCACACCTTTCATTTACAAAGCTAGCTCTATAGAACTGCACCAAACCAAACCATATTAAGCTATAGCCCAAGATGTCAATTCATGGACAGTAGTTTTAGGGGAAATTATCTTCCTTTCTTATATATATATAAAATATATACATTATATATATATGTATAATATATATATAGTGTGCGTGTGTGTGCGTGCATGCTTGAGCACAGAATCCTTCATTTAGATATGAACAAAGGTATATGCACAAGCTTAGAAATCATTTAAAAAATTCCCAACTAAAATGTTTTAGAGAAGAGTAACATCATAAGCAAAGAGAGGAGAGTCTGAATGAAGTCACAAAGCTCTTGTGTCAAACGGACTGTGGATGGGTCACTTATCTTCTGAATATAATTCCTCTTGGCACATGTGGACTTTAGGAAATGAACGTGATAAAAGCAGAATATTATCTATAAAGTTGCGATAGTACACGAACTCGATGGTTCTTGGTCACTCTCCACTCTGCAAAGATCCAGACCTCCTGGGGCAATTGGAGTGAGCAGAGATCTCTTCAATCCCATGGTTAATTGCAGAGGACACCAAGAGGATGTCCTGTTTTGTTCCTTATTCACGCTATTTCCTACATAGAAGAGGAACTGGTGAGTGGAATCGGGCTAGACATACCTGCATAATTTGCTCCCTATGCTGACCTGGTCAGAGTTGCCAGGAGAAGCAACAGTCAGAATAGCATTACTCTTGAGCGCTCCATTTCACACCGACCCTTTCATAAACAAACCAAATCCTTCCCCTTCAGGATTTAATTCTTTGTGGCAAAAATACATCTGAAGCTCCTCGTAGACCATCTCCCAAGATGGAGTTAGGCTCAGTGTGTGGCTGCAACTCTAATTAATGTTTTCCTTTTTACCTTGTGATTTTATCTCAGTATAATGGCTGAATCCTGTTTCCAGGACAACCAGAAGCTGACCAAGGCATTTGTATCTCTGGGGTCAGAGTCCTGCTGTAGTCTCAATTTCTCTCACTTTTGTGGCCCAGATTATTCAATTAGTTCCATGATTCTGCCATCTTTTTCCTTGTGTTCTTTCTCCACACAAGGTCAGGCTTACCTGTACACTTGCTTTAAATATACTAAACATAAATCTTGTATTTCTGAAAGCTAACCTTGATGGCTTTCTTTTGTACTATACAATGGACTTCCAATGTGATAAGGACTTCCCACTGAAAAATATTATTGTCCATACTGATCCCTTGTACCAGTGCTTAGCACATAGTAGGCATTCAGTAAGTCTGAGCTGCTATTGTTATCATCATTATTATAATCACTAGTATTGCCTTATAGTTATTCTGAGGGTTAAACAATAAAATAGTTATAAAGTATGTGAACAGCTTGCACATTGTAGGCACTAGATAAATATTAAGTACTATTAATTAAAGGAGCAGAAGCCAGAGACTTATTTAGGAAACACAACACCTTCCAGGGTAATTGTCTTGGCTCCATTTTGCTCATTTTTATATACCATTCCCTTTTAGCATACATTATAAGGAGGATGTGTTTTTAGAATGATACATCATATAGAGGTAATTCAAGGTGTTTTGTCACCAAAAAAATTTCACTTACACTTAGTTACTAAATCAGAAAAGTTGTGTCGTATTTTAGATATTCATTTTAGAGTGATGATTGTATGTTGTTTATAAGTGACTTATGCTCATCAATTAAAAATCTAAGTGTGCTGTTGAGAATGAAGCCTGGTGCAGCCTCTGTGGAAAACAGTGTCAAGGTTCCTCAAAAAATTAAAAATAGAATTACCATTTGATCCAGTAATTCTACTACTGAGTATTTATCCAAGAAATAAAACAACACTAATTTGAAATGATATATATATTGTGGCATTATTTACAATAGCCAAATTATAGAAGCAGCCTGAATATCCATCAATAGATGAATTGAGAAGGAAGATGTGGTGTGAGTATATATATATATATATATATATAAAGTGGAATATTGCTCATCCATAAAAAAGAATGAAATCTTGCCATTTGCAGCAATGTGGGTAAATCTAGAGGGTTCAATACCAAGTGAAAGAAGTTAGTTAGAGAAAGACAAGTATCATGTGATTTCACTCATATGTGAAATTTAAGAAACAAAACAAAGAAAGAAAAAAGAGACAAACAAACAAAACCCACATTCAAATATACAGGAGAAACTGGTGGTTACCAGAGGGAAGGAGGTTGAGGGGGCAGGTGAAATAGGTGAAGAAGATTAAGAGTACACTTATCTTTTTTAAAACATTTTTTAATGTTTATTTATTTTTGAGAGAGAGAAAAAGAGAGAGAGGAAAGGAGGAGCAGAGTGAGAGACACAGAATCTGAAGCAGGCTCTAGGCTCTGAGCTGTCAGCACAGAGCCCCACAGGGGGCTTGAACTCAGGAAATGTGAGATCATGACCTGAGCCTGCTGGAACTCTTAAACCATGAGATCATAACTGGAGCCAAAGTCAGATGCTTAACCAAATGAACTACCCAGGTGCTTTCTAAGAGCACACTTATCTTGATGAGCACTGAATAATGTATAGAATTGTTGAATCATTGTATATCTGAAACTAATATAATACTGTATGTTAGTTATACTTGAATTTTTTAAAAAATGTTAAGTAGTGAAGAAAATATTAAGAAGGAAGCAACACATCATCCTAAATCCCATCACTCAAAAGTATCCACTGGGAGCCATTTGAAGAGCATCTCTTACTGCACATGTACAGATATGAAGGTAGAAAAATAGCAAGTATTAAGCTTATAAAAATGGACTAACTCAGAGACCATGATATATATACTTTTAAATAGAAGCATTACATTTAATTTTACTTGAATTGGGGAAAAGAAAAATAAAATGAAAATAAAGGAATTGCTAAACTTCAGATATTTTTTTTTTACTATCACAGCTATTTGTTTCTGAAAGACCATCTAAAGGTTAATAAGAAAATCTGAAATAATTAAAAAGTGGGAGTCCTTGAGAGTCTCCCACTACATCAGTTTTAGACAATGATTTACTAGAAAAGATGACTTGATGGGCTTCTCTCATTTCTTTCAAGTTTTCTCTCATCCAAATGTGTTGCTTGCATTACACATGCTCTGGTAGGATTATGACATCCTTATTCTGTCTTGCAGTTGTAATCCTCCTGTTGGTTTAGCTCTGGTTCCGTTTCATTTGGACCCACCATTCATTACCAGTCCTTTTACATCCCAGGGCAGCTTGCACATCCCAGGGGTATTTATTTTGACTTATTTTGGGTTGTGTAGCTTTCATCATCAAGGTTTTGAGTTTTTCTTCCCAAGAAAGTTTTATACAGCTTACATTTTCTGAGACTTTTCACTTTTTGTTTTGTTTTGTTTAACAGAGAGAGCATGTAAGAGTTGGGGAGAGGGACAGAAAGGGAAGGAGAGAGAGAAAAAGAGAGAGAGAGAGAATCTTGAGCAGGCTCCAAGCTCAGTATGAGACCCAAGGTGGGCTCAACCCCACAATCTTGGGATTGTGACCTGAGCTGATAATCAGTCAACTCAACCATCTGAGCCACCCAAGTGCTGGGATTTTTCACTTCTGAAAATATGTACATACTGCCTTTATTCTTGAATAACAACTTAGTTGATATGATATTCTTAGTTTGTCTTCTCTTTGCTGCTGAAGCTTACAGATTTTGCTACATGATCTTCAGAGACTGAGTGTTGTTATGGAAAGTGTGAGGCCAGGCTGATTGTTTATTCTGTTGAAGTTGATATGATTTCTTCTTCCTGATGCCTAAATAATTCTAATTATTAATTAGGATGTCTTAATGCTGATTGTTACTTTTTTTTTTTTCTCAATATGAGAAAACTCAAGATGGATTCAGTTCTTCTCCTCTCAGGAAATGTTTCTGTGTGATAACTCAGTGTTCCTTTTCCAGGGCTCTTTTTCCTGGTCCACTGTTTTCAGGGAACATCAGTTGTTCTTTCGTTGGGGTGCTTTACCTGTCTTCCAAATTAAAGCTTTGCTTTCTATTTGCTTTACCAAGCCCCTTGCCTTTTCCTTATGTATTCATTACATTGAGTTTTTTCATCATTCTGTTAATTTGTTTTTTAGCTTTCACTTTTTTCTATGTCTTTTAAAAATTTTTTATTTTTGAGAGACAGAGAGAGACAGTGTGAGCAGGAAAAGGTCAGAGAGAGAAGGAGATGCAGAATCCGAAGCAGGCTCCAGACTCTGAGCTAGCTGTCAGCACAGAGCCCGAAGCGGGGCTCGAACTCACAAACCATGAGATCATGACCTGAGCCAAAGCCGGACGCTTAACTGACTAAACCACCCAGGCGCCCTGCTTTCACTTTTTTCCATTTCTGTTTCTAATTAATTTATTCCTTAGATTTTCAGTGGTACATAATATTTTTGAAAGTGTTTGCTTAGCTCTGGAATTTCCTTTTATCTTCTCAACTCTGAGCTCTTATTGAATGTTCTTATTAAGTTCTTTAATATTATAAGCACTAATGGTGAATTTTTATTGGGTCATATTTGCTTCCAGCTGAGCTCTTTATCTAGCCCTTGCGTAATGATCCTCTCCTCTCACTTTTCCATCCCCGACTTGTCTGGCTGCTGGAAGGCATGCTTTCTCTTCATATTTCGCTTACTAGTAAGATGGGTGCTTATGTTTATTTCTGAACTGATGTAAATGGATATTCCGTGGTCTTTTCTCAAACTATTTGGGGCTACTTTGTCTTCCGAATTCCGAGCCCTAAGTTTGAGAACAGGATGTTGCTTTCTACCTACTTTTCTAAAGATGACAGATTCTCGAAGCGTGGTCCTGGGACCAGTAGCATCAATTCATAAAGGAAATTCTTGGGCCCCACCTCGACCTTCTCACGTTTGAAACTCTGAACATAAGGCCCAATGATCTGTGTTTTCATAAGCTTTCCAGATGATTCTGGTGCATCTTAAAATTTGAAAGCTACTGCAGTAAACATTGTGCAGATGTGAGAATGGAAAGGTGTGATGAAGCCAGGCACAGCCAAGCTTGGGACCTGCTCTGTCTTCCGAGATCCTGTTAAACATCCTGGGCCCATTCGTCAGAAAGAACTGTTCTATGCCTTTGAGCTAGACCACTTCTTCACTTGGCATGTTGCTATGGAAATCAGCAAGCTCTGATGGCCCTTTCTGACGAACTGTTGCGCATCTTGTCCCTGCCCAGCGACACCTGGCTGAGGGAGCTTGAGTGGGACCTCCAATCCAGTCTGCATTCTGCCCACAAAGGATGTGCCTGGTGCAGCTCAGAGCAGGGGATGCCATTTCTGATTCTGATCTTTTCACAAGGAGCGTCTGTAGTACGGAACTAGCAAGGTCTTCAAATAATATGAAGGGGCGTCTGTGATAAAGCTGTAGTCCTTGAATTTGTCCAGGCTTCTCTAACCACTCCCCTTTCCTCAGTCCTCACCTTTGCAAGTTTTAGAATAGTTTTGACAATTCTAAACATTCTTTCTACTTCCTTTCTTTCTTTAATGCTGCTTCTGGGTGTGAGTAGGTGTGAGGTAAAAAGAGTTGATGAAGTTGACTTTACCAAAATGTTCATTTTCTTATAGTTTAAAATATTTTAGCAAAAGCACCTACTACTTTGCTGGTTTTATAGGTGGTAGCAACATTTTAAAAATGCTTATCATAGCAGGGCTCCCAGGTGGCTCAGTCAGTTAAGCATCCGACTTCGGCTCCAGTCATGATCTCACTGTTTGTGAGTTTGAGCCCTGTGTCGGGCTCTGTGCTGACAGCTAGCTCAGAACCTGGAGCCCGTTTTGGATTTTGTGTCTCCCTCTCTCTGACCCTCCCCTGCTTGCGCATGTGCTTGCTCGCTTGCTCTCTCTCTCTCTCTCTCTCTCTCACACACACACACACATACACAGATATAAGTAAACATTTAAAAATATTTTAAAAAATAAAATAAAAAGTAAAAATGCTTATCCTGGGGCACCCAAGTGGCTCAGTCAGTTAAGCATCTGACCCTTAATTTTGACTAAAGTCACGATCTTATGGTTTGTGAGTTTGAGCCCCACATTGGTCTCTGCACTGACAATGAGCAGCCTGCTTGGGATTCTCTTTCTCTTTCTCTCTCTGCTCCTCCTCCACTCATGCTGTCTCTCTCTCAAAATAAATAAATGAACTTAAAACATGCTTATCATTTCCTTGCTATTTTTTGTGAGTTATTGGGGGTGTGTGATTCTAAACCTCTGTCTCATTGTACTATTAGTACATAACAAATATATTAAATGTTTTTCTTACCAACACAAATGAAAATAATATTATTTTGCATTCAATTTGTTTCCAGGTTTAGTGAAATAATCAACACACATGACTGTATACATTTCTGGCATACAGCATGATGGTTTAATTTACATATATTGTGAAATGATGTTAATTTCAGCTAACATCTATTTTCTCATATAGCACAATAAAAAGAAAAGAGAGAAGAGAAAAGAAAGGAGGGGGATTCTTGCAATGACTATTTTCTGCTTAGCTTTTTATCAGGTAGATTTCTTTACTTATACTCAGTTGTGTATTTTGAACAACATAGGCAGGGGGAAAAAGCAAGATTTGAGAGGATGCTGGGTAGTATATGGAATGAAAGAATAAATCCTGGGGAAGAGGAGCTGGCCACCGGTGCCCTCAGCAGGACAGATTTGTGGACATTGGGAGGGTGCTGGCTGTGAAGTTACTGAGCTCTGGGTACATGCTGGGTCCATGATGTGAACGGCAATGCCCCCCCCCCCCCCCCCCCCCCGCCTGCAGACAGCAAGAAATGGCTCTTAAAGCAGCGGTTCTCACCAGGGGGTGGTTTGTCCTCCCCACCGCCACCAGGAGACCCTCAGCAATGTCTAGAGACATTGTGGTTGTCATAACTGGGGAGGCAGTACTACTGGTATCTGGTGGGTTGAAGACATAAATATCTGCAATGCACAGACAACACCCCACAACTAAGAAGTAGCTGATCCAAGTGTGAATAGCACTGAGGGGGAGAAATGTTGCCCTACAGGAAGGGAGGTTAGATAGGCAAGAATAATAGTTGTTCATTATACTTTTCTGTCAGTAGATGGGCATTCACAGTGATCCAGGAATGGGTGTGTGTACCAGTTTCATTCAGACTTGAGTATTGCATTCATTTTTTAAAAAGGAGAAAAATACTGGGCTTTTTTAATGGAAGAATTAAACATTTCATTTCCTTGGAGGTACAGTCATTGTGATACTGTCTTACGCTTGCACCAACACCCACATGTCAATTTTAATTCACTAAAGAAAGCTGCTGCATTAATCCTCCCCTTAATGGTTAAGTTTGTAACTCTAATGAAGTTTCCAAAATTAGAATCCTCTAGAGTCACCATAGGAACCGTAGAAAACATTGATTTGGTAATAAATAAAAGTTTTAGCTCCATACTCAAAGAAGCTTATCTTTGAGCCTCATAGTTTGTACAAACCTAACAGGTAAAAACGACCTTTTGTTTTCTTAATTAAACTGGTATTTGCAGGTGACTTCAGGGTCACTGGACAACAGACCTCGTGACTGTGGACAAGTCACGTAATCTCTCTGGACAGAAGTGGCAACAACAGACATATTTTTAAATGGGTGTGAGGGAACAGATGCGCCCCTTTCTGTCCTAACACTCTATGAAATTACGCAGTGTAAGCCCTGTGGACTGGATGGGGCTTCCCTTCTGGAAGGCTGGGGACAGGGAAGTCTTCTGCTTTGCATGCATCTCTTACGTTTTTGGTAGATGCCCGAGTGCCGGTCTGCGGGTAACTTCTCTTCTGCCAGTGTGCCCACAGCAAGCTATAATGCAACACTGCACATTAATACATTTTCACAGATTTTAAATGAACTTTTTCTATACAGATAGAAGAAAGTTAGAACATTCCGAGGGAAATCCCTTGGCAGACAAGCACATCTGTTGGTGATTTGGCAAGGCTGGAAGAGTTTCATTAGGACTACATCAGCAGTTTTTCTCAAAATGTGAACTGTGTGTTTGCTAAAGGCAAACACAATCATGTCTGAACTTCACAAACGTCTCTCAATTACAAGGAAATGTCACTGTCAAAACTCTAATGCCTCAAATTATCCCAACCCCAAGTTCTTGGGGAGAAACAACAACAGCAAACTCGTATCTGGAAAGCCATTTAATACTGTAGAAGTTTCTTTCTGCCATCTGTAAGCAAAGTGATATTTGACAGTGTTTCTCAATGTTGATAATGTGCAAAGATGTTTATCTTTATTACTTGCTAGCAGTATGGTATATCATTATATAAACTTGATTTTGCTTCTAATTAAACATTTAAAATGCAGTTTCTTTTCTTTGCTCTTGTGACAAGATGGAAGATTAAGTGACTTTCGTTGCCCAGTGGAATTATGTATGCTAAAAAACTCAACCTAAATTAATTTCTGCTGGCAAAATACATGTTTAAATATTATCATCCTATTCATGGTGGGTAAATTAATATTCCCTGGGAACAAATATTTTAACCAAAATGTGGTAAGTTTATTAATAACTGAGAAAAAAACAACTTGAAAAATGGTCGACATTTTGCTTGATGGTTACCTTTCATGATAATAATTATTTCTTGGATTTCTAAGCAAAGAACACGTCTACTCAATTGCTATCCATTAATCTTTAATTTGTTTAAAATCATCTCATTGTCTCTGAATATTAAGTTCCTGTGTGCTCTGCAGTATGAATGCTGGAATTACTATCTGTAATGTATGGTGGATGGGAGGAACTTATCAAGGTACATCTTTTCAGACCTTTGTACTATTTTAAGATGAAAGGATATGATCTAAACTTCCTGAGCTCTGATGCCAGTATCTCTATGAAGCCTCCCCAATAGCAACAGCTGTGAATACTCCTTTGTACTGAACCTCTTTTGTATTCCTTCTTTCTGAGTATCTGGCAATCCAGTGTTGTGCATATTGCCTCTCTCTCTGCTACAAGACTAGGGCTCTTTGCTCAATTTCTCCTGGCTGTTTTAGCTTCTTCACACACATATTGCATAGCTTGATCCTTCCGGACGTCAAGATAGGGGCCATATTAGTTGATCATCTCAGATTTGGTCAGAGTTCTTCCATCAGACTTCCCTGGAAGAGGGCCCTGGGAGTTACCTTCATATGTGAGCTCCTAATGGTCTTAATTCCCTGCCCTTTCTTTGGTGCTAGAAACTGAGGACTCAGGCTTACACGTCGCCTGGATCCCCCTAGAATCTAACTGCACATTTGTAATGGATGAAAAGCTAAGTAATTTCCTTGGGCAGTGATTAATTATTCCCTTATGTGACTCTTTGGAGAGGTGGTGTAGATACGATTAAAAATGGGTAAGGTTCTTGAGTTTGAAAGACCAGAGTTCAGATGGTGGTTTTACTGTTTTCTGACTGCAAAACTTTTATTAAGTTATTGGACGTCTATGAGCCCAAGTTTCTTGCCTATAAAATAGTAGTGCCACTCTCCTATATATGTTATAATGATTAAACATTGAATGCCTCTTAGCTGCCATAAAAAATAATTTTATAACAGAAGTTACTGCCATTCTTTTTGGAAGTCAGTGGAAGTGTGAGGGGCTCTGAGACACAGGTTGTGAGAGAAATCTTGCCCCATGTTTCCCATATCAATGTTGTCTGCAGTTGACTTTGACTAATTTCTGTGCACTTGCCCCTATTTTCCTCTCATTTCCTTAGTATTTCTTTCCCTTTTCTTCCAGAATACATAGACATACTATGGTTCTACAGATGAGGTAGAAATGGGGCTGTATAAAATAATTTAAGAAACAGTATGTTTGGACAAAACTGAGAACATCAGAAATATCTGATAAATTTGATTTCTGATATCTTCCAGATAATTAAAAGCACAGTTTTTTACTGAAATACCTGAAATCAAATATGGCAGAAAATTCAGAGGGGAATAATACTCACACCTGCCTTTATATTATTGGGTTCAGTCGAATTTAACTCTCATCTCTTGATGATGATGGTAACAGCGAGTATGCTGGGCATTGTGTTGTGGGGTAGAAACCATTCTCATGCTCACTCTGTAGGTGGCCAGACTCCAGAGCCCATACCTGGTATACATCTAGTTTTATTCTCAGATCTGGAGATACAAAGATAGATAAAAGGGAATCTTTACCTTCAAGGAGCTTACAGACTAAAGGAGAAGTAGAACACTTCGATGATCTTACTGTGAACCTGCACCAGAAGCTGCTGCCCGAGGAATCCAAATACCAAGAAGAGCAAAAGAAGTCTTAATCTTTGCTGTTTTCTCAGATCTGCGAGGAAACTGGTGTGGATTTTGGAGACAAGGTCAAATTTCCATAGCAGAGGAGACTGAGGGATGGGGAAAAGGGGAATGGGCAAGACTGCCAAATTAATAGCTAAGCTGAAGCAGGGTGGTCCTGAAGGACAGTGCAGTGCCAGAAATGCCAAGGTTGCAGAAAGTCAAGATGGGCCAGGAGAGCAGGTGGCCTGTGAGGACTGAAGGAAGCCAATAGGTTTTACCTGAGGCCACCACTAGTGACCTTGGCTAGCCGTTCTATTGGAATGGCAGAGGGAAGAAACCAACTTTATATTTGGCCAAGGAGACAGCAGAGACGGGGTATTCAGAAGATTATTTCAGGAGCTTTTGTGGTTAATGAGAGGAGAAAAAGAAGTTGGTAACTTGAGAGTGTAACATGGTTGAGCAGACTTTTATTTGTGAAAATAAAATGTAAGAGTTAGTAGAGGAATCAATTGCAAAGAAGAGGTTGAAGATAAAGGGAAAGAAGAGTTTTTCTGAGTCATAGAGGAGGAGGCTGGTGACAAGTGTTTTATTACACTTCCTGTGGGATTCAAATGCTTAACTATAGACATTGCAAAGGAACATATATTTTGGACAGAAATGCTTGGTGACCTTCCACTTTCTTTTCCTTGAAGGCTTGGCTTGCTGAAGTTTGCCAAACCTCAGTAAAAAGAAAACACTGATTAACTTGGTGTCCTTGGCTTAATCTCCCTACTGAGGATCCACTTTTCTCTGATTCCTCTTCTCTTTTCTTACCTTTATCTACTTTCTTGATGCCGGCCACTTTTGACCTCTCAATTGGTTGCTCTTGGCTCCTGGCTTTTTTATTTTTTGTCTTAGCTTCCAGATATAAAGTGCCCAGTTTGGGCTCAAAATTTAAGGCAGGTATATCAATCTATAATGGTCCCTTTTCTTAGCTAGGACAAGGTCTTGATTTTTCATATGCTGTCCTCATGGTAGCCTCACTCTGCTTAGCCCAGTGGATGCCCTGTCACTATTCTGCTGCTGTCCTGGTGGTGTGTGTGGGACAAAGGGCATGACAGATTTCAACAGAAGGTCCAAGAAGGACAGGAGAGACATGGAAAAGAATACAGTTAGAGAACAAAGGGAGAGCACTTCACCTCTGGAAAGACCGCCCAAGGTAGCAGGAAAGAGTGAAGAATCTGCACAATGGACAGTGGGAGGAGAAAGCCTAGGGGGTCTAGGCAGGCAGAGCCACCAGGGGGAAACAGCTGTGCAAATAAACCAAAGTCACCTGAATGAGAAAATGCAGAAGATATTTATTCAGAGCTTTCTAAAGCAAAGAGAGTCAACCACCATTGCTTGCCTTTGGCAGAGGCTCAAAGGTAATCACGGGAGTGGCAGCTTTATAGAAGCAAAACAGGAAGGCTTCTGGTATACCCTGACTAGAGCTTGTTGGCATGGGAAAGTTGGAGCCAGGCCAACTGGACGCAGGACATCCTAAGTGGTTGGTTAGGGGAGCTTATTTAGCTTTGTTGCTCCAAAGAGCCAGGGGTAAAAATGGGGGGAAATTGGCAGTTATTGATTAAGTACGGACCATTTGGGACCAGTTGCTACAGAGATTGTGGTTTGGCTTCTTAGACTGGTTGCTGGGGATTGTGGGTCAGAGTTCTATTTTTTATACGTGATCTGGCCACCGTCCCTTGTGTATTCAGTCTCTCATGAACTAGAGTTACGGAGGTAGTTTTCCCTGTATGTAGGTATCATGTTTTGCAGGACACGCTTTGACATGTGGCCTGGCCAGATCTGAGTTATTCCACATGGCAATGTGCCAGCTCACTTTGTTTTCATGGTCCCCTTTCAGTCACTAAGGGGGCTGGCTTCTATACAGACAACTGGAAGCAATGTTTTTATAGATGTTAACTTTTATGGAAACATTCAAAGTAACACTCAGAATGCTTTTCTTTTGTGTTTACTCAAATATAGTTCTCAATGCAGCTATGGCTTTCAGAGAAGCCTAATTACTTTCATATACCATGAGCAGTCGATAGAGCACTGGGAAAAGTCATAGCTATAAATTTATATTACTTGAGGGAGAATATTTGGTCTTAGAAATATTAATGTGGCCTCCCATCTCATATTATAGGAATTAGTTTTATTTGTGAAGTAGATTTTGATTGCCTTTCTGACCCACCTAAGAATGTGGCACCAGGGAGAAGGGTTTTGCACATTGGCTGGCTGTGAGTCGTTCATTCTAGAGAGATGTCAGCTCCCAGAAAGGACAGTCTGCCTCTAAGAGAGATGAGCTTGACTATCCCTCTGCTTTGTTCATAGGAGATGTCAGGAGCATGGAGTAACAGAAAGTCACATATTGTGTCAGACAATTGGAGACGACATTCATTTTCAGTTAACACCGGGCTGGTAATGGATTTCAAGAGTATTTTTTAAAATCACTAAGCTATTTATTATTTTCATTGAGCAGCAAAAATCAAAAGTTGCCGATATAGAAAGCTAAAATAGATAACCAGGGGGTGGGGAGTGAAATCCTGGCTGTGAATGGTTTTCAGCACTAATTTCAGGTCTGTTATCCTGGTGGAAACTCCCAACGCTTTTCTTCAGTAATCTGCATGCCTGCGTAAATTAATGTGCTAGGGAAAATTATTACAGAGCAGTATCACATCACCTGGGTTAATGCTGCTGTTTATAATATTGTAATGTTAATATCAATCCAAAGCAATGCTTTCCTTTAGCAAGTTGGTATCATGAGGACAAAATATGGTTTCCTGTCCTTGTTTCTGATCAAGAACAGTCTTGCTTATGGTCTCAAGGGTGCAGAGTATGACTACATTTAACTGACTGTCAATTACCACTAGAAGAACAAGCATATGTCTTAGTTAAAATGAAAACATGCAGATACTGCTCACTTGTTGAATGCTTACATGCCCCCCAGAACTTGGAGAAATGTTCGGGTCATCAGGACACTCAGGTGACAGACAAGCTGCTCATTGTCCTAAGTCTGAATGGAATCATCAATTCAGAGTCAGGCTTTGCTATTCTGTAGTTTACTTCTTCTATGTCACACACAGCCACTGGGACATTTGGTGCAGCCATCAGGGTAACACTGAACCTTAGCACATATATGGGGACCACGCTGAGGGCTGCCATTGCTGGGAATCCCCCTTAGGGAAACTTTCCTCACTCTCATCCAATTCAGACCATTCTTCTTCTACAGGTAATGCTTTCCTTTCTTAAAGAATCCAGTTCTATTGCTTCCGTCAGCCCACCTACTGGCCTAGAATGAAGACTATATTTTCAACCTTTCTTTCTTCTTAGATGTGTAACTAAATTCTTCCAATGGGAATGAAGAGAAGGATTATGTACAAAAATTGGAAGGCCTGTCCTGCCCCTATCCTGCTGTCTAGACATACGTGGGAGTATGAAACCGTGTCTGCTTAAGTCACTGTTATTTTGAGGTGTCTCTTTGTGTTTATAGTTATATATATACTATTACATATAGTATATATATATATATATATATATATATATGTATATATATATATATATATATATAGTTCTACCTGATTTGTACCTAATAGGTTACATATATACAGTATTTTTTCTTTGCATTACCTTCAGCCTCTCAATAGATTATTGTGTCATAAATACATGGTGTATCTTTAAGATATGTAAAATTAAATATATTTTTATATGTGTAAAATATTTTTCTATCTAATTTTAATAAGATATGTAGAGTTCAGAATGTTGTAAGAATGCATACAGCTTCTAATTTGAAGGTCACTTAGTTAAGATAAATCATTTTAGCAACCTTGCATTAAAGGGCAGATTTGAAATCTAATTTTCCTTTCCTCTTTTTCCCCTTAAATTTTGAAAAGAGTACATTCGAAGCCATTCTGAATGGCACATAGACCATGTAACCAGGGCGACTGTAGCAACTCAGATTGATTCCTCTTAAATCACTTCAATATGGTAGCAGTGAAACGTTCCTGTTCTTCAGCCACCACAAACCCTATCTTCTCCCAAAGCCACATGATTTGGGGCCCTTGGAAATGTCCACTATTAGAGGGAGTCAGGCGGTTCTTCTCTAAACAGCCCAAGTGAGAGTGTTCAAAATTTAGTAATTTCTTCATGGAATGTACCTTTCTGCAGTGTACTTGAGCAAACAGACTCAAGAATGAACCTCAGCAGGCTCATTTTATTTTCCTGGTTTCTATTTTCTTTTTTAAAAATTTTTATGTTTATTTATTATTGAGACAGAGAGAAACAGAGCATGAGTAGGCGAGGGGCAGAGAGAGAGGGACACACAGAATCTGAAGACAGGCTCCAGGCTCTGAGCTAGCTGTCAGCACAGAGTCCAATGTGGGGCTCAAACCCACAAACCATGAGATCATGACCTGAGCCGAAGTCGGATGTTTAACTGACTGAGCCACCCAGGTGCCCCTGTGTTTGTCATTTTCATCTTGCTTCCTAGCATAGCACATGGGAGAGCCACTACCGTTAGTACTCCATGATGTGGGTAGGCCCAGGTAAATGTGCCTGGGTTTTTTAATTGTTTTCTTGTGAGGATTAACCTTCATATACTACTTCTTATGTGTGTGTGAGAGTTTGTTGCAAGTGGATTTGTTCAGCTCAGTGGCTGTTCTTCCTCGTTGATATTCTTAGGGGAGCTTGCTTAGAACCAGTTCCGACTTTAGGCTTCCTTGCTGTCAAAATAATATATACACCAGGGAAGGAAAATGTGTCTATGTCCATCAAACCCATCTTCTTTCTCTATGACTATCTCTAATTAGGTTTTGAAAGGTTTTTTTTATAACTTAAAAAACTATTTTTGAGATAGAGAGGTAAAGAGAGAGAGTGCACACGTGATTGTGGAGAGACAGAGAGAGACGGAATAAGAGAGAATCCCAAGCAGAGAGAGACAGAATGAGAGAGAATCCCAAGCAGACTCCACATTGCCAAGATAGAGCCCAATGTGGGGCTCAAACTTATGGACCATGAAATCATGACCTAGTTGTCTCTCAGTTTTGAACGTTTTAAGTGTAGAGAAGGTGGGCCTCAAAACCAGAGGTCATGCTCCAGTTTAAGAAGGGAATTAGGGGACAGACCCTTCTAGAGTTCATTAAATGTCCATTCGATTTTTTCAGAGTTGGTGAAAACATACAGTATTTGTAATGGAAAAATATACTTTTGTTTGAGTGAGTATGTGGTGTAAGCTTTTCTTTTATTCTCTTTGGGGGCCTTAGACTTTCAGAAAACTTTTCAGACATTTGTTTTATATATGAGGGCTGCACATACTCTAACCCTGGCTCCTGGTATTTCAAATGCGTACTGTTTACGTGGTTAAGTGGTAGGATTTCCCTGATTCTGCCCATTCTTTCCCTTGGCTGAATCCTAATTACAAGTCATATTAGATTTCCTCCTCCTGGAAGTCTTCCCTGGTTCCCCCATGCTTAAGTAGCAGCCCTCTTTCTCTGAGCCTATACTCCCAGCAATCTGTCAGTGTGGCTATATCTCCCATCTGGCTGTTTCTAACTGGAGGGCACGGTCTTTGCCTTCCTCCCTTTGGGAACTATGGTGCCAGCTCAGTGCCTGGCATAGAGTGAATGCTCAGCAAATATGTGTTTAATTAATGTATTTTTCCAGAGGCACTTATTTTACATATGGGATAAAAATTTCAGGCATGTGCATAGAAGGTGCAAAATAAATATTTGTAGATTGGATTTCCAGTGCTTAAGTATTTCTGTATTGCAAAGCAGACGCCTCTGAGAGGCTCATTAATGGTTTAGGATATTATTTACAACACTAAAGCAGTTTTCTGAAAGTGCATATATATTACACCCTGTTTCCTCCTAAGTGCATGGACTCTGTGAAAAATAATAAATCAATACCATCCTGAGAATTACTGGAAGAAACAGCATGTTGTCTGTTATTCCCTGAAGATGGAGTGTAGAGATGATGGGTGAAGAGAGCTTCTGATTTTCTGTGGTGACAGTAGTGACAACATCAATCGTATGAATTTTTATTAACATTCAACCCATGGAGCAAAGCATTGAGTCCGTAGGTAGATTGTGTTTGAACTAGATTCTTGTTGTCTGATGAGGAGGTTTGATCCAAAGCGTTCAATAGGGTACCTCCCCTCTTGCAGATTTTGGCAACGAAACTTCATTCCTTGTCATTTAAAAGTGTTCTGAATTTCCTTAAACCTTAAATGATTGACTGATTAGAAGAGATACTCTATTTTTGCAATTTATGTCCAAATGTGCAAAGAGCAGATTAACAGAAGACTCCTTTCAATAGCCTTGTAGATGGGTAGTTTCTTTGTGTGTCACTGTCTACCTGAGTCTGCAAGTCCAGAAACTCAAGTTTCTACATTTATCCAGAGTTGAGGAGGGTCAAGGCCAGGGACTCATACTTACCTAACTCATAAGAAGATGATAAATTAGAATGCCAATGTGTTCATTCTCCAGGAGAAATATAGCTGCCAAGTTCTATTCATGTTATCTGGTCAGCACTTTCTCCAGTGAGAAGTCTCAGTGGTAAATTAAATTATGACCAGAAATACACTGTATTGGTGAGAACATAGGGGGAACAGCAGTATCATATACTATTAATAGAAGTGTAAATTGCTACAACCTCTTTGGAGGAAAAATTTGGCAACATCTTCAATAAAAATGTATGTATCTTTTGCCCTTGCAATTTTCTTCTAGAAATTTATCCTACAGATAAATCTTCACAGGTGGGCAAAGACATATGCATAAGGGTACTCCTTGTAATGCCACTCAAGGAATGGAAGAAACGTAATATCTATGAAAAGTGAACTGGTCAAGATCTATGGTTTATCTATATAATGGGAAGCTATGATGCTGTTAGAATGAGTTATGTAATGTATATGTAATGTGGAGGATGGTCTTCAAGATATGTAATTGATGGGGAAATGAAAGAGACAGAACTGCGTGTACAATGGGCTTCTTCCTGTGGTATTAACAGAATGGAATAGCCACATATATGTGGTACTCTGCAAAGTGTGTTCTGAAATGCAGGACAACAGTGGTCATTCCTTGACGCACTAGATGGGAGGAAGATTCGTTTTTCACTAGAAATGCTTTGCATCTATTTGAATGTGTTACCCTGTGCTTGCATGTATTAGGTTTTTTTATGAAAAAGAAGAGTTAAAATATTCAAATAGTTTCTTATTGACTTTTGTTGAGTTTAAAATTAGAACCAAGGAAGATACTCTTTGTTGCGTAGCATCATTCCCAACGGGCTGCCACGGTCACCAGCTAGGTCAATCCCACCCACTCCAGACAGCACTCTCTCCCAGGGAATGTTTTCATCGCTCTTTATTGGACTCACACACACATTGTCTCCAGTATGTGATGTCATCATTATATTTATGAGCAATTCTTCCTGCAGCTGGACTCTGATCTCTTGAAGAAAATTGAGGAAACATATGAGTCCCATAAGCCATACACTTAGATGTCATATCTTAGGTTAGGTTGACTTTGGTGTAAATTATAATCACCAGGAGAGCTTGTTCAAATGCAGAGTCCTAGATCCCATCCCAGAGACTCTAATTTCCATAGACTGGGATAGGGTCAGGAAACTCTAGCTTCAGGGGATTCAGATGCAAATGATCTGTACGCCCCTTCTATCTGAAGCATTTAGAGAGGTGTTATTCCATGCTTGTCTCTGGATTCCAAAGTCATTTTACTTTGTGCCTTCTTTATTGATGATGCATGTTTTAAAGAAATCAGTACTAAGTTATTAGCAACTTCATCCATTCTGTATCAGTTGACCTTTTTCAAGAGACAAAAAGGAATTATGACTAAGTTCAGCTTCCATAACGGGAGAGAATGACCCTCCCCCCACCCCCCAAGTGCCTGACTTGTAATGACACCCAGGTTGTTTTATGCACACTCATCTCAGCCTAAATCCTTCTTGGTCTATGTGGATGATGGAAGATTGTCATTTGTCTTCAAAATCAAGGAAGAAGGAACATTTGAGTTAAGTTATGAGACGCTGACCTTTGATTTTAATCACAACTGCTTTTAAATGGAAATAGGAAGGAGAAGGAGTGGCTGGGGAAGGATGGAATGGAAAATAGAGAAAAGCAAGTGAAGTTGTCTGAGTTGTGCATGAGTTTTGAAGTCAAGCTGACTTGCCTCCTCCTAGGCTTTCTAAACCTGATAAGCTGTGTGATGTTGCACATGGCATGGAATTTCTCTGTGTCATGGCCATGAAATAAGGATAACACTCACCACATTACCATGATCAGATGATAAAATCAGAGAGTATTTATATACACTTTAACAGTGCCTGCATTTATCAGAAGCTCAGTAGATGATGGCAAAAAACTTTAATAAAGGAGGAAGAAACAGAAAGATAATCACATGTCAGCAACTTTCTTTAGCTCAGTGGACCTGTAAGATTTAATAGATGGAGGCAGAGATGAGAGGAAAGAGAGAGACCAAGTTATGGAGCTAAGAAAGCCTTTATTTGGGGTCTGTGGCCCCCCGGGCGAGGTTCCGGGACCCAAGTAGAAGTTGAGTCAGGGAAGTCGCCCCGGTATGGGAGGGGTGAGGTATTTTATGGGTGTAAGTGTTCCGGGTTTGGTCTTGGGAGGGCAGATTACCAAGTAAGGGCATTTTAGGGTCACAGCGGGATGGGATTGGTTGTCAGGATGGGGGAAAACCGGAGCTTCATGATTGGCTGTTTTCAAATGGCACGAGACATTCCAGGTCTGCAGGTCGGGGGTGGGGGTTGTTGGTGCACGGTGTTGTTCTCCAACCCACAGCAAAATGGCCCCTCAGTTACCATCTTAAGGTAACTCTTACTGGACCCATCAGTCAAGAGATCTGAGTGGCGCTCCCAAATCTGCCACTAGCTAATGTTTTGCTTGACCTTGATCCAACCATTAAATGCCTTGAGCCTTAGTTTTCCCATTTGTGAAATGAGAAAGCTGAACTATGTGGCTTCTAAGGACCTGTCATTTTTACCTCCAAACTCTAGAGACAAAATAAAACATTTCTTAAAATCCCTTTTTTTTATCCCAATGAATATCAGGTAATGACTGGTCTCGTATTGAGCTTAGATGGAATGAAGTCTTTTGTCTCGATTTGTCATTCTAGGCAGGATGTTTGTATTCCTTCACGTCCAGTTGACTCTCCTTAGCTACACTTGAAGTTCAGTCTGTATTTAAAATTCTTAAGTTTGAAGTTTGATGAATTAGAACACATCTGACTCTTTCAATGAGTAGAAAATGGTAAATCATTGGAACCAGCAATTAGGTTGGTGTAATTTTATCTCACAGGATTCCTAATCTCCCATCCTGACCCCCTTAGGGTGTTTACTGTAAGGACTCAGGTCTGAACCAAACTGACTCTAATCATTAGACAATAGAAGGGCACACATTGCCCAAGGCAGGAGGGACCACCCTTGTAACACCCCATCAGGAAAGGCCAGCTAACACCCTTAACATTTCTAAGGGCGGGCCCAAAAGGCTAGTCACGCCCTACATAAGGGTCCTGGGTCCACTCTGTGATTGGTCAATACTCTAAATGTTGTGATTGGCTCCCACCAAAAGTAACAAATACTCTAGGCAATGTGAATGGTTAAATCTGCTGTCAATAATATTGTATAATAATGATTGGATCACTATACCTGTGTCACAATTTCCTGTAACTCCTCCTTTCCAAGCCCATAAAGGCCCTACCCTGCCTTTGTTTGGGGGGCTCTCTGCATGGGTCCACTGTGTTGGTGGAGTCTGTGAGCCTGAGCTTAGGCTCGGCCAGCCTAAGCCTGTGATAATAAAGCCCTTTGCTTTTGCATGTGTGACTCGGTCTCCCCGGTGATCTCTGGTTTTGGGGGATGATATTGGAAACTTGGGTATAATATTACTTCTTGGTAGGATCTGGAAATGAGTGAGGAAGAACTCATCTGTCTGTTGGGTCATCTTACTGCTGCTGGTGCGCTCCTGGGAAAGGTACCTCAGATGATTCTCTCCTCTGTCTCTTGCTCTCAAAGTGCTTTTCATGGGACACTTATTTCTTGAGGTGCTCCATGGGAAGAAGGTTTAAAATTTGGTTTAAAATGCATGGAATGCTCTATACATTACAATGCCCTCCTTGGAGAATTCCAAAGAATATTAGCATATGAAGGCTCCTAGACCTCCCAGAAAAAGAAAACTGGCTAAACCCAGCGCCTCTCAGACTTATTCAAATTTGGAACTTTTTAAAAGATGCTAACACAAATGTAATATCTCTCATAATAGTGTCCCACAGAACTCAGATTGGGAAGTATTTTTATAGATTATGCAAGAGCTCTAGGTGATTGATTCTGCTCTATTAAATACGAACTGATTGAAGAAGGAGAAAAAATAGGTTTCTGGAAGGTTTGTCTTGAAAAGCAACTGGAGTTAAAATTTATGTATTGAAGTATTCACTTGATGTTGAGATGTGCGTTTGAGTATCAAGCCTGGTTTAATTTGTGGGTGCGTGCTGTTGACTCACAGACTATTGATAGCTCTTTCTTGCCTTCACTACAAGACTTTGTGAGTCTCAGAATTTCATTTAAATATTTGGCTGCAGAATGTGTAACTGTCTGTGGATCTGAATGAAAAATAACACCACGTGAGTCCATAAATAAATAATTAAAATTGCATATGAATAACCCCAGGTTATACCACCATGGCCATATAATGTAAAGAGCTCCAATTGAAGTCTAACAAAATACATCTGTGTCTGGCTCTAAAAATTGCTTTCTGAAGATTGGAGAGGTAGATTTATTAAAGTCTGCACATTTCTGATTATGCATGAATATGTTGTTGCAACGTCTCAGGAACATTTGAGTCCTGGGTATTCTTTTCTAAACCTTAGAGAGAAATGTGTTTCAGAATTAGGTAGAGACCACTCAGCTTCAGTTTACTCATATATGAACTGTTTTCACATTTACTGACAAATAGGGATATAATCCCCTTTCAGATATTCCAGCGTACCTAGCAGTTGTAAATTTTCTTTTTTATTTTCTAATCTTGTACAGTTAAAGGGAAAGGGCTGTACTAAAATGGTTTTGTTGATGCTTGAAGTGATGCAAAACTAAGATGAAGGCAGCAAATGTAGAAAAAGTAAATTCAAAATGATTTGTTTAGATTAGGTTTATGGGCTCATGTAGTTTAGTGGAGGGAGCCCAGGAACCCGGAATAATCAGAGAACCTCCTGCCTAAAAACGAACACATGCAGGAACGTTAGGGCATTGCTAGATATCACATTGGAAGGATCTTCATTCTGCAGTACCCAAAGTAAGGAAACAAGGAGATGGGCTGGAGTGTGTGGGTAATTAGCGTTTATGTGGGAGTGGAAATGGTGCTTTTGGAACTGCAGTTGTACAATGGAGTGTGGTCCCTTGTCATTTCTTTCTCTTTTTTCCACATTAGAAGAACACATATAATTATAGGGGTGACAGGTTCTAATACATTTTTGGTCCTAGGCAGAATGTTTGAATTCTTTCGTTTCCAGTTGACAGTATTTAATATAAAATGAGCATATGCATTAGGGAATGCAAAGGGAACAGTTATTTAAGGATGATAACAAAACAGTGGTTGATTCTATATCCACTTGTTTATGGTTTGGGGCAACCCCTACTCTCCTCTGGACTCACTCTTCACTAATGAGAGAGAGAGAGAGAGGGAGAGAGAGAGAGAGAGAGAGGGAGAGAGAGAGAGAGAGAGAGAGAGAATGTATAAAACAAATCTAAGAGGAGCCTCTTTATTGGAAGGGGGTAAATGGGCAGTGGTGTGCTGCTAAATGTTTAGCAACTGGGGCTCACAGGAAAAGAAAAAAAAACCAGAATCATGATATGCAGCATTGGCAGATTTGGGGATTTCTGTGATGCAAAACCTCCCACATGGCCAGTTTCAGGTTATCAGTCTGATGTGAGCTGGCTCACAAAATCCTAAAAATTTAACAAGAAGTCCTCATGAGTTGGTGGGAACTGAATCTACCACACTTCTGCTAGATTTCCTTCTTCCCTTCCCTTCCCTTCCCTTCCCTTCCCTTCCCTTCCCTTCCCGTCCCGTCAAATAGTTATCACTGTCACATGAGTTTCTGGTGTGTGACACAGTGATTGGACAACTCTGTATGCTAAGATATGCTCACCACAAGTGTAGCCACCCTCTGTCACCATACAATGCTAATATGCTACCACTAACTATATTCCCTTTTATTATACTTTTATTCCGGTGACTTCTTCATTTCATAACTGGAAGCTTGTATCTCCCTTTCCCATCACCCATTTTGTCCATCCACCTACCCTCTAGCAGCCACTGGTTTCTTCTATTTTCATGGGTCTTTCTGTTTTTCATTTGTTTGCTTCTCATTTTATTTTATTCTTTAGATTCTACATTTCAGTGGAATTCTGTGGTATTTGTCTTCCCATGTTTGACTTATTTCACTTAGCATTATACCCTCTAGGTCCATCCATGTTGTGACATAGATTCCTCACCCAGGGTCATTTTTTGGGTCTGTTTCCACAGATATCCATCAGGCCCCTGAAGGCCCTATAGAATGCCTTTTGAAAATAACTGGTCTCTGATCTTTAAAATCCCTTTTAGAGCCCAGAGTCTATAATTCTTTCTCAGGAATACATTGTAATAGTGTCTGATGGACTTTTAAAAAGTTGCTATTGATGTTATTTGTTGTGGCTGGTTCCTGGAGAGCTGGGATTCCGCTGGGGTATGTTGGGTACAGAGGGACCACGCGGAGAGGATTCACAGTGGTTTTAGGGAAGGCAAGTGATTCTGACACACCAATACCCGGGGGTGCTTTTGCTCTTTCAGCATGGAGCCATTGCCATTTTCGAACATGACAAACATTGCATATCGAACACTGCATTACAGCAAGTGCCTTTAACATAGGACACCTTGTCATGCAGGAGAGGGGTTGGCAGTGACACCTCATCAGCCGAACCCAGCCCACTGCCTGTTTTTGTGTGGCTTGTGGGCTCAGGGTGGTTCTTACATTTTTGAAAAGTTGAAAAAAATCAAAAGAAGAAGACTTTGTGACACATGAAAATGATAGTTTCGGTGACCATAAATAAAGTTCTCCTGGAACACAGCCTTGCCCTTTCGTTCCTGTCATCCATCATCGACATCATCATGTCATCTCTGGCTGCTTTCATGCTATGCCAGCAGAGTGAAGTGGTTGCAGTAGAGACTATGGAGCCTGCAGAGCCTGAAATATTTACTATCTAGACCTTTACAGAAAACGTTTGTAAGTTTCTGAGAAACTGTGACCAGCTCCTTCCAGGTTCTGTACAGTGATGGAAGAGATACCACCAGGAATGCCCAAATCATTCATAATGGGATGGGAAGGAGTTGCATAAGAAAATAAAGGGAACCATAAACAGCTTGTGAAAATTCATAAAATATGAAAACCAGTAAGGAAAATAAGAATTTTCTCACTTTGCCCAAATTACCTTTTCTGCATTTTCTTTTATAACTTAATCTGAAGAGGTTCATGCTTTCTTGTGCTGATGTGTTCTATGTTGCATGGTCTCCTGATGCACTAGGACCCGTGCTTCTGACTCAGTAAAGGAGTCTCATTGGCGGTCACAGAGTGGATCTGGAGTCAGACAAATGGGGTTCAAACCCTGGCTCAGCCACTGAGTTGATGTATGATCTTGGGCAAATTTAACAGCTCACATCTTCAGTTTTCTTACGTCTAAAATATAGAATTGTTCTGAGAATCAAGTAAAATATTTAGATTCCATAGCCCAGAAGTTTGACACATACGAAGCACATAATAAATGCTACTTTTATTGTTTATTGTTATTATTGTGTTTGTACACCTCAGGGCATTCTGTGCCTGCACATATTTATCTTTTGGGGTAAGCTTTTTCTCCTTTCAGTTTTTGCAGACAGAAATAAATATTTAATTTGGCAGTATCTTGACATATAATATAAATTTTTTTCACCCCACATACTTCATCTCCTGGAAATTGTCTTGGAAAAAAGAAAAAAAACTCATGCAACTGTTACAGTCTCAGCCAACCAACATTTTCCACTTCGGTCTGGTGAGAAGGTTAAATGTTCCCATTCATTTCTTCCCAAGAAGAGACTGCCCTCTAATGGAAATTATTCTGGTGAGGGGAGAAAATTTTGGTCGATGAAGACTAGCAGATGTTTTGTAAAATTCTTTTCTGTTACAGTGTATCTGCTTATGAAATTTAAGCATACCTTCAGGGAAGAACGACTCCTACTCTTCCAATACCTGCACAGTCTGCTCTGGTGATAACATTCACCAGTGAGACATTTCATTTTTTTGACACTATTTGCACTGAAAACCTCTCCCCTGCCCCCACCACAGTGCAGGCGTTGCTTTAATCAAGTCATTTTCAATCTAGGTTCTTCAGTAGAAAATTAAGAAGCTATAAAATATCCTGATCCCTAGTTTGTACCTCAGCCCGACTAGGTCTGATTTTTTGAGGATGGGGTATAGACAGCAGCATTTTTTTTATGTCCCTTCCACACACTCGATTACAAAATGCAGCCTACAGCCAAGGTTGAGAATCACACTTTAAACCTTTAGGTTTTCAATTTGTTCTTAAACAAAATAAAGCAAAAATCCTGTTCTCATGTTTCTATGGTATTTGCTCTTCTTACGCATGCATACGAGCAGCATCCATTGTCTACTGCTTGTATTGGAGCCTCATCTCCAGGGAAATTTACTGATACAATCTTATTTCATTAGCTTGTTAATAAAGAAGGATCTTCTAGGTAGTGAACGAGGATGATAAGAAATGAATCTTTGCTACTTCTCCAACTGTAAATCCCACTGATGGGTTTTGTTTGGGACCATTGATCATTGGGACTTTGATGACCTCATAGCTAACCTCTACAGGAATATTTGAGCTCACGTGTCAAAAATGCATTTACATGGTATGAATCCACAAGAGCCTATTTCCTATATATTCACTGATAGCCTTATGCATATTTTAGCCTGGTGAGTAAACATGCTGCTACATTTTCCTCTCCTCAGCACACTGTTCCTTGTGTTTATTTCATTATAGATATGTTATTGATCTAATCTTTTACTTAAATAGGAATTGCTATAGTTTCAGTGAGTTTGATGCAGTTGAAGGAAGGTTAATTAATTTTGTTATCTCTAAAATAAAAATAATGATATGACCCATCTCCTAGGATTGTTAAGAACAGAGGAAGAGATAATATGTGTAAGACAGCCTACTGGTTGGCACTAGGCAAGCACTCTAATGATGCAAGGATATTGAGACAACATATAACAGAGGTCAAGAACAAGAGTGCTCATTATGTTAGTTTCCCTGGATTCAAATCTTATCTAGACTACCTATCAGCTTTGTGATGTTAGGCATATTAATTGCCCTCTTTAAATCTTCATTTCCTTAACCTGGAAACTTTGAGCTATCGTTTTTAGGGGAGCAAAGGGAGGTGGTTGAAAAATAAGTGAAATCATGTATTTAACATGCTTATCACTATTTCTGGCATATGGTAGGCACCTTTTCACATACATAAAATAGGAAAGGAGTGTGTATGTGTGTTGGGGAGAGGTAGATTATATATCCAGTCAGAGGTGCAAGGGACCTTACCCTACTTCTTGTATAGTCCCTGAACCAGCAGTATCAGCATTACCTGAGACCTTGTTAGGAATGTGTAATTTCAGCACCTGCCATGCCCTCTCTCCACCACTGACTGAATCATAATCTGCATTTAAAAAAAAAAATCCCCAGTGATTTGTATGCACATTTGAGCAGCACTACCCTAGTCAATGAATGACAAATACAAGCAAAATCACTCCTCCCCATAGGACGCCCTTGGCAGGTGTCACTTATCAAATATGTCACTCCATCCCTCGGCATCCTGTCCACACACCAGGTACCCTCAATGGGCTGATAGGAATTGTCATGCGAGATGAAACCTAGAGCAGCAGAGACTTACTGCACCAAAGTGGTGACTTGCTTGAGCTAGAAAAGCAGCAAATTGCCAAGACAGTGCTCAAATCTAGGGCTTTGAATCCTCAAACCAGTACGTTATTTTATACTGCCTCCATGATGCCGTCCAGCACACACAACTGTTGTAGACCTGGCTTTGTGCTACGACTGGATGGTGAAAAAGGAAATTGATGTTAATCAGAAGGACGAAATAGCATTCAGTATTAAAACGGGTTGGAAAGAAAGAAGTTAAAATCAGCGCCAACAGTGTTACCGTGATGAAAGCTCAAAGCCTAATGGTAATTTCTATTGGATAATCTAGAGTTTATGATTTTAAACATTTCTGATGATAAATTAATACCACTGCATTTCAAAATTCATTTTTTTAACTTGCTTTTTCACTTCAAGTACTTTCTCTTTAACAAGGATGTGTAATACTTGTGGATGAAGTTGTTATTAAAGTGGCCACGAATTCATTAGACGGCATTTCTCGCCGAAGGCACACATTGATACACTACCTTTGCATCTTACAATTGTTTTTGCTAGAAATTTTACATCTTAGGGCTGGAATGAACCTTGAAATAGCATATAATCCACCTTCTGTCTCCTGGGAAGGAGGGAAGAATTTGGTTCATCACCAACAACAGATACCTTCTGCCTAGAGCAGAAATGAAAACACTATCCTAATACCTCTGAAATTTATCTTAAGCGTCACGTTGGCTGTTGCACCAAGGCTGCTAAACATTTTCTGACTCATTACTCAAATGACTCATGCTCCATTTAGTGTGGTGGGAATACATGGAGAAGTGGCCAGATCCAACTGAGTGAATAAGCGACTGGCCAGAGTTCCCTTCATTTTGTTACCTGGGCCGTTAATTTGCTAGAAATCTCAAGATATTAATGTTCCTCCAAATAGTCTGGCTGACTCAGAGGAGCTTCTTTCTCCACTCTGGAGAATATACCAAAATTTCCCCTCCTCAAAGTCAAATAAAGGAGTCCCAATTTTCACATTTCAAGTTTATCTCAAGCTGTAATAATAGTTTAGGTAATTTAAGACCCTAAAAATAAAATAATCTATATATTTATATATGTATGTATATTTACATATGTATGCATAGGTGCATATGTGTGTATATTAATGCATATCTCTGTGTGTATGTATATATGTACATCATTTTACTTAAACCAACCTATCGCCATTAGCTTCACAATTTCCAGGAAACAACAATCTTTTCCCCAGTGCATTAACTTAGTCAATGCACACATCATTTTTATGGTTTGGAAATTTTCCATATCCAAATCTGTTTGACCCTCCAGAGATGGGTAAAAGGATAATTGCAGATGCATGGACACCAGGACCAAGGATCTATGACAGTGTCTCTTAAAATAACATTAAAGGTCAGGTTATAAAACTGCTTCCCTTATTTGAGTATTTTATTTCTTTGCCTGGAATTAGTTTCATATCCCAAGACAGAGTACATATACCAAAGAGGACATCTAGGAAATGTGTTCTAGGAATTATTCTTCTCAGTATTCATAAAGGAAATTTGGAACTGTGACTGCACAAATAAATATAGATATATCCATATATTTTTTGACTATCTTTAGCAGTGATGGAGTATGATTCCCCTTATTAAAAATGTTATTCATTTTAGAATATTAACATAAGGATCAATAAGACCCATTTTCCCTTTGGAGTCAATTATTTTGTTTTATCTTAACTTTTCACTTTGTTTTCTTTTACATTGGTCTTTTTTTTAAATTTTTAAATGTTTTTTATTTATTTTTGAGAGACAGAGAGAGACAGCCCAAGCAGGGGAGGGTCAGAGAGAGAGGAAGATACAGAATCTGAAGCCGGCTCCAGGCTCTGAGCTAGTTGTCAGCCCAGAGCCTGACACCGGGCTCGAACCCACGAACTGCGAGATCATGACCTGAGCCGAAGCCGGACGCTTAACCGACTGAGCCACCCAGGCGCCCCTACATTAGTCTTAAAATGTCCTCATGGAAAGAGTGTGTTCTACATGGGGTAGAAATTAAATTGGCTGGTTTCTAGCAAATGAAATCCTGCAGGCAACTTATAAGAGTAAGATTTTTTTCATTTTAAACGGTTGGGCAAAGGACAAAAGGGCAGATGATGTAAATATTTATCAACTAGATACTAAAACAGATTGTAGTTCTCTGTCCCTTTCTGTGTACTTAAATGTCTTTATGTTCAGAGACAGATTTTTTTTTGGATGGTACCTTTTTGTTTTGTTTTGTTAAATTTTGTTTTTTCATTGTCTTCCTCCCCTTAGTGCATGGTGCTGGGATGGAGCCATACGAAATAATATAAACACACTTAGTCTCAAGCCTTTAGGAACTTACAGTGATCCGTTTGGCCTTGGGAGGGCCTTGCAATGAAATCACATGCACCTGGAGTTACTGAAGCAATTGTGTTCTCGCTGGCTAATAGCAGAAAAGAGAAAGCGGAAGATTGAAGTTTGTTTTCATAGCAACTAATGAGGCATCTGATGATTCGAATGTCACTCTAAAACTAACCTTGTTAAGACAGAACATCTTGTTTTCATAAATGTCCTGGGGTAGCTGGACAATTATGTATATTCATCTAACTGAAATAAATAACAAAGCTTTCCAACCAAATTCAAATATGCAAGAAAGCCTCTTAACATTGATGACTTCTAAGTGGGCAAATACATTTCTCAAGAACACCATGAGAGGCATGGACTTTGCATCTTATTTTTTAAAAAATCCAATTTTTGGATTATTTGAAAATGGACTCTGCCATCAAATTAAATGCACCATTGACTACATTTTTATTAAGAGATTTATTACCAGCTGCCTTATTTAGAGTGCTTTTATTAAAATACTATTGGAGCTTTCATCTGAATACGCATAATTTAGATATTTAATGGACAGTCATAAGGCATTAAATTACCCTGTTATTTTTGACCTACAAGAGAGCGTAGGGCACCTAATTGTAAGGGGATAAATTAAAGGGAGGGGAATCTGGGTAGTTTCTAGACATTTGGGGAGCATCTGCATTTGATTTTTCAAATTGCAATGCTGAAACGTAGCTCCAAAATTTGCTTTAGGAGAACTTGCTCCCTGGACTGACTCAGTGTTCATTGGAGAAGGCTACAACCGTGAAGCGCTAGGTCTTAGGCTCGTGATGGGGTAAATGCCCAATAAATACCTGTTGCATAAATGAATGAATCAGTGAGTTGGGTATTATGGTTTGGGGCCAATATTCTCCTTCTTAGTTCTTTGAAAAAGAGATACAGATGTTTTTCCATATTTAGATATCTATTTAAATATGGAGATCTACAAGTTGAATATGCAGCTATCTCTATGACTGGATGATATATATATATATACACACATATATATACATATGTATATATATATATATGTCTATGTACGGATACAAATATGTAATTAGGCTCAGAAGCTTTAGGAAATGAGAGTTACACAGGTTTTCAAACTTTTCAAACTGCCTGGAAGAAATGGGTATTAATAGAGCTGGTTCTGGAGGGATGGTTTTCTATCAGTCACCGTCTCCGATACGTGGAAAGCCCTTTTCCATTACTTTTCTATTTTAAATCTATTCCCTTGCCCTGGCTGATTGAACCTTTCTGAAATGTGCCAGGCAGAGAATCTTGCCTCTCCTCTCCGCTTGGAAATAATAACGTCTTCACATTTTCATGGCCTTTTCCAGAATGGGGACCTTTCATTTGGGTTTCACTCTCAATTGAAATAAATTGATTAACGTCGTGGAATGGTGTCTCACCACAGACCTTTGAAACAAAAAGCTGCCTTTCTGATGTGGTAAGGGAACAGATTGTCCCAGATTTCTTTATGCTCCAAGGACTCAAGGGCAAAGCAACTGTTTTATCACTCCATGTTATGGACTCCTAAAGAATGATCAGGGCTCATTTCTTCCCCTTTGCTTGTGTTTTCTCCCAAAGCATCCCCTGACATGGTACCCTTGGCATTTAGTAATCTAGAGCTCTCTCTGGGACCTGGGACCCCTCTTCCACGCTTCCCGACTTTTCTCTCATATTTTCCATCTCCTTATCTTGTTACCTTATGAAACGTTCTGTACCTTGCCTTCCACAATTTTTTAAAATGTTAGTTTTATCAGTCATATTCTTCGGTTAAAATGACCTTCTTGCCCCTTGTAGTCTGATTTTCCCTTTCTTATGGCTTCTTCTGTTGGTTAAGCTTTGTTTTACCAAAGCCGATTCTCCGCTATTTCCTGCCCTGTATCCCTCTGCCTCCATGTAGGTTCGCCCAGTGGGAGGCATTGGTACCCGTGGGCGGTGTGAGCAGAGAATGAAGTCGGGATATCTGGGGTATTTCTTACCTCCCTCTTCTCCCTTGCACCTCATCTGTGTGCTTCGGATCCTGTAGCTCCCTCCCGCCAGCTTGGCCTCCACAGGCAGCACTAGCTGGCCTTCAGTAGCCAGATTCCTCCCTTTGTCCCTTCTGCAGTGTGGGTAATGGCCCCTCTTTGTTGTTAATCTCCGGGGTCCCACCAACCACCATTTGTTTGTTTGATTGTTTAACATTGCCCACACCTTTAATCATGACTCTTCACGTGGCCCTTGGGAATGGATTCTGTTTCTTGATGGGTAAGCAACCTGTTCTTAACTTACAGGGGCAGCATGTGAGTCTCTCTGAGAATTTAAATGAGAATTTATATTTGCAAGTTCCTGTCTGACCCATAAATTCTGTCTCTAAGGTCATTTCTCTGTTAATGTTAATTCTTCTTGTTTATGCAAGGGCCTCTTACCTCTCTTATTCTTTCAAATACAAATCTTGTTTGGTTAACATGAGTAACTGGTAAGGGTTTGCTCTGTTGCTGTGTAAACCAGTTTCTGCATCTCATGGGTCTTGCTGATATCAGTTCCATTCTACCTTGTCCACCAGATTAATATTCCTTGCATGTCCCTCTCTTATGTCCAGACCAAAAAAAGAATCTTTTGTTTGGTATCGAAGGTCTTTGGGCATACGAATCTCAGCAGACCCTGAACCTCCTCTCCAAAGAGAACCTTCTTTTCTCTGTTGATGCACCTGGACATGTTTGATTTGTACTCAGGTTCCTAACAAGCTGGCCATCTACCTTTTTAGCCAAGTCCAAAGGGCCCTTCCTCCTATACTTCTTATTCTGATCTTTATCACTTACTGTTTCATCTCCTGTATTTTTACTGTATGTTTCAACTTACCTACTAGGAGATACATTTTTTTGGAGACTACATTTAAAAAAAAATTGTTCCTCATTTATTTACTGACTCTTTAGGACTTCAAACAGTTGTCTATTGTCTCTGTTCTTGGGGCTTTCAGGATGAGAGAGCAGTGTTCTTAACCTGAAAACATTCACAGCCAACTGTGGAGACAAGCACATAAGGAAGAGGCACCAGGTGTATGTAAATGATGAATCACTGAATTCTACTCCTGAAACCAATATTGTGGTGTATGTCAGCTAGTTAGAATTTAAATAAAGTTTTAAAAGAAAAAAAAAAAGGAAGGGGGACCTAGTGTGAAGAGGGCCATGATAAAACATAGAAGTGGCAGTGACTCATGGTCTCAGAGGCAGGAGGGAGTTCTGGGAAGGCTGGTGTGTCTTCCTGAGTTTTCTTACCCTGGCAGGTGGAAGGAGTGAGTGGAGATGAGCAAGGGATGCTCTATAAATCAACAACTGATGGAGCTTTTTTTGTTGTTTTGTTTTTTTTAACTCAGGATGAAGGGGTGGCCAGGGCTACACATTTAAGTAATGCCTTTGTTCTAAAGTGATCAACTGTACCATAGGGTAGTCAAGGCTGGGATTGTTGTCCAAGGAATCGACTCTTCACAGTCTGGCAACTGCTTCCATTCCCAGGCTGTGATTCTGGAAGGGTTAGAAGGGGGGGCGTAGAACTCATAGACGCTCCCTAGTACATGGTTTTCAGCAGTGGCTCATGGCTGTTCTGAGTTGCCTTCTTCAGCTGTGCCCCATTGCCAGATGATACCCAGGAAGTACTGTTTTAAGCTAATGCTGCACCAGTTGGTGTTACTCTGAGCTAATGCTCAAAGTCAATAGGAAGAGCTACAGTTAAAAAAAAAAGCGCCAAAGTGGAAAGCGCAGATGGAGAGAGAGATACAAGGATGCAGCTGACAATTTGTGAGCTAAATCTCAGGCTTACATGGCTTTGCTGGAGTAGCTCCCCTTGTTACTCTTTAAGGAAAGGTGGAAAGTGAGAGAGCAGAAGGCACGAGAAAAGGAAAGCCTTGGAAGTCTTGAAGAGCTCCCAGACTCCTTGACATTTCCTACCCTCCCAGCTACTGGGACCATTTTTAATTGGGAAGTTGAACACGGTAGTGAGAAGTATGCAAAACATAAATGAAGACACAGAGAGTTATCACCAAGGGGAGGATCTTCAGTTCTGTCTCCCATGGAAGAAACGTCAGAATCCAGGTGATTCTGGAGAGCTGTTTGACCCCTCCCCCGATCCAGCCTTTAACTGAAGGCAGCTGCCTTTCGCTTCCTGTTCTGGAAAGCCAAGCCGGAGTGGAGTATGTGTCAGATCATCCGGGCTTCCCGGAGCTGCTGTAGATCCTGCAGGTCAGGCCTCGGCTCAGGAAGAATGGGTACAGGTTTTTAGGGAACGAAAGTATACTCTGGAGGGTGTTGGGAGGGGCCCAAGTCTTTCAGCCTTTCCTTCCTTTTCTCATTGTGGCTCTCTAGTTTGGGCTCGGAGGTGGGCAGAAAAAGTGCAAATGGACCAGGCTGTGACCAGGATATTTGTGGGCAAGTGTCTGCTTTTCTATCGACATTCAAACCCAGCAGGTGATGGACCCTTCTCGGGAAGACCAGTGTCTAAGGGAAATGGTCATCATTGTGGCCAGTGCACAGTGGTAACCTCAGGATTTGAGTTCATCCCTGCCACCTGGAAGTTCTGTGCGACTGAGGGAGAAAGCTTCCTAAGTCCGTATTTTCTGACATAAAAGCAGGCAGTTCTGGGGAAGAGCTTGCACTTTGGCCGCGGACAGACCTGAGTGCAGGTCCTGGGCCTGTGGCTTAGTAGCCTGACGACTTGGGCAACTGATTTCAATTTCTTTAAGCCTTCGTTTTATGAGCCAAATAATAGGAACAATATGGCGACCATGTGAGGAGGCCAAGGGATTAAATGGAATGCTACATGTGAAATAAATTGGTAGTGGTATTGGAGTAACTGCCCTGGTTGCCAACCAGCTGGTACGAGACCTCTCCCCAACTACCGTTTTCCTTTTCCATTGTTGTGTTTTTCCCAGCCAGCATTAGACTTTTTTTTTAAAGATGTTTTTAATGTTTATTTTTAAGAGAGACATAGTGTGAGTGGGGAAGGGGCAGAGAGAGAGGGAGACACAGAATCGGAAGCAGGCTCCAGGCTCTGAGCGGTCAGCACCGAGCCCAGTGCGGGGCCCGAACTCACAAACCACAAGATCATGACCTGAGCTGAAGTATGATTGCTTAAGTGACTGAGCCACCCAGGTGCCCGCCCCCCTTTTCTCCCCCAAGAGGTTATTGAAAGGATTTTTGACTCGGGTCAAAAGAAAAGGTGTGGTGAATTTGGCCTTTTCTACCGTTTAAAGGTTTCTGTCCTTGCTTTCTATAGACCATGCATTTTGTCATGTATGTTCTGGGACTCTACATGGTAGGGGTTGTGCAGGGGACAGGAAGAGCGACCACAGGGCATGATCAACACAGAGAGTACTGCTGGAACTCAGTTGGATATAGAAGGAGGCAGAGGGAGAGGGATCTCCTGGAAAATGTTGGCTGTGGAGTTTTAAGTCATTACGTTATCAACAATCTGTTTTTTCCCCCTGCGTTATTTGTAAACATGTCTAGAAGCTAGGATATGATGGATATGTTTGATAAATAGAATAGATATTAAGAAATACAGTGTGAATCTAGCCCACCAATGCTCAGCTTAGGGTAATTAAAATAAAACAAAGGGATTCTCTATATATGTACCAAGAAGATTACCAGTTAATGCTTTTTTTTTAATGTCTATTTTTGAGAGAGAGGGAGAGAAAGAGTCAGTGGGAGGAGGGGCAGAGAGCGAGGGAGAATCGGAGACAAGCTCCAGGCTCAACACTCAGCACAGAGCCTGGTGCGGGGCTCGAACCCACGTACCCTGAGGTCATGACTTGAGCCAAAGTAGGATGCTTAACCGACTCAGCCATCCAGGCGCCCCCCAGTTATCCCTTCTTTGTACTGCTTTGCATTTGGAGAATTTGTATCTAATTTCTGCCCAAACACTTTTATCTTAGTTGGCTATTGATGGATTATCTTGTGTGATTTCAACTGATGGTAATTTGGAATTCATAGATTTTAATCCAGAAAAGGTCCTGCAAGATCCATATAATCCGGAATTTTCTATTGTGGGGTCAGTGAAACACTAGGCTTATTAAGGTCTGTCCCCAGAGAATTTTGTGGTTGGGGACATACTGCAGGTTAGCGTCCCCTCTCAGAACGAGCACTAATAGATAACCTTCGGTCAAGCCCTGAAAGAAAGAAACCTGTGTAGCTGGATTATCCAAACCTTCCCCAAATCTATTAGAACATGAAACATTTTCTTTAAGTCATGGCTGCTAAGTCTTCCAGAACAAACTTGAGGGAGCATTATCTTGATCCTGGGCTTCATTTTGGAAGTGAAAAGCAAAGGCCCAAGAGATGATATGCCCACATTTACTATCAGGTGAATGTCTTCCCCTCAGTTTGCCTGCTACAAATCAAACGTGATTATCTTGCACTTGAAGGAAGATGCTAATGAAGAGGAATCTTTCCTCTAATGGACTTTACCTGATGGCTTTTGTTAACTAGCTGCTTTTGGGCTTTCAAAGACCACTCTTTACAGAGAGGGTACTTAACAGTATTGCCTATTGTGTAACCAAGTAAGTGCTATTGTAATGACAATTTTATTTCTTTTGAATCCATAAGCTTTTTCTGCACCCTCTACAGCCTGACTTTTATTTCCACCCCCCTCCATGAGTGTACACTTGCAAAAATGCCACTGTCTTTTGTTCTTCATCTTGACTATAACCCTGTTATTGGATGTGGGGACCTGCTTTTTTGCTCCTGGAGTATAGCAAATTCCTGTGTGCTCTAAAATTTTCTGAAATTCTCCTTAGAAGCTGAAAGACTCCTGCATAATCTATTGTAAAAGAAAATGAATTAATATTAATTTAATCTCTTTCCCATTGATGACAGTTTTTACCCCCCCTCGATCTCTGTGTTGGTAATACATAATTCAGTGTTCTTAATAACAGCTTATGGTCGTGCCATTTATTCACTGGAGTTCTTAAGTACCCAAAGCAGTGCTCCTCAGGATGTGTCTTAGGGAGCAAAATTGCAGGTCTCGCTCGCCAGTTTTCTGTGAGCTACAATGGCCACTAAGTATCTTGAGAACGTTGGAATGAGTGCACCGGTTCCTTCATTCCTGGGCTGGCGGTGTTTGATAAGAATTCTCTGTGCTTCAATCCAACAACCATGTATCCGCCATATCAAAACATGTGCTAGGCTCTAGAGATGATATTTAAAAACGTATTAGGTATTGTTACTGCCTATAACGTGGTTATCCCTTGGTGATCACCCTTCTAAGTGGACCCACACAGGGTGGTAAGTGCTATATTATGGGGTGTGCCGAATGATAAGGCCAAAAAAGGAGTAAAGTCATGGGAAAATGATTCCCAGAGGGGTAGCACTTTAACGTTGTCCTGAAGGCTAAGCAGCAGCAGCTTAGAAGGCCAGGAAGTTCGGTGATGGTTAAATTGTGATCCATAAGTTGTAGACTCCCATCCCTTCGTGGTCCAAGTTGATAGAAGCCTCTATAATAGTATAACTTTTGGAATGGTCCTCCCACTTCACTTCTTCCCATGTGATTATTTCCACTACCTTTGTAGTGCTCATTATAGGTCAGCCTCTGTGCCTACAGACTGCCATTTTTCCATCTATGTTCTTGTTTTCCATGCAATCCCGACAGTGACTTAACCATATCTTCCCAAACTTGTCTGCGCTTTATGAAGCTCCCCCAGTGATTCAAAACAGTTGATACCTGTGTCCCCAGCCTTCCAGACTTTGATTTAATTAATCGGGGCCAGAGCCTGGGATTTGGGATTAAAAAAAAAAAAAAAAATCCCCAGGTGGTGATGGAAATGGTCTGGAATTGATTGTGGTGATGGATTTACAACTCAATAGATTAAAAACCACTGATTTCCACATTTTAAATGGGTGAATTGTATACAAATCATATCGCAATTGAACTCCTACATTAAAAAGAAAAATCCCAGGTAAATAATTTGGGAATCCTCATAAATGGGGGGAAAAAGAGACCTAGAGAAACCAAGGAACTTGCCCAAACTCTCCTAGTTAGCCAGGGTGGAATAATGACAGTCTGAGATTAGAGTTCATTGTTGTAACAAGTGCACTATCCTAATCAAACTTGAGGTTGACTCTACTAACCTATGATTCAGCAGGCATGGTTGGAGAAGTATTAGTGCATATGACCTACGCATCCACATACTTTGTACATGTTGTGTTATGTAACCAGTGGCTCTAATTTGAAAAATAATTGGCTTTAGCACATGATAAAAGAATTAGCCCCCTTGGGAATAAAACTCTCAGTCCCTTTATCACAGTACTGACATGAGCTGAGCCGGCCTTCTTTGGCAGCCAGGAGGCATCTTTAGAAGCCCATTTAAAGAGGGACACGCTGGTATCAAAGTCACAAATTCAAAACCAACTGCTCCACATCTTGGAACCTGAAAATAGATTTCTATTTAAAAGATACTGCCTGGAAGGTTACCTTGCTCTTTGTCAACCCTCTACTGAATTGGGGTATTAAATGTACACATATGCACAAAAATAGTGCAACTATAATAGAAATGGTCGGGGTTTGGGCTGCAGATAGGGAATAAGAAGGCAAGCCTGATGCGAAAGCCTGTTTGTTTGACCAGTACCAAAAACACCTGTAAAGGAGAAGGCTTTTGATATTAAAGAATGAATCTGTATCATTATCAGTTGTCATAAAAGTATTATTCTGGAAGAAGACTGAAGGGGTAGGTCTCCAGAGCAGCACGGTGACTCTTCAGAGAGGAATGCTTTCTCTTCTATGTAAGATGATCACGGCTAACCCCTTCATGGCTGCTGTTTCTTTACCCATGTGCATGCTGTTTGAATAAAGGTGGAGTTAAAAAAGATGAGCGCAGCGTAGAGCTGAAAGGAAACTCATTAAAAATGGCCTTTCAGGAGGATAAAAGGTTGAGTTCCAGGAGTGAGCTTCGTTCATTGCTGAAGTAGCTGGGTGCCAAGTGTCTGCTAAAGTGTTGAGAAGTTTAGCAACGTGCGATCTGTTTCTTATTGCCAAACATCAGCTGTAGGAGAGTAAGTTAATTTAAATATTCAGGTGGTTTTTTTTTTTTTTTTGGCTTTGTACTTGCCTGAAGAAATTTCTTGAATGCGTGTTAATTTTATGTTTAAATTACTATTAATTTATCTTTTTTAAAAGCCTATGAAATCGTGGATTTTTTTCAAGGAAGGAGTGCAGTTAGAATCCATTGATGAGGGGGCATCTGGGTGGTTCAGTTGGTTAAGCATTGGACTTCAGCCCGGGTCATGATCTCACGGATTGTGAGTTCGAACCCTGCATCAGGTTTTGTCCTGACAGCTCAGAGCCTGGAGTCTGTATTCTGTGTCCTCCTCTCTCTCTCTGCCCCTCTCCTACTTGTGCTCTGTCTCTGTTTCAAAAAAATAAACTATAAAAAAATTTTTTTTAATCTATTGATGATGACCAGGGTAGGAACTAGGCATGGGGCCTTCTCAGGCAGCTGGGAAGCCTGTATGGTGTATGGATTCTCTCACTTTGTGCCTGGCATCAGTCCAGCTGCTGATTGTTACTTACCTTCAGGCTGATTATGTGGCCTATGGGGGGAGGGGGGCCAGGCAGCCAGGATAGTGGGTCCACCTGCATGCCTCACCATGGTGCTCAGAGCTACTCTAACCCCCAACCCCATCCCGTTTCTTAACTGGTCTTTGACCTTTCTACGCATCAGTAAGTACTAGTAGATCTTCTCCAAAATCATGTCCAGAGTATGGGCACTTCCTGTACCATGGGTGCTTCACTAATTCAAGACTCGGGCTATTGTTGCCTGGCTTGGGTAGCCTCTTAACTGTATGGGCTACTTCTCTTCTTGGCATTCTCCACACAGCATCCAGAGTAAGCTCCTTAAAATTTAATTAGATCATACTACTCCCTTGCTTGAAAACCTCCATAGGCTACCCATTTCAACAAGAATGAACTTTAGATGGCTTAGCGTGGCATTGCATGTTGTGCGCCATCTTTATCTTTCTGTCTTAATCGTAGGTCATGTTTCCTGCATCGCCAGGTTCCTTCCAGCCATGTTAGCTATCTTTTTGTTGATTTCATTCAGAATTCAGGTTGGCCCACAAAGCAGCCTTTGGGCTTACTCTTTAATAAGAATGTCTTGAGGGCTCCTAAGAGTCGTCTTCCTTGTTCTTGTTCCCAAATTTGTCTGGTAAAATGTGAAACAAAGGAATGACTGATAGAGACCAGGCTTGGTGAACATGGCTTTAGATCTTAGCTTAGGAATTCTCATTGTCTTTTTAAAAATTTTTAATGTTTATTAGTGGGGGGGGGAAGGGGGAGAGACACACAGACACAGACTGAAGGAGAGGGAGGGAGACACAGAATCTGAAGCAGGCTCCAGGTCTGAAAGGTCAGCACAGAGCCTGACATGGGGCTCAAACTCACAAGCCATGCGATCCTGACCTGAGCTGAAGTCAGATTTTAGCCAGCTGAACCACCCAGGCTCACAGGGAATTCTCAAAATCTTAATATACATATGAATTGTTTAGGGTCCAGGTTAAATGCAGATTCGGATCAAGCAGGACTGGACTGGAGCTAAGAATGTGCATTTCTTTCCTTTCTCTTTTTGTTTTTGTTATTTGAGAGTGCATGGGCAAGTGAGTGAGCATGGAGGAGGGAGAGAGAATCTTAAGAAGCTTTGCATACAGTGCAGAGCTTGATGCGGGCTCCATCTCGTGATCATGAGCTCATGACCTGAACCAAAGTCAAGAGTCAGGTGTTTGAGCTCCCTGGAGCCCAAGAATGTGAATTTCTGACAAGCTCCCAGGTGATGCTGGTACAGCTTTTGTCTAGGAAGGGCTGGTTGGTATTGAGCCACCCAATTAGGCCAACCAACTTATTCTTGTAAAACCATTAGTGCCAGGCTCCTTTTGAAAGCTCAGGTTGGGGAAAATCAGATGTCAGTGGCACCTGCCTGGATGGCTGGCTGCTTCACTCACCCCAGTATCAGATGAGAATTTCCTTCCCAGAGAGACTACACCTGATCATGTGATCTCAAACAGTGACCTCACTGCCCATTTCTCAGAGCTTCCTTATCCCATTTTACTGCTTTTTTCCCCCCATCTCTCCTATCACTTGAAAAATCTTATTTTATTTGTCCATTGTTTTCTCCTCTATCTTCATAATCACAAAGGGCAGTGCTTGCTGTATATAGTTACCAAGTAAAATATTAAGAACTAGTTATTCCACGATTGATCATAAGTTCCATGATGATGAGACCATGTCTTTCTTCTAAGGCATGCACAGGGTGCAACATAGGGTAGACACTGAATAAGTGAAGGAGAACTCAGGTTAAAAATAGAAAAGCATGGTATGGAGTAATAATTAGTGGCTCAGGTTAACTGGCAGGTATTGTTTTACCTATAGGTAAGGGCAGTCGGGTTCATCGCCATACTTTACCAACTTTTTTTTTTTTTTTTAAAGAAACTAATTACCAGTCTCCTGTAGTCAGGGCAATAAAAAAGTGGGGGGTGTTTCGTATCAAGAATAGTCCTGAGTAGTTGGCAACAGGCCTCTTCTTGAAGATGGTAGAGTCTGTTCTGTTACAAAGAGGCTGCAAAGACTGTACAATTTGAGAGGAAGCCTTCATCCACCAGCCCTCTGAGAATAGGCCCCAACTTTCATGAGACGGAATGAGCCATTTGTCCTGTCTCCAACTCTCATTTTTATTTGAATGATCTCAGAATTAAAAAGTTCGGTAGGTTGCTTTTTCAAGTCACAGAGGATAATGGCCTGAACTTTCTTCCCCCATCTCTGCGAGAATGGAGCTATTCACCTGTCGTCTGCCCAAATGGCTACTGCAGATCTACTCATTTCAACATCCTTGATAGAGGTGTTTTCCACCCCCATTTCATCATCATCTGAAGCCAGGAAAAATGGCTCAAACATTCTTTGACCAGCTCTGACTTTGTCCGTTTGTGAGGACTCTACATTGGTAGCTTGGCTGTAACTGGTTTAAACAGAGAAGGAGAGACAGAAGGAATGGACTAAGATTTGCTGTGTGTCTTGTGGCCTGGGTGCTTGGGAAGCACAGCTATATTGAAAGCTTGGCTTTGTTCTTTGCTTCCAAAATGGGACTGGCTTTTACATGGGTCCTGTCATAGCATCTATCTGATTGGCAATTTGAGGTCTGATTCCTAGACCTACAGTCAGTGCTTTAGGACATTTTCCTGTATTGGTTCGGTTTAAAACCAGAGGCTCTTTCAGGATACATTAAACAAGAGCTGGAGCTATTGAAAATTGTATTGAATGAATCCATTATTCAAATAGTGTTTGTTGGGTATTGACCATGTGTCGGGCACTGTGCTGGCTGCGATATGTGTGGGAATGTTAAATGAAAATCTCTTCTCTTAGGAAGAAAATTGTCTCTTTAGTCCTTCCTTCCCTCCATCCCTCTCTTACACACACACTCACATACACACACCATCACACACTCTCTTTCCATTAGGAAAAGTAGCAACTGCCCTCCCCTGTAACAGCTGGCATGTACTGGGCTGTGGCCTATGTGCTAGTGGGGGAAAGTTTGTCACTTAAGTGTGTAACACTCTGCCCTCTTCTGTTTGGACTTCCCCATCGCTGTGAATGGTGCGTTCATCAGTCTCTGCAAAAGACCTTCCTGATCTCGGTAGCCCCAGTTGACATTTTGAACCTTAGGCTGAGGGGAGAAGTCCAGTCAGACTAGCACTGTAGACCTGGGGTCCTGCGGTGCAACCCATTTGGCTTCTGGCCTGAACCTTTAAAGAAAGGTTTGCTTATAGGACTCAGAGACTGATGGGAAATGCCCAGCCATTCACAGAGCTATTCTTCCTTCCCTACATGGCTTCTCAGGCGGCTGGGGGAGGGGCTGATAAATAACCCTGATCTCAGATACCATGCTCTGCCTTCAAGGAGATGGTGATCTAGTAGGTGAGCTAGAGACATGAGTGTACAGTTCCCGTTGGTGAGGGGTGCTACGTTTGGAGGGTGTCGCAGGTACTGTAAATAGGACAGGTGGGAGGCCAGGCCCTTCTACATGTGCTGCACTGACTGGTGAAGACATCATTCTTCAACAGATTGCATCATCGATAGCCATGAAAATGAAAGGCAATTACCCTCCAAATGTAAGCTCTGGGTGTCAGTGCACAGTCTAGTTTGTGTACTTAGAAATTGTGGAGATGGCCCATCAGAGCTTACCATGGTGCATTTCAATTTTGGTGTGAACTGTGATCTGAACCCTTTGGGGGAGGGGCATCATCCTGAAACCTCCGTACTTCTCCAAACATAGCAGCCTAGTGTGCCCAGAAAAGCAAAGAGAAGACTTTATGCCATGATGCACACAGGTGGTTTCCATGGCCACCAACACAGGAGGACTCCAACATCTTAGCAATAGGCTTAAGCAATTGAAGGAGAATTAAAAAAAAAAAAAACAGATTTGTTTAATAGTGTTTGTAGGACAGCTTTGTAAAGAAATGGCATAAGTGCCTGTAGAAGGGATGTGCTTTTTCTCATCTTGAGCTGAGAGGCTAAAGAGCCACCCAGAGGTAGGTATGTTTTCCACTCTCTAAAGGAGCCTGTGGAGGAAGTGCGATTGATATTAACAAGCACTTGGTGAGCAAGAGACCTTTAGTGGGGCAGGATTTGAAGATGGAATATTATACCATGCATTGTCCTCTACATCCAGAAAAAACTGCACTAGCAATTTGAGTGGAAACATCAACAAAGAAATAATCGAATTTTATTAAATGAGAAACTGCCAAAAAAAATGCTTTTAACAAAATCGAAGGCAAGGGGAGAAATCCCAGCCACAGCAACCTGAGAAAATGTCATCGGAGAATTTATCTGTAGCCAAGAATGCTCCACGGTAGCTGTGCACTTCACCCCTTCTCAGTGATGGTGACACATCTTTTGTAATCCTTTCTCAATGCACCCTCAAAATGGGTTAATGTTTTCTTGCTTTGTGCGGAATTTCGTGGAAATAAGTGCCCCTTAGGGAAATTTTAATTGTCTCTCTTTTTTTCCTCATTAATTTGCTGTTTGGTTGAAAATTAATACTACTGTGGATTTACAGAATTTGCTAATTAGTAAGAAGCTTGACATTTACTAATGTAAAACTATGAATAAACCTACTAATTTAAAAATTATGTCACCGTCAGAATGTTCCCATGGAAGCTGGAAGCCCAGAGAAAAATGTGGTCTTTAGATATTTATTAACAAGGTGATTAGTCAGAGGATTACCATAGGACATGTTATTTCAGTGCCAGAAGTTTATTATTCATGTTCCTAATTCAAAGAGTTGAGATGCTGGGAGTTACACATGTTATCATCTCCTTAGCCCAAAATGAATGGAATCATTGGAGCTCGGTCGTGAAAGCTAGAACTAGAGTGAAAAATAGTGATGGACATCATGCAGCAAGTCTAATTGATTGGTAATGAGACTCTGGAAGGTTCTGTTAAGAAAATTGTGTAGAAGGACATGCCTTGGTTGATGAGTGATGTCTGTCCCTGGTTCAGGAGGAGGAAGGCAAGGGGCCAGGCATGGGCCCTTCCCGGTATCAACAGAACCAGAAGCTTTTATTCTTCTCACTGAAGATAGGTGTTCTTGGGAATCTGCCTTTAGTGGGGAAAGTGTTCATCCCGGACACAGTGACAGGGAATAATGGCCTCCCAGAACTCTAAGAAGCGTACCGAATGAAACTCTGAACCGTGAAATGGCTTCATGTGTCCATCTGTGTATCAGTCAGGGAACCAGATCGGGATCACAGAAGGCTGAGTGGTTTGGAGGGGTGGGGTCTAGAAACTTCACCTGTGCCTGGTCAGCAGCAGCTTGCATGTGGTTTCTAACAGCTTGTGTGATGGCCTCCTGAGGACTTAGAAGAGTTTAGTTGTGCCGACAGAGTCTCTCCTGGCAGGACTGTTGGAGTAAGGCTCGTCTAAACAAAATCATTTGAAGATAAGATAAAAAAAAATTTTTTTTTACAGAAAAATAAAAGAAAGCCCTTTTGGTTGCTTTTTTTTTTTTTTGGGCAATGACCTGTCTCACTTTGGTCATTAAACCAAGGTCCAAATGTATAGATTTGCAATAGCTGGCATTCAAAATGTTGTTTGAAAAGCAAGAGGCTTTAAGATTTTAAAACTCTAAAGGCTCTGCTCTGGGAGAATGTTCATCATGATTTTTCTAGGACTCAAAATCCATTTGACAATGCAGATGCACTTAATTAGTGATTGCTTGTCAGCCTTTTAATTATTGCGGTGTTTCACAGCCCACTGGGCAATGAACGTTGCCATAAATTACCCTTAGCAATAGCACACACTCAAGATGGAGTTGCCCCTAAGTCTACATGCTCTGTCATGTCATGGGTGAACGGAGGGAGACCTGTGCAGAGTCAAAGGACTTGATTGTGCCCTTGGCCTGTCTGTTTGGCCTCTGAATCTCTGGCATGACCGTCTGAGTGATCTCTGTTCACCTGTGGAAAACCAGACTGACTCCGGAGATAACAATCGTGCCCTGGAAGGTGCCTTTCCTGACATGTCTTTTTCTGTGTCATTCCTGTCTCCTGTTCTTCTCACCTGCCTGGATGTAGACATCTGCAGTGATCGTTTACATTAAAAGCATAGAGAACGACACATGTGGGCAGAAGATCTTTCTTAGCATTGCAAGAGGTAGAAAGGAATCCAGTGTTTGATGCCCTGGGTACAGATCTTAGTGCCAGGCAAGTGATTTAAAACTCTCCGTGCTTTGTGTGTAAAATCAGAATGATGAAAATACCTCTCAGGGGAATTGAAAGGATTAAGTGAGTTATTTACAGAAAGCATTGAGCATGATGCCTGGTTTACAACAAGGGCTGTGGGACTCTTTGTATTGTTAATATGACTAACAAATGCCAATATTAAATAAGTTATTGCACAAGTTTTCTGTATCTACATGATGGATATCCATCAGAGGTGACCTTGCTGGTACCATATATGTAAATGCTGACCCCCATGCGCTTGTACTTTGAGAAATGCCTTTTCTTAGCTTTAAAAGGCTGTGAAAACATTCCAATGTCTGTGCACAGTTCTTTCTAGACAGTGTTCAGCATGGTATTCATTGGGGAAAGGAGGAAGCAGCTACTCAGGACACCGCTAGAGTTTCACACCTGGGTGAGGCCACTGCTCCTAACTGCTCACTCTGGCCTCCATCACCTTCGGGGTGTTACTGTTCCCCCAAATGCACCCCACCCTCCCCACCCTCTTGCCCTGCCTCTGTCTGAGCAGCGCTTGGTAACCTTTACTGAGAGGAGCTTTGAGCTCTTAGCTAACAGGCAACCGTGATCAGATCATTGGGCTTCTTTGGGTTTTGTTTTCCCAATACCTACCCTACAGGCTGCTGGGGTTCGAGTGAGCTAATGTAGGTCAAGCGCCTATGTAGGCCCTGGCACACTGGGGTATTCACTCAGTTCTCATTTGTTGTCATCGGTGCAGGTTCTTGGTCTATGAAAGGAAATTTAGTCCAGAAAGAGATGCCTTTTGGGTCAGTCCCCTCTTCCTTCCTGAGCTACAATGACATCCTTTCATAATTGCAGGGAGGCCTGGCTCCTTCTTCCTTTATCTTTCTGTGTCCTATAGATCTGGGCCTGTCTTTCTTGGGTACGCAGAACACTGTACAGATGCCTCTTAATATTTATCCAGCACCTCTTGTATTTGAGACAACATGCTAGACACCATAGGAGACATCAGAAAGGTTTGTATACAGACTGATCACCTGGATCATTATACGAGCCTCATTCTCCTCTCGAGGCCTGGAGGAGATCAAAAGGAGCAGTAGGAAAACGACCAATTAGTCTTCTCTTTGAGAATTCTCCACTCCAGTGAGTCCTGAAACCAGAGGAGCACAAGGAAGAATGAAACAGTATAGCCTTATTATAAAGGAGGTAATAACCAGTATATAAATGAGCATGACCACACAGGAAAGCTGTGGGAATCATGAGAACAGAGTGAATGCATAATAGCCACCCCGCGAACTCCAGCTCTCCTGCAGAAGCTTGCCTGTGGACAGAAGTGTCCCCTCCCCACCACCCCAGCCACGTGATGAGTTTCAGGTGTGGGCCTCCTTGCGCATGCTCGTTAGTGTTCAATGATGCACCCCAGTAGGCCACCTGAGTTGCATTACTGTTCATAAGAGTTAGCTAATATTAAGAGTGCTGGATTTCCAAATGGTGACAAATAGAATGAAAAGGTAATGACGTGGGTAGGAACAGAGATCCCCTGATGAGTGCCCATCATGGTGAGACGATGAGGAAAAAAAACACTATTGTCCATCCAAGAGACCCTGAGAAATGTCTATTTGTTCATGGTGTGAGGAAATGAGAAGACATGTATCAAGCATTAATATGGAAACTGCTCCTGGGTGGAATGCTATGCTGCAAAAGCCATGATAGGAAGGGTCAGACTTGGACTGACTGAAAATCCATGGCTTATTTCATATTTTATGATGGCAAAATAGAAGTGGGGGTTGGAGAGAGCTGTGTTCAAGACCCATGAGACATGGTCATTGCCATAAGATCTGACCATGTTTCTACTGAGGACATAACCTAAAAGTTAGAGTTTGACTTCTTGTGATTTCATTAGCCCACCTCTGAAGGCCTCTGGAAGAAGCCAGTGGAAGGGTAGTCTGGAATGGCCTTCGCTTCAAGGCCTTGAATTTAGATCTTACTGTCAGGTGATTTTTCCATACGCCATTGAACAGGGTTGAAGGAAGGTCTTCACACATTTCTGAATGTGTACCCTTACTGGATCATACCATGTGAAGTTAAGTAATAGATTTTTATCAGTCATGCAATTATATTCTGAATAGCACAATTAGACATTACTGAATATGGTAGAACACTTAAAATAGAAGTACATCCATCGATGGATTGTGAGTGACACATAGCTATAAATGACATTGTAATTAGCCTTACCATTCCATTTTAGCAAAAACCTGTGAGTGGCATTGCTTCACCACAAAAATTCATATTTTATGTTAAAGAAGTGGCAGAATCATTTTTTATGTGCACTGATAATCCTTGTATTCATTTGTTGGGAGCATCAATCTGTTCAATGTTAATGTTTAAAATAGGAAATGATTTGGGCAATTTTTGTATTTCAATTTTTTTCCCACATGCCAGAAACCTTAAAAAAATTAAAGAGCCTTGGGGGTCTCTTAACCTGTTAGAGGGCTATGCACTGAAAAGAATGTTAACACCTGGTCTCTGCTTCTGGAAGATCACAGGTGACTTAAATGTACTACAGAAACTTTTGGCACCAGTTCGGAGTTGGTGTCCTCCCATAACTACCCAGCCTGTGGAAATGAACTTGTAGGAATCTTTTGGGATTAATATGAAGAGTATAGTAGGGTTGGAAATGAAGTGGAAAATTTGATTACTCCAGGATACATGACATGAGGTGAATTTTTCAACTGCAAATTTTCTTCTTGAGTATTCAAAAAAAAATTTTTCCCCCCAGTGGGAGGGACGTTACTGCCAAGTGGCTCCATCAGTTGGGCATCCAACTTTGGCTTAGGTCATGATCTCATGGTTTGTGACTTCAAGCCCCATGCTATGTCTGTGCTGATAGCTCAGAGCCTGGAACCTACTTCAGAGTCTGTGTTTCCCTCTCTCTCTCTCTCTCTGCCTGTCCTCTGCTTGCTTTCTGTATCTCTCAGGAATAAATTTTAAAAACCTTAAAAACATTGTTTTGAGTATGTTGACACACAGTACGCAACATGATTCTGCCCGTCTATGTGATAGTTAACACTCGTTACAAGAGTAGCTACCATCTGTCACCATATTGTTTGAGTTGTTTTAATATCCTACCCTATAAGTTCCCCTCTGCTATTGAAGTCTGTATGAAGATACAGTGTGGGTTATTTTTATTGCTAAGATGACCTTCAGCCTCTATCAGACCATGAAGTCCTGCCATACTTTGTCCTTCAGTTTAGAAATCTGTTCCCTTTTTATTCAAGCTTCTGTCTTTCCCTCTTGAGCTGGTTATCTACAAACACAGGCTGTTGATTTTCTAAATGACTCCAGGCCTCAATACTGGTGTTCTAGACCTCCACCACCTGTGTTTGGCTTGGCAGGAAATGTTTTTTAAGTGACATAAAGAATTTTAAATTTTATACATTTTTGCACATATGGTACTGTGTTTAATACTCAAGGTCAGGTTGGAGTGGAAAACACATCGAAGTCATTTATTCATTCTATTTATCTTTACTAGATGAAAAGAACTTTAGGAGCAATTAATTTTTACAGGTGGGTTGTTTTTGAAGAATGAGTCTCTGGTGGGTCAGGAGAGAAGGGAGTTGATAATTCACATTACCCAAGGATATTTGAAAATAATTCCTTGGCAAACTTCTGTGCATGGTCATTGTAGAAAATAAAAGTATACAGAGAAGAGAATAAAATTATTTCAAACCCATTTTGTCACAGGAAAATCCTCCTTAATTTCCAGTTTTCCCTGTGTATGTACACACATAAATGGTTTAAACACTTTTTTGTTCATTTCTTGTATGCTGAAAATGACTATTTATATTATAAAAGGTTATATATAATTTACGTAAGGTCATGTAATTATATAAATATAAGGTTATATATAATTATATAAATACAGGGTTATATGTAATAATCCATAAATACAAGGTTATATGTATCGTAAATATAGGATTAGATCTTGTATTTTATTCTCTCGCTGGATGAATCACCTGCAAAGCAGATGTCATTATTGAGTGGGGGGTGGTGGCAAGAATGTAATAGATGCGGAGTTCTGGGACAGAATACAGGGAGTAAGTGTAAATACTCATCAGGACGCTGGCCTTCACTGCACATCAGGATTACCATAAGCACGTCCCCCCCAAAGACACCCAGGTATAAGCTAGGCCCATTAAATTAAAATATGGGGGACTGGGCTGTTGGTGAGGATGTTGACAAACTGGAACCTTCATTCACTGATGGTGGGAATGTAAAATGGTAGAGACCCTAAAGAAAACAGTTTAGCAGTTTCTCAAAAAGTTAAATAGAGTTTCCATCTGACCCAGCAATTCCACTCCTAGGCATACACCCAAGAGACATGAGAACATAGACTAACACAAAAGCATGTACCTGAGTGTTCCTAGCCGCACTATTCATAACAGACCAAAATGAGAAAGAACTCGAATGTCCACCATGGTTTAAAGAAATGTACACATATACAAGGGGGTATGAGTCCACCTTTAAAAGGAGGTATGAGTCCACCTTTAAAAGGAATGACACCAGACCCCTGCTGCAACATGGATGAACATTGAAATGTTATGCTAAATGAAAGAAGCCAGACCCAAAGGGCTACATGTTCTAAAATTCCATTTTGTATGAAATGTCCAGACTAGGCAAATACGTAGAGACAGAAAGTAGATTATTGCTTGCCAAGGGCTGTGGAGAAGGGAAGATGTGAAATAATTGTTCATGAATGTGGTATATCTTTTTGGAGTGAAGAAAATATTCTGCGATCATTACACAACTTTGTGATTATACACCATCGGCTTGTACATTTAACCAGGAGAATGTTGTGATGTGTGAGTTGTAGCTCAATTTAAAAAAAATCTTAGGACATGGGGACATTAAGAAAAAAAAGTCCAAAGAGGACTTTCACATTGAAGAGTAAAGGTCCGTTTAAAAAAATGGAATTTGAAAACCGAGTGCTCTGTAGCTTAAATCTTTGTCATCACTCATGGAATAAATTCTCTCCCAAATAAGGCTTTGCATAACTGATCTCTACCTACCTCTTAAGTGTGTCTCCTCCCATTTCTGTTTTGCTTCCTGTTCTTAGACTCTGCTATCTACTGTCCCTCTGTTAGTTTCTTGAAGACCTGATGCTCTTTTTTGCCTTGGCACCGTTTCCTTTTTGTGGGACACTTTGTCCCCAGATGCTCACATAAAATGGGTTCTGCCTCATTCAGATGTTTACTTCCATTTCCATTAAACCTGTTACTTCAACCCCCTCCGAGTCACTACCTACTTCTGCACCCTAATTCTTTCCTTCAGGTCACAATCAAGTATTTTGGCTTGCCATTGGTTTCGGTGCCCACTGCTCATTGATCCTTTTCACTTTGCATTTACAATGCTCCATGAGACTAGGGGTCTGGCCTGGCATGCTAGAATAGTATTTAGAGGATAGCAGACAGATAATAAATACTTGTTGACTGAGAGTGTGATTAGTTCAATGAGGAACCAGTAAGGGAAGACTCGTTGAGTGTAGGCAATCCTTGAACACCTTTGTAGTAGAAGGGGAAGGGCCCAGGGGAGTGAGATCAGAGTTGGTGGCAACGCATCAAAGTGACAGGGGAGAGTGGAGGGGCAGAGGTTGCTGATGAAGTGAGGACTTGAAAAAGTAGTTGGCATTTTGAAATGCCTATGTGTTTTCTGTTTATAAATAGCTGAGCTTCAGGTTTGGTGTTTTTTTTTTTTAACTTGTTAACAATTGAAAATTTTTCTTCAGTGACACCGTAGGTTGGTGACTTAATCTACTTTACTAAAAGTTGTTTTTTCTTTGTATAAACATGTTACAAATACACTTTTATTTGTTTGCATTGTGAGACACTTCAGGCTGTCTTCTCTTTGTCTTTGTTCTTGTCGTTTTCTTGTGGGATATTCTTCTGTCACCTGTAGAATTTTGACATATGCCTGTAAGTTGAGAAGGTTTTAGAAGTCCCCTAAACCTCAATTATGTCTCTAGCTATCCATTTATGTACCTTGATTGTTTTCCAAGTCCCCAATAAAATGTGTCTGAGAGCCTGGGCAGCTGAAAATACACTGTTTGCAGCGTGATGACAGCTCATTTTTCCTGGGAAGGTGGATCTTAGGACTCATTAACCAGCACCTTTTCGAGCTCATTTACATTTTAGGTTAACCTTCGATTCCCTGGCTTTTAGATGAAGTGAATTGGAATTGAAACCTATTTCCCAGTTGGTAGAGGAACCTGGAGTTATTTGCAGTGTGGTTTTTCCTGATGACTCTGAGGTGATCATGCTTTCTAGGTTTGGTCTAGATTCCTGCTATTTGCAAAGTCTTATCAGGATATAACAAGAGCAGATTATTTTAAAACTAAATCTTTTGGGTGCACATGAGTGGCTCAGTCAGTTGGGTGTCCATCTTCGGCTCAGGTCATGATCTCACGGTTTGTGAGTTCCAGCCCCTCATCTGGCTCTGTGCTGACAGCTGGGAGCATGGAGTCTGCTTTGAATTCTGTGTGTGTGTGTGTGTGTGTGTGTGTCTCTCCCCTGCCCCTCCCTAAAATAAACATTACAAATATTTAAAAAATAAACTAAATCCTAGCACTCCTAACCATAATGAAATGACACATTTATTTTCCAAGGTAAAATAGAACTTTTTCATTCTTTTAACCAAAAAGACTGTCTTTTTCATGGTGTCTGGCCCCTTGGGTGCCTAGGGGATCCCTGTTTTCATGGCATACTGTTAATCACAGATCCTTTTAGCTAGGGTAGTCTTTTTCCTACATTATATTCCTAAGGCATAACAAATTTTTACTAGAGATTAGGAGAATCGAAGAATACCCAATGCTGACAAAGTTACAGGGAAATATGCCTTTTGCCTTTATTACTTTGGAATGTAAATTTTTATAAGACCTTTGTGCGAGATATTTAGCAGTACGTATCAATAGCTTTGAAGGTTCATTATTCTTCGAACACAGTGATTCTCAAATCTAGAAACTGAGCTCAAAGAGTTACACAAATATTGATGTACGGAACACATTTCACATAGGATTGTCAGGAGGATTAAGTCAGTGTTGATGTAGAAATTGGTTAGAATGACAATGATAATACTGAGTATGGTATTAGCTGTTATTTCTATTTAATCAGGTGCTACTTTTTAACCATCACTGCTCTGCCTCTACTATGGACAAAATAGCAGTCACCTAATAGTAGTGCAGTGCCAAATACATGGCTTTACTTGCATTGTAGTTCGACAGTTCGTTACTGTATATATGAAAGCGGTTTTCTACGCAACTTGGCAATATCATGTGTTAACTGGCAGTTAATGATTATCGAATGAAACCTGGCATGACTCTGACAGTACGGAATACCAACAATGGTATGATAACTAGCTTTATAAAATACTTCCTAACTGCTTTCCATGTGTCCTTGAGATGAAGGGACTGTTGTCCCTCCCATTTCACAGACTATCCCTAGAGCTGTGTTCTTAACTTCATTATCCCACCAGTTCTGCTAGGGTTGGGCTGGCGAGGAGCTTAGGAATCTATTCTTGTAGAAACACTTGCAATATGATTTTAACTGGAATGAGTACTCTAGGAAAGTGCTTCTCAACCTTTGATGTGCGGACAGCACCCCTTGGGATCTTGTGTAAGCACAGAACAATGTAGAAGGTTTGGGTGGGGGGAGGGCTTGGGAATCTGCATTTCTACCATTTCTCAGGTGATGCAGACCTTGTGGGTCCTCAGATCACATTTTGAGTAGACAGTCTCTTATAATGCTTGGGGAAATGGGGAGACTTTACATTTTGTCCCAAATAAATTATTTGCTTTAGGGAAAACAGAGTAATCATCAAATGGAGTCCTGGCAGTCTCTTGGTTAAGATTTTGCATCCTAATGAAGACGGTCTGGTAGGTGACTTTGCTAAAGTCCTTAGTTTCTTAAACTTGTGTTGTTGGGTTTGAAGAGTCCTCACATTCTCAAAAGGGAATTTATATTTTGTGTTCTCCATTTGATAAAATAATGAGAAAAAGATGGACATAGGCATGTATTCCAGATGACTGTCTTGTAAGAGTACTGCCATATGGTTTTGGCAACGAAGGATTCCCTATTATGATAGTTACCTTTGATTAAGCTGAAAGTACGGTCTCTGAAGTCCTAAATTCCCAAATTCCCAAGTTTGGGAAATCCTTAAATGGTATCTTCTCCAAATATTAGCCTCTAAAGGAGACCCTCTGAGGTTCACAGTGCATTTGAGTAAGCCACTTGACTTGCCACCTTATTTAATATCTTTAAAATGGGGGGATTGGATCTATGTGATCTGAGGGCCTTTTCTGCCTCAAGTTCTAGAATTTTTCTTTGGGAGGACAAGGTTAAAAGCATATGGTAGTTATTTTAGTTGGACATTAACATCACATTTGAAAGCAAACCAGGAAGAAACCTGATCTACCCTGAAGTGATCTGTTGTCATCCCCTGTTGTTAATGGTTGGGAAACTTAACATTTTAGAGCTTTTGCTTTTGTGCCTGTTGAACCCTATTTCACTGCAAATTAGGCTGCCTATCTAGCCCTATCAGACAATGACTGATCAAATCCACTGAGTCACAAAATTAGATGTGAATAGTCAGTAGAGACTGTTGCGTTGCTTCCTCTCTCTCTACTAAAATTTGAAGACAGAGTTCTAAAAATAACGTGATGCTACTGGCTGCTGTGAATTCTAGGAAGTAGAGAGGCAGGGACAGGTCACAGAAGGTAGAGAGGTTATGAGAGGGTACAAATAACTTCCACAGCAGAAATGATGGGAAATAGAGCCTGATTTAATACATTGAAGGCACATATTTTTAGTTCAAGATAATAGATGTTGTTATTCAGGAATATAAATTAAAGAATTGGCTAAAAGTAGAAGACTTGGGGTTTTCATTAATAGACTATTATTTATAAACAGACAAATGCAGGTCTCAGTCACTGTTGCTGGAGTCAGCCTTCTATTTCTGTCTTAGCTGAGGCTGTTAATAAGTCTAAGGATCTAAACATTGGGCTGAGGTCCCTCACCTGGTGTTTGGTTTTCTGGATCCCAGTAGCTGTCATCTCCATATTTATTAAAAACCGAGACCCCAGGAGATGATTTTCCCCAGGAATTCAACAGAAGATGGTACATCCAGTCTTCTGGTTCGATTAAAAGAAAAATTAGCAATTTTATGTAGCTTAAAATAAAACTGCTTTTGGTCATCTTCACATGAGAGGAAAGTAATTAATATTTATCTCAGCCTTGCAGACAGTTTGAGATGCTTAGAGATGCAGGAATCTTTCCATCACACAGTATTGGTTCTTAACCTTCTTTCTACTTGTGTTTCCTTTACTACTATTGTGCTCCTGAAGTGTTTTTCTTTTCCATTGAAATTAAAACTTGAGGAAGCATGTCTGCTAGCAGCACAAATGGACAAGATTTTACCACAATTAAAGGAAAGGCTGAATTGGATTTGGGTAAAGTGATAAAAAAAATTGCCATTTTGGTAATATTTCATGTGACATAGTAAGATGTGCTTTGCTTCCATCATCACTGTTTTCAGATGAGATCTGAGGGTATGAATAAAAACCCAGCATATCAATAACTATATGAAATTGCAATGCTATGTTATTTCAACCCAGAAGGCAGACTTGGGGAGGACGTGGAAGATATCTGAAAGAGACCCAATATGCCAAGGGACTTAGAGATTGATATGCATTTATGATGGGGAAATCGAATGTTAGTTTAGATTGTAATCAGATTAGCCTCTATTGACACATGCACCCCAGTGTTTACAGCAGCACTTTCACCAATAGCCAAATTATGGAAAGAGCCGAAATGTCCATCAACTGATGAATGGATCAAGATGATGTGGTTTATAGATACAATGGAATACTACTTGGCAATGAGAAAGCATTAAATCCTGCCATTTGTATCAAGGTGGATAGAACTGGAGGATATTATGTTAGGTGAAATCAGTCAGAGAAAGCTATCATATGTCATCACTTATATGTGAAACTTGAGAAACTTACCAAAAGTTGGGAGAAGGGAAGGGGAAAAGTAGTTTCAAACAAAGAGTGAAGCAAACCTTAAAGAGACTCTTAGATATGGAGAACGAACTGAGGTAGGGTGGAGGGGGGAATGGGTGATGGGCATTGAGGAGGGCACTTATTGGGATGAGCACTGGGAGTTCTATATAAGCAATTAATCAAGGGAATCTACCCTTGAAACTAAGAGCACACTGTGTACACCACTGTATGTTTGCCAGCTTGACAATAATTTATATTAAAAAATAATAAAAAGAATAACCTCTATTGAAATGAAATAGGATGTACAATGTTCATATCCACCGGAAAAAATTTTGATCTGGTCAGTGGAAGGTGGGAGGGAGAATAAAGTGAAGCAAAGAGACGATGAAAACAAAAGTGAAATAGGATGTTCCAAATAAGCTCGAAGAATAATTGTCATAAATGCAAGAAGGTTAAACTAATCAAGACAGGTTGTTTCATGGATGGAAACAAAATTCTGTATTATTTATAAGTACATTTAAAAGGACACAGCCTAATGGTAAGGGGATCTCTGCAAGTTCAATATTTCACTCAAGTAATTAGAAAGACTGTGACATGGTAAATCTGAAGAAACAAGGCAAGGGGAAAAAAGGGGGGGAAGCAAACATAAGTGCAGAAAATAAGCAGTAATAGAGATAATTAATAAAAGCAAAGAGCCAAAAAGGATTCTTTGAAGCTTAATAGGATAGATACAATTTCAGAACGACTGGTATAAAAAGATATTTACATTATGAATAGGTACAAAATGGGTAAGGTAGATAATTATGGATTACATTTCAATCTGTTAGAAAGAATGTGGGTTTTTACCAGTAAAAATCAATTTAGGTGAAAAAAATGATTTAAGCTAAATTTAGCTTTAAGAAATTGATGTAAGAAAGAAACCCCGTAATCAGTAACCATTAAATAAATTGTAATGCATATCAAAACAATCTTCCCTGTGATATTAAAATAGGCCTAGACACTTTGACAAGTAGTTCTATTTAAGTCTCAAGGAACAGAAAATCCTTGTTTATAAAACTTCTTAAAGAACAGAGAAAAGCCAACCTATAAGTTTGATTTCTTTTTTAGACAAAAACCAGGTTAAAAAATACTGGCTAACTTTACATAGGACAATAAAAAAATACTAAGATTCAAATCCAGCAGCATATTAAATAATTGTGACTAAGTTTAATTTTTCATAAAGGTGAAAGGATGTTTTAGCATTTAAAAAAAAGTGTTACTGTAATTTATTACATTAATGGAACAGAACAAGAAACTGTGTGATCAATGACAAAGGGAAAAAAAACACTTAATAAAACTAAATTTTTTTTCTTTTTTAAATGGAACTAACCCTTACCCGACTTAAGAAAAAAATATATATATATATTTCAGTGTACTAAAAAAGCATGGCAGACATCATTCCTAGTGGATTTATACTCCCAGCTTTAAACTCATTCCTTTTGAGGTTGTGAATAAGAACAGGATGCCTGTGTTACTTCTCCCTTTCAACACATTACCAGATGCCAAACCAGTGCAGCAAAATTAAAAAAAAAAAAAAAAAAGGCAACAAGCACAAAAGCAGAAAGATTGACTTGAGGGAGGTAATTGTCATTATTTCTAAGGAAAGTCATTTATATCGGAAACCAAAAAGAATCAGCAGAAACTATTAGTAGCAATACAAGGGTTCAGCTAGGTTGGAAAAGCAACATATAAAAATCAATAGCTTTCCTCTGTATTGGGAATAACCAATTATAAACTATGATGATGAGAAGATATCATTTATCATAGTGACATAAACTAAAAGCTATCTAGGAATAAATCTAAGAATTCATAAAACCTATAAGGGAAATTTAAAACCCTATTACAAGAGTTTTATTATGGTATGATAGAATGTAAAAGCAGCATTCATAAATGGATTGATTGAATATTAGGAAGGTGTCGCATTTCCTCCATTAAAATTTAAGTTCAGTGTAATTCTAATCAACATCTGAGGAATAATTTTTTCATGGGGCAGACTTGAATCTAAAATTTATATGGGAGAATAAAGGTAATGAAGGAACCTTTTTTTTTTTTTTTTTTTATACAACGCATTAACATTATACAACAGAAGCTGGCAAACTACAGCCCACAAGCCTAGTCCAGGCTGCCGTCTGTTCTTAGGAATAAAGTTTTATTGGGACACAGCCACATCTGTTTATTATGTATTGCCTTTGGCTGCTTTTATACTGCCATAGCAGGAATAAGTGGTTAGAACAGACTGTGTGGCTGGCTGAATATGGCCCTTTAGAGAGAAAAACTTGGCATCTGGCATAGAATCAGAATATTGTAAGTACAGACTCTTTGCTTGGCACATAAGGGAATTTGGTATAACCATTCCCAGCAATTGGTGCTAGGAAATTGTTTCACAAAAAGGAAAAAAAATAAACCATTTTCATATTTCATGCCAGAAGCAAAGTTCCAAGTGGATTAAATACCTGTTAAGAATGAAACTATAAAGCTGATAGACAAAAATTTAAGAATATGTTTTGGTAATCTTATAGTGGAGATGGGTTTGTTACATAAGATGGACAGGGCTCAAGCCATAAACAGAAAATTGATGAATACATCAAAATGAATGCTTTTTTAAAATGGATCACATTGGAAAAATTACAGATGGTGAAAATATAATTGTCATGTTTAGTAGACTAAGTAGGATCAATATTTAAAAATACAAGAGACTCTGAAAAATCAGAAAATAGAAGGGAGGAAACCACTATGAAAGGGCCAAGTATGGATTGGCAATTCAAGGAGAAATATGCACTTAAACATATCACCCTGGAGACAAAGTAAAATTAAGGGATTCCATTTTGCCTATCATACCAATAAAAGCTAGCTAGTCAGATACTCTCAAGTGCTGGCAAGGATGTGAGTAAATAGAAGTCTGCACGTATTGCTTCTGGGAATCGAAACTGGTGCTTCTATTTCAGAAAATCTAAATATTAAAATCAAATAATGGGATTCTAGCCCAGATACTCAGGGAAATCTGTGTAAGGGCACTCATCTGTGATATCTGTGGTTCAAGATTGGAGACAATCTAGTTCTTCTGCACTAGAGGGACAGATAAGGAAAATTACAATGTAACCCAGTGGGAAGGAATGAATTACATCTACCTAGAGCAACCTGAATGAGTCTCTACAGTAATATTGAGGAAAAAAAGGGAGGTGGGGAGAATGACATTTAAAGCATGATATGATTTCTATACAAATTAAACCACGCAGGAGCCCTATGTATATTTGACATGGCAATACTTATAAAAATGCAACTAAAACTATAAATACATGAATGAAAAAGTGAAGCTCTGTGGTTGAAAGAATGGAGCGGGGCATAGAGGATGAAGGCAAAATGATGGGAAAAACAAAAAACAGATGAAAAACTTTTCGTGGACTCCCAATAGGACCTCATCAACTAGAACCTGTGCTGAAACCAATTCTGGACTATCGTTCTTTAGAGGAAACAAATTCTGGACACATTCCTCCTTATAGCATTGTTAGATGCAGCTTCCCAAACAATGTCACCAGGTATGGGCCTCTCTCTCTTGGCTCTGCCTGCCTCTCTGGATATCAGGTGGATTCTCTTTAGTGTACCTTCTAGTTGTTCTGGTTCATGTGATAGCAGATTGGCAACTCAGCAGAAAGAAAGTTCTTGCCTTATAGCATCAACAGTAATCTTTTTGTGGATCTCCTTTTTTTCCAGTGGCTCATTTTTTTTTGTCCTGTGTCCACTTTTGACCCAGCCGTGTGATAGAAGCCTAAGGATGCCTGGATCATTTTCCTCTCCCTAGAGAGTCAGGCAGTAGAAATAGCCCCAGACACAGAATATAGTAGGGTATTACCCAAAGAAAAATCAGGGTGGTATGGCCAGAAATACAGAAGGTATAAGTTAGACAGGCACCCCCCTGCCCCCCCCACACCAAAACCCAAATAATAATAAGACACACCAAGAGGTGCAGTGGAATTGAATCAATGTTGTTTGCAGAATGACTGAAATGAAATGCCATGTTTATTTTAGAAAACCGGGGGGAAATGGAGAAAGGTTAACTCTAAATATCTGAAGTACTGCCGCTTGTATGACACTTCTTTCATCTGGCCCCAGGGCATAATTTCATGACAAACAGACTGGGTAGGAAGGGCAGCTCTGTAATGGCTGGAATTGATTGTCTTAGAAGTGATGAATAGTGAGCTTCCCATCACTGGGTATATTCAAGCATAGGCTAGCCAGTTAGTTGGCCCAGATTCTGTAAGGAAGGACCCAAAGATTGGGAGAACACGTGGGTTTGATCATGGTTCTCAATCATTTGGGCAGCTTATTCAAGCATAGATTGCTAGGCCCTTTCCCAGAGTTCCTAGTTTGGTAGGTCCAGAATAGGAATTCAGGATTTAGAGTTCTAATTCATTCCCAGGTGTTGCTGATCCAGGAAACATCCTCCTCAGAATCACTGGCCACCTTGATTTTAAATATCCTCACTGGCCTTTCATTTTTATTAGCTAGTTGTAAATGTTCTGAAAACCAGTTATTTCTATCTTTGAGGCAAACCTTCCATTTTATGTCTTTGTCCTTGAAATGTGTTAGGTTTTCACTATGTGAGTACTTCTAGATGGCAGTAGATGACATTTGCATGGCCCTCTATCTTTTGAGTCCTTGAGAATGGATCTTTAAACAGTTGTACATTTGTTGGTATGCTTTGTAAAATAGTCAACCATATGCTGACATTGTGCTTTTCGTGATCTTATTCTGGTTTCCCATGGGTTGATCTATTCTCACACATTTATAGTGGGTAGTTTCTGAAATGGAAAATGAGTGGTTTCCCAAGGAGAGTCTTAGGGACTCAGAAAGTAACTTTGCTATGCGGAAGCCCTGGACTGATGGAAAATCATTACTTGGTACCCAAATGCCAAGCATCAAATACTGATTCAATCATCTTCCACTCCCGTGGTTTTCCCCTCAAAAGGGAATAGGAAACACTTCCCACCTGCATTAACCAGGGATTTTTCTCATTTTGAACTTTGTTCTGCCATTTCTTTTTTCTCAATTTTTGTCCCTTCAATTTTGGAATTTTTACCAGAATAGTTCTTTGGAAGTTCTCATGTTTTTGTAGTTGTAGGCAAGGTCAAATGGTGTTTGTACTTTGTCTAAATTGCTTTTACATAAATAGAGATAAAAAATCATTTAAGAAAAGCATTTATGAATTAAATGGTTTATATTCCATGCTTAACAATTAAAAATCTCAGTGTAGCAAAGATGAGGAAGTGAATGGATAAAAGTAACCTGTCAGGTGAACCTAATAAATTTGGGTTAAGGTGCCAACTTGAATCACAGAGGGATTTAAGAAGACTGTTTTCTTGTCCATGTGCTAGCTTCTGCTTAAAAACAAGGCAACACTGGGCAAGGAGAGGAGGCTATTTGAGGAGGACTTGCCAAGAACCCTTCTTAGCGGACATTAAATGGGGGCACCGCTTCAGTGGTTTCTACTTTGCACCTAAGAATCTCAAGTATAGCGATTTGCTTTCCTTAGAGTTGTATACAATCTGGGTTTCTCATCTCAATTTTATAAATGCTCATTTCCCAAATCTTCTCTTTCAGGCTTCAACTGTGGGGTAATGTCATTCAGATTTGGCCAACACCTCATCAAGCCCTCTGTGGTTTTTCTCAAAACGGAACTGTCCTTCGCTCTTGTGAACAGGAAACCTGTGGTACCAGGACGTATCCTTTTGTTGTAAGAGAGGAAAAAAAAAAGCTTCTGAAGGTAACAGACCAAGGGATTGTAGCCTTGGCCTCCAATGTCGGTCTGAAAAAGGAAACAAGGGCTCCGCCTTCCTTTCCCTTTGGAGAAACCAGGTAAGCGGTTGCATTTATTCTGAATCCAGTTGGTGGCACCAGTAATATGCTTGATCAATGTTGCAGAACTTTCTGAAAAGAGTTGCTTAGCAACTGTGGCTTTGGAGGTGAATTTTTACTTGACCTTTTCACTATAGTAGCTGTGTAAATAAATAGGTGCTCCTAAAGTGGGCCCAATGAATATATCATGGGTGCTCTGTTGTCAAAAGTTATCAGTAGCGAATCTTAGTAGTAAAATAGAGATTGGGTGTCACTTTTGTGGTGTGGAAATAAGGTATTACCTAGGGATTTGGGACTGACTTGGTGCTTTACCTTGTAGGGATCATTCTGGCAAGTTCATACACCTCAATATACCTACAAAATAGTTGTTTGCATTTTAGGTTCTGAAATAGCATTTTTCTTTTTCGTGGAGCGCACGTCAGCTTCGGTATCATCATCCAATATCATTGGTGGTAGTTTTACTTCCCTCTGTCCATTGACTTGTAGTCTTTCCTGCTACTGACTTCAGTAGAAGCCTGATTCTTTGCCGTGGGAGCAGCAGCAATTGGTGAAATGTTGTGGAGTTGTTTGTGTCACTGAGAGTATCACTCGTGACGTGTGACTTGTGACTTTTGTACTGAGTCTTCAGAATTATTTTTTTCTCTTTTCCCTCTAATTTAATTTACTATGCAGAGGGCAACAAAGTACAAAATTTCGTTATTTTAAGATAATAAACATTTTCCACAGGAAGACATGATTTTATTTTGAAATAAATGTCTCTGTAATTTTGAATCTGTAAATACATCAAGATTTCTTTTCCAGAGTAAGTTTTATATATTTTTTCCTTCTTTTTTTCTATGGGAATTTTCAAATTGTGTGTGAGAACTTAAGGAATATTTTCCTTTCTTAGCCACATAACTGATGTAACATTGAAAAAAAAAACACACAAATAAGAAAACACCAAAAGATAATTGTGATTTTATGATAGACACCCAGATTCCTTGAATTTCATTTAACTAAATAAATTCTGTAAACTTATGAAACTAATGATCACAGCAGTAAACTACTAAATGGTACGTAAAGTACTTCTTATTTAACTCTGCCTTTAAATTTACAAAAAATAGTCTATATTATAAATAGTAAATATTTAAAAATATTATGTCTATTGAAGTAAAAAAAAGCTAGAATGGTTCAGGAAAGTCCTATAAAAAAGAACAATTTTAAAGCTGGATGTCAGTTTTATATTGTGTTCTTCTAAGAAACTTTGAAGTTCTTAAAATAACAGAAGCACTTTATTTTTTCATTTGATTCTGCGACAGGTTCGTGGTTGTCTTTTTCCTCTGTGGATTTTTTTTTTTAAATGGTTGAGCACTCTGGTGTCAAAAGAATATGGTTGAAATGGCATATCTCTTTGAGTGCCAGCTTTAATTGGCTTTTATCTTCTATCAAAGAGGGGGCCTGGGAGGAAAATGTGATTGTAAATGAACAAATTTTAATACCTTGGTCTGGAAGAATGTGAGGTTGCAGAGTTGTACTGCTTTTTTAATGGTTAATAGTGGAATTTAGCTTTGTGATTTTTTTGTGATTTTCTTTTTTTTTTTTTTTTAACTCATATCTTGATAGTAGGACACTTGATGTTCATGGTCTTTTTAACCAATTTGGCAGGTGCGGTACAAGACGTAGGTCATAAGCATGCTTGTACTTGAGAAGAGGTAAGGTGTCTGCTTCTAGGAGAATGCACGTACCAAACAATGAGCAGTTAGTAAAGGATGACTAGTCTTTTTCCAGATGGCAGTGGAGTTGCCATTTTAGAAATGGGTGCTGGTCAGGTCTTGTGTCTTTGAGTAAATGCCAGGGACATGAGCGATGTCGCATTAAAATGAACCAAGCTCAGTGTGCTTGGAAGGTAGCAAGAATGAGCCAACCCTCTCTGAGGATAACAGAACCAGGACATTTTTATAATCTGTATACTGTGTGAGGCATTTCATATCTGCGGTGTGGAAAGGGGTCTCAGGGCCAGTAGATAATGTATTCAGACAATCCTTTTTATATGATGATTTTGTGATTTTTTTTTTCTTTGTAAATCGAGCTAGGTGACCACTGTGAGAAGAATCTTAATACGTTACTCATTCGGCTGCAGAAAGCGATATTCTTTTGTCTTGTGATTTGGGAATTGAAGCTGTGGGTAGCCTGCCCACTAACATTTCATAAAATAAATGGTGAGATGTCTGCAGCGGCTCCCATCTTCCCCCACTGCTGTGTTCTGTCTGCCCTACGAGCCCCTGGGTGTGGCTCTCCTAAGTCTTACAGCATCTTGCACCCGCCCTGCTCCTGGACTTCTCTCCAGCCCACCCTCATTCTAGACCACGGTTCCCATTCTGTCCTTCGCGTTCCTAGTCCCTTGCAAACAAACCACTAATGAGTATAATGATTTTTTTTTTTTTTTGAGGAGAAAGTCCAGACTCCTTAGCATAGTTTTAAAAGATCTTCACTATGTGTTTTTTAATGTTTATCTTTGAGAGAGAGAAAGAGAGAGAGACAGAGACAGAGCATGAGCAGTGGAGGGGCAGAAAGAGAGAGGGAGACACAGAATCTGAAGCGGGTTCTGGGCTCCGAGCTGTCAGCACAGAGCCCATCAGGGGGCTAGAACTCCCAAACTGGGAGATCATGACCTGAGCTGAAGTTGGATGCTTAACAGACTGAGTCACCCAGGCGCCCCTAAAAGATTTTCACTATTTTAACTCAACCTTCACCCTGTACAACTATTTCCTAAACAGGTGTTGTATTTCCCGTCACCAGGTTCCCTACCCCTGGCCACCTTTAAACCCTGCCTTTCTCTTCAAGGGGAGATCCCACCCATGCTTTTCTGTTTCAACTAAAATGTTTTGACACCCGCCTTGCCCTCTCAGAAAGTAAATGTTCAGACCTTTCTGTGACCCTCGACTCCTTATTTGCATGTTGATTCATGCAGCAGTTTATTACGGAGCTCCTCCTCTGTGCCAGGCACTGGGCCAAACACTTAGCCTGTCTGCCTCATGTCAGAACTACATGCATTCTTGTTTGTCTCTGTGCTGAGTCCTTCATTCCTGGAAAAGAGGTGGGTGAGGAGTTCTTGCACATCTCGTTTTCATCAGCATCTGACTCACTATCCTGACTGAATTTAAAGTGAAGCTATAAACGTCAGAAGCATATGGATGATTTCAGTTAATGGAGTGAGGGCCACAAGGGTCTGTGGAAACTCCGCCTTTTCAGGATGCCCAAGCACCAGCCAAATCTTGTTCCCATTTTATTCCAGATCTTTTAGTATCTCCTCCTTTGTCAGTTTCCCTTCCTTTGTCAGTTTTAGTTTCCCCTCCTTCCCTAAATCTTGTCTACATGGTTGTTCCAAGTGTACAGAGTTAACTCTAAAAGTGGCGAATGAATTGATGGCAGATGGAAAAAAATTTGGGGGGGGGGCATGTTAATTTTCAATGAATGAGACTGTATTTTAAGGGCAGTATATTGGCATCTTGATGTGAATGGGAAATTATCATTCTGTATTTATGATGATTTCTTTTTAAAAAGAGTATTCAGGTGGCCTTTGGGGAATGTGCCATTCAGGAGACTTGTAAATGTCATCTTTGAGCTTGTGTCTCTCTAACATTTTGCTCCCACTCCCCAACCCTTTTTTCTTAGGACTTTGCTCGCTGACTTTTTCATACCTTTCAGAGGAGAAAGAGAACTGTCAGACCAGGGGCCAAAGATAAGCTTTTGAAGCAAGACTATTTGCTTCATCCTCAAAAGACCCACTTGAATCCCTCCTTGGCCCCACTGAAAGCAAATACTTGTGTTCGTCATAAACAGTGTTTAAAGCTGATTGAATAGGCTTTGGCCTCCGTGGCGCAGTGCTCTAGAAGGATATGTCAGAATGTCTTTAATCCATTAATTTCTTGCTCCTGGAAAATGCTTCTGAGTGTCTTGGTGAGAGAACAGACACATCTTGGAGATTACATCTTCGGAATTCTGCAGTGAACGTTTTATTCGTGGGCCTCCGTGCAGTCCAACCATTGTGCATGGCTTAAGTAAATCTGAGCTTGTATAGTTCATACTTCCTCATACCCTTGCATTGTGGTACGTCTCCCTCTCATTCTGAGCATGAAAAATGAATTTGAGTATTAGTGGAATCCCATTTAGAGTCTGGGGCTTTTATGGTAAATAAAATTATTCATTTGTTATGTCCCGTTGTTTTCAGTAGACTGTGTATCGATCTTCAGATTGCTGTTCAGAATGGCAGAAGGGGCCCTCATGTAAGGGGAATGTGGCAACGTTTGTGAACAGGTTGAATGCGGTGTGTAATGCCAGAGATAAACCTGGCTTGCTGGCCGTGCTCTATTATACAAATCATTTGTCAAGTTTATTGGATCAGTTATTAAAAAGAGCAGGTTTTTCCAAACAGGAGCATTGCACACCGCATGTTATCAAGTCCAGACCGTGTTAGGATGATGCATGGAGGACAGCCTCATAAAGTGTGTTTGTGAAGAATCAGACCGTGTCCCTTGAAAGATCGTTCTGCTGAATATTAGAAACTAAAGTTTGGCACAATGGAAATTGCTTTCTAAGGTCCCACTTTAATAGATAAACAAGAAAAGTCTGGCAAATGTCTTTTCATACACGATTTTACCTTTCCAAGTGAGCCATGTGAAGTTGTCTGTTTTTAGACTATTGCCGTGTTGAGTTCTCCTGAAGCAAATGAACAAATAATAAAAATAGCCTCATTACTTAACAGTGCCTCTTACGGAATGGATGCTATAGATAAAAGTGCCCTTTTAGTTCTTCCATAAAAATCAGAAATATTTGTCATTTCCTGAGTAGGTTGTAATCTTGTGAATTTCTTTAATTGTTCAGGAAACTGCAGTTATTAGCGATCTGATGATCTTTCATTTCTCAAAAGAGTTGCTTTTTAAACCTTCCTGTGCAAATAAAATGAGCACAGGCACTATTTTAATATCCTTACTACTAAAGATAGTTTTCCTTTCTTAAAATTTCCCTCAGTGTGTCTTTCTCATTCACCCTGTGCGTGCCTGTCGTCTATTAGCTGGCTTCAAATACTCTTGGAGATTATGTTCAAGGGCAATCTTGCTGTCCTTTGTCCTGAGCGGCAGTGGGACAAGTTGGTTTTCTTACAGCCCTATTTTTCTTCACTTTATTTGCCAGGTTACTGTGTTCAAGAGTCCTGCATGTAGCGGTGATTATTCAGTTAGAACAATTCTGTCTCTGTGGGAAAGGTTCCCATATAAACGCTTACCTACCTTTGGGTTGGTAGCTAGAAACAGTTTTTGATGGCATTGGTCAGCAGGGACAAAGGAAGCTCTTGGATGCTTCTGCATTCACTAAGTTGACCCCTTTTTTCAGTGTCTAAACCCCCCACAGATGCTCCTGGCAACCTTCATTGCAAGACAAACCTTGTGTGACCCTCATCCATCTTGACTTGTCATCTGAGGAATTACTGCACAAAGAGCAAATATCTTTTATCTCAGATGCTACTTCTTTAGTTGGTAATTAGCTCTCAGTGTTAAGGATGTTTCCGAGGCTGCATGCAGGGTCAGTGGGTCCTAACTGTCATGGGTACCAGAGGGGAAAGAGTTTGTCAGGCTCTTCCTCTCCCAGGTTTATTTTTTGTTCCTGGAGCTGAGCGTGGTGTCTTTGTTTTTATTATAGACACAGTGATGGATTGTTGGCACCTGACACTGAAGGAATTAATAGATGCTTTGTATGTGTGCAGGGAATGTTTGAAATTGGATGGAGAACAATGTGTGGATTTTATATCCTTTGTCTTGGCCCATTCAAACAAAGGTGACTCACCCCTGAGCCGGTGGATGTAAGCATGTACATATTGGTCTCCAGACCTCATCCTGGCCTCTTCCTACTGTCCACTGTCTCTCCCCGGCTCCTTGCTGAGTGCTGGCTAATGAGGGTATGCATGTGGTGGCCTTGTGGTTCACTTGGCTCCTGTTCTGACTGATTTTCCTTCACCTTGACCTCTTCTTCATAATAGGATTTACCTTCTAGCCTCAGGCCCTGCTGTGACTGGGGTGAGATGGGCAGGTCTGACCATGGTTATGCATTAATGGAGGGAAATGCAACTGGCTTTTTGAGTACAGCTTTCAGAGCTTTCTTTCCGAATTGGGAGAAGCCTACAGAATCACTTTCACAACCAGAACAAAATATCTTTCCAGTCTGCCTGTCGATATAAAATATACCTCTGTTGGTGTGTGAGTCTGGAGAAGGGGGAGGGCCGTATGAGGGGTGCTCTCTCTCCAGCTGTAGCAAATGGTAGGATGATAATTATAGGTATTAAAATAACACTTTGACTATTTCTCATATAAGTTGCAAAAGTGAATATCCTATAACAGGGCGAGCCATTTCCTGTTTCTATTTGTTTCTGTGTGAAACTTTCTTCAGGTAATTTTAAATTGTCATGGTTAACAATTACTGACTTCTGTTCATTATATTCTGGGCATATTTTTGACCTACTTTCCATGCAAGTCATCAGATTGGGAGGAACAGGGAAAGGCTGGCCATGGTGTTGCAGGCCTCGCACTTGTAACGGAACATAATTAGAAGTAATGAATGAAATAATACATCATTATTCATAAGAAATGTCATGTAATTAACTTAAATAATGCAAAATATATTCTAATTTCCATTTGGAATGAAAATAGATTTGTTGGAACATCAGTAGGCAGTTAATGTTTATCCTATATTTTCATACACATATCAAAACTGTTAAAATCTATTGAATGAATAATCATGGATTTTCCACAACACAATAAGTCAAGATGGCTTTCTTTTGCTAATAGTCTTATGTATATTATTCATTTATTATACATATAGTTTGTATATATGTTCAATTTTTAGAATTAGCATAATTTATATTTATTGCAAATTAATGATCTAATTTATTTACTTAGCTTCCATTGCTTTTCTCAAACTAATTGACTGAAAAAAATAACTATAAATTTGCAAATAGCTCTTGGGCGCAAGTTCTAAATGGGCCTTATCCGAAGAACTCTGTACAGAACTAGATTTCAGAACTAGTTTTTGTGCTCCACATTATTTCCTGGGATTTCTCCTGTAGGCTTTCAATGTGCTTCAGGAGTCTTGGTTTGACTTAAATGTACCCACAGTTGGGGCTCAGGATGTGGGTGGATATGTCTTAGGAGGAGGCATTATTTTCATATGCAAACAATTAGGATGACACATGACACTGACCAATGTCAGGGTAGTTCTTGGAAGCTCTCTGCTGTGTCAAGCCTCAACTTATCAATTTCTGTACTGTGGAGGGGTCCGGGGAGCCTCAGGGGAGGAGGCAAAGAAGAGCAGCATGCCGGGGGCAGTACACGCAGAAGTGTTTTGATAGTTTAATAGGAATGGACATGCCAATGGACATGTCTCAGTGACAGCCCTGGTTGTAGAGAGATGAAGACTAATGGGAGGAAGTTGCTGTTAGACCCTTTGGCTCAAACCTGATAACTTGATTTTGAATACCATGGAGTCTAGCAGAATAACAGATTTACCAATGAGTTAAAAACAACAGAAATCAGGGACAGCTGGGTGGCTCAGTCAGTTGAGCATCCAATTCTTGATTTTGGCCCAGGTTATGATCTCACACTGTGTGAGACTGAGTCCTGCATTGGGCTCTGCATTGACAGAGCCACACCTGCTTGGGATTCTCTTTCCCCCTCTCTGTGTTCCTACCCTACTTGAATGTGTGGTTTCTCTCCCTCGAAAAAACAAATAAATAAGGGGCACCTGGGTGACTCAGTCAGTAAAACATATGACTTGGGCTCAGGTCATGATCTTGACAGATGGTGAGTTTGAGCCCCATGTTGAGCTCTGTGCTGACAGCTCAGAGACTAGAGCCTGCTTTGGATTCTGTGTCTCCCACTCTCTTTGCCCCTCCCCAGCTCATGCTCTGCCCCCTCTCTCTAAAAAATAAAACATTGAAAATCAAGAAATAAACATTGAAGAAAAACTATTCTAAAAACAAAACAAGAAAACAGTTCTTAATTTCAAATGACCACCTTCCTTGCATGAACTGGCAGCTAAGAACAATTTAGGAGAAAGCTTAACTATAGCAGATGGAGACTGAGGTGATGTTCTTTCTCCTGTGTGCATGTGTAGTAGGCTTGAAAAGCATATATATATATATGTATATTATATATATATGTGTGTATATATATGTGTATATATGTGTATATATGTATATATATGTATATATGTGTATATATGTGTATATATATGTATATATATGTATATATATGTATATGTATATATATGTGTATATATATACATACACAACTTCATAATCTTTTAAAAATATTTTGAAAATTAAATTTAAATAATATCTTCTGATGAGTAATGTATTTTTGGAGTCACTACTTTGTTTTGTCCTTGTTGACCAATGATCAGTTGAAATGGGAAGGTTGAGTCTTAGGCCAATGGTGGTCCTATTTCACAGAAATCAGGACTTCACCCAGGACTCTTGATCCTCATTCCATCCTTCTCTCCACTCCCTCTAGCTGCTGTCCCATGAGCAGCAAAAATTTTTGTATCACTGATTAGGTGTACTAAGGAGTTATTTTCCCCAGAGTCTAAAACGCTCCCCTTCCTTTCCAGGGCCATATTGTTGTAAAAATTTGCTCTGCCAGTTATATTTCTCACAGACATTTTGGTGGCTTCGTCGTTTGTGTAAGGGTAATCATGATGATCATTTAAGAATAGGACTAACCTTGGTGACTTCTGTAGTGCTGGTGGCAGGGGGACCAGGGGGTCTAGCTTGTCTTGCTGTATTTTGCTCCTAGGTAGAATGAGTCCAGGAGAAGTGAAATTCATCTGGCCCTCTAATTTTTCTCTTTTCTAATAGCTTTTGAAATGGCTATAGTTATCAAGAGATCTTCTCATCTTTAAGATTTATTTCCAGTTCAACAGATTTGTAGGAACCAAGAATTATCTGTTGAGTGCTAATACTTTAACAGTAAACCACAATCGCTTTCCATTCACCAAAGATGATTGCCTTAAAGCTTGTTAAATAAGATATGTCAGGATAAAATAAATCAACAGAAATTACATTAAAATCTTCAGAGTGTTTCTCATGTAGATGTGAAGAATACTAGTTGGTATTTTCTATTCTGTTTGGAGACCAAATGACCCCTGGAAGCTTTTTTCATGGAGCTGTATCTTCAGTAAAGTCCTTGAACTTCAGGAGTGGAACAGACACTCACTGAGACTTTTCACATTGCCCTAGAATATGAGCAACTAGGGCCTAAACAGAAAGGCTGACAGTCTTCCCAGAGGGCAACCCATGAGAGAAAGCCACACTCACTTTACTAAGGAGCAGCAGCAGAACCAGACATACTATGTCGAACCATATTTCCAGCTCCCAGACTAGATTATGGGAGAATCACTGAGAGGAAAGATACAGCCAGATGAAGAGTTCCAAAGGAATCTTCTCCCTCTTTCTAAAGAAATAACTTACTGCCCATGAACATCATGAGCAAAATGTAGCTCAAAGTTGTGAGCTGGATGATTTTAACAAAAGGGTGCTGTCATCTTGTTCCCTGGGTGGCTGCTGAGCGGTGGGACCTGCAGACTATGGAGACCACTGCTGTGGGATAGGAGTGTGGTACAGGTACAGGACAGGCTCCTTAGGAGGGCTTCCCATTTACTCTGTAGAGTTTGGGAATACACACAAACACACACCAGTGCCTGCCTCATTTGCTTCTGAATGGGGCAAGGATGGGAAGAGGCTTTTTGGAATGGCCTATAGTAGCAGGCCAAAAGGGATTGAGGAGTAATATTCCTGAGAAGATGGGAAGAGCTTTTATACCACATCCCCATGGTCTGGAGCCCTTGGAGGAAACCTATAAGCAATTCACCAGGTCCCTTGGTCCTGCACAGAACCATGAATGTCAAAGTAGTGGGCAAGTGACACAAGGCTGCTCAGGTAGATTTTGGTATAACTGAGGGACTGGCCTATCCATAAAGGTGATTAAGTCATATACCCCTGATAGAGTTTGATGGAGAGAAACATGGCTGTCCTTTTGTGAATGGACCCTCAGAAGCAGATAGAGTGACAGTAGAACTTGAATACTTTTCCAGAAAAAAAATTCATCAGCTTTGAACTATGCTGAGACCAATATGTTTGCAGAAGCTCCCACCAGATGGAACTGGAACTAAACCAGGGATACCAGCTTTTTACCTGCTGACAGACAACCAGTTACCTAAGACCATGCTGCCTCTAAAATCAGAGTAGCTCAGCCCCAGGATGGGGAAGAAGTCGGATGAAAGCTCAGGTAGTCAGGGTTGCATCTCAAGCCTATGCTCAAGCCTGTCCTTAATCTGAGACTGGACAGATACCTTCAATTATGAAAGGTGAAAGCAAAGTTATGGATTTTGCCAAAATGTTGCTGAGGGCCTGGGAATGGATTCTTTGTAGCATGACTAGAAAAGCAATAGCAAAAAAATATGAGTGCAACGTGTCTTTGCCTCCCCCCATCCCCTGCCCCAGAGTTTAGATTCTTTAATAACTGTTCACACAAGTAAAGTGGTAACCTAAATCCTTAAAAAGGTGATTTGTTATGTAATAACCATGTTAGATAGTAGTATGTGATCTGTTGATTGCCTGAATTCCTAGGAACAAAATCTTGAGTATAGTAGATGGTTAAGAAATATTTATTGGAAAAAATTTTGTTTTAAAACAGGTTGGTTAGGTAAAAGAACATTCAATAGGATGGGTAGGGGGTTTTCAGAATGCTCTCAATTAACCACTGAAGGCCTCCTATATGCCAGATTTTACTCCTCCTGTTTTTCAGTGTTAATCTTAATATGTCACACTCTTGAGCTGAAGTAACATCTAAGGGTTGAAAGCTATTGGACATTTCTACATGACAACAGCCAGAATGAGCCTATTAAACATACTGAACCTATATTATGTCTCTGCTTATGGCTTCTGGTTTGCTTCCAACTAAAGTCATTTATACAGTAATCTATAAGATTGCTACACAAACGTTTCCATCTGTCCCTCACCACCAACCATTATTCTTTGATTCCATCTACTGTCTTTATCCCTTAGTGACTTGAGTAGTGACCTCCAAATGGTATGTCCATCTTAATCTCTAAAACCAGTGAATATTACCTTACTTGGAAAAGGGTCTTTGCAGATGAAATGCAGTTGAGAATCTTGGACGGAGTTCCTCCTTAGGGTGGTACCTGTCTTAAATCCACTGGCTCGAGTCCTTAGTGACACAAGGGTCGGGATTACACAGAGCAGAGGAAGCATTAAAGTGACCAAGGAAGTGTCTGTTCATGTCTTCTGCCCATTTCTTCACTGGGTTATTTGTTTTGTGGGTGTGAAGTTTGGTGAGTTCCTTGTATATTTTAGATACTAGCCCTTTATCTGATAGGTCATTTGCAACTATCTTTTCCCATTCTGTCGGTTGCCTATTAGTTTTCTTGATTGTTTCCTTTGCAGTGCAGAAGCTTTTTATTTTGATGAAGTCCCAAGAGTTCAGTTTTGCTTTCATTTCCCTTGCCTTTGGGGATGTGTCAAGTAGGAAATTACTGTGGTGGAGGTCTAGGAGGTTTTTCCCTACTTTCTCCTCGAGGGTTTTGATGGTTTCCTGTCTCACATTCAGGTCCTTCAGCCATTTTGAGTTAATTTTTGTGCATGGTGTAAGAAAGTGGTCTAGTTTCATTCTTCAGCATGTTGCTGTTCAGTTCTCCCAGCATCACCTGCTAAAGAGGCTGTCTTTTTTCTATCGCATACTCTTTCCTACACTGTTGGTGGGAATGTAAACTGGTGCAGCCACTCTGGAAAACAGTGTGGAGGTTCCTCAAAAAAACTATC
>NC_043711.1:27384454-27451494 GCF_006229205.1 Suricata suricatta | reverse complement strand
GGTGTCATGCTACGTGAAATAAGTCAGGCAGAGAAGGACAGAAACCATATGTTTGCACTCATAGGTCTAACAGGAAAACAGGAGAAACCTAATGGTGGACCAGGGGGAGGGGAAGAGGGAAAGAGAGTTGAGGGGAGAGAGGGAAGCAAAACTTGAGAGACTATTGAATGCTGAAAATGAACTGAGTTGAAGGGGAAGGGGGAGGGGGGAAAAGAAGTGGTCGTGATGGTGGAGGGCACTTGTGGGGAAGAGCACCGGGTGTTGTATAGAAACCAATTTGACAATAAACTATTTAAAAAAAATAAAGTGACCAGGGAGGCAGAGAGAAGAGTTGCATGGTAGAAATCAAGAGATGTTGGTGGCCACCAGAAGCTGAGAGAGGTGAAGGACAGGTTCCCTTTCAGAGCCACCAACACCTTGATTTCAGACTTCTGACTTCAAAAATAGTAAGAGCGTCCGTTTCTGTAGTTTCAAGCTACCCGTTTGTGGTAATTTGTTACAGCAGAGCCACAGGAGACTGATCTGCTTTCCACACTCACTCTGGTCCTTCCACACCTACTTCCTTGTTAGTCGAACATTCTAAACACAGCCCTACTCCACAGCGCTTGAACCAACTGTTCTTGGAATGCTATTCCCCTTGATGTATGTTTGCCATGCTCTTTCATCTCCTTCGGACCTTTATTCAAGTTGCATACAAACGTCACTTTCTCAGGACTGTCTTCCCTTTGTCCTTATTTAAAATTGCAACACCTCTCTGGCTTTCTTCTTTTTTGTAGCATTAATACTGCAACTTACCATGTAACTTATTGGTTCCACGAGGGCAGGCAGGCATTGCTGTCTGGTTTGTTCAAGACTGCATCCTCAGAGCCCCAGACTGGGATAAATTTGCACACCAGGCAATGCTGTATAGTGAGCAAGAGAATGCTGACCTGGATTTTATACTCTCTCGCACACATGTACAAGCTCACACCTGGATGTGTAGTTAACATTCATCATTCCAAAGTGGCCTGCTCTGGAAGAGAGGGAAGTAACAGGTGGTTTGAGCAGGAAAAAAACACCCCACCCACCTCCTCCCGGTGCCCACCCCCACCCCCAGCACAGTTTTTCTATATTTCCATGTGGATTCCAGCCAGGCTGATAAGATCCGATCTTTCTTGGCTGAGCCCCCTGTCTGAGGTGGTGTTTTATACCTCCTAAATGTCAGGAATTAACATAGGACTTGGTATCTCATCAGCTGGTAATCTTTGATTTCCAGCAGTTTGTTACTGCGTTACCTTCTCCGGGTGTAGAGCAGGTCTCTGTGCAATTGCCTTTTTCCTTCAGTCTAGTTTCTGGGAGCCTTTCTTCCTGGCTTCACACAAACAGGTTACTTACACATGTAGTTATTTATAAATCTCTGATGAGGCCCTTTGAGGAAACCTTTATGTTTATGATTATGTGTATATCAATGCACATCGCCAAGCTTCATTGTCTATTTGTTTATTTCTTGGAATGTTTGAAAAATGACATCAGGTGACTAATCAAGTATAGCAAGATTAAGTGCTTTAAAAATAGGAGCAAACCAAAGTCAGGAAGAAAATAAGGAAAGTAAGATGAAGCCAAAAGTGAAACTAATGGATGAAATAGGTAACAGTTGTCCACATACTTGTTAGAGACGGGTCACAAAGTTGGCCCTGAGCTTTCTGGCACCAGCCCAAAGGAACGAAAGAGCATCTGTCCTTGAGGTAAAAATAAGCTGACTGCTCAGGAAATGCGGAAACATGAGCAACACCAGAGATGAGAGTCCTATTTTCATCAGATCCTTCCTTAAGGAGATGATGCTGGGATATGGAATTGAGTGTTCTCGCAGCATCCTTCCAGTGCACATGGAGGTTCACCCTTGGAAATATGGCCCGAGTCTACCACTCACCGTGTCCACCACTCCTGCCGAATCTTGCCTGGATGATAATCCTCTATTGTTATGTTGCTCACAATGCCTTCCAACCACCTCCCTCCCGTGCCCTTTCACATCATGTAGCAGCAGGCATGGTCTTTTTAATATAGGCATTAGACCAGGTTACTGTCGTTATTTGTTATTTTCAGTGGTGGTTTCATTCAATTAGAATAAAGCCTCCAGCCTTCACCTTGGCCTTCTGCTGCACCTGCTAGGTCTTTATCCCTGTTGTTGTCTCTGTTAGGAGCGTACCTCCCTCTGACCTTCATGTGCCTCCTCAGTTCTCCTCTTTTTCATTCCAGTTCCGTGTCCTCACCTCCACACGGAGACCTTCCCTGGCCTGCCACAGAGCTCCAGGTGTGGAAACAGTAACTAGTGACGAGCGAGGCTCTTGTCCTGTCTCTGGTGTTGAACATGCACTAGACGGGGTTCTACCCCTGTGTCTGTTGCTTCCTTTACCTCTTTGGGTGCAGAGCTGTTTATATTTGTGAAAACTGCCAGCCAGCTTTGGAGGAGGATTTGGGGAACTGGATTTTAGTTCAACTTGGGGAAACCTAGTCATGTCATCATTTTGTTTTGTTTTTTTAAAAGATTATTTTTAAGCATTTATTTATTTTTGAGAGACAGAGAGCACAAGCAGGGAGGAACAGAGAGAGAGGGAGACACCGAATGTGAAGCAGGTCCAGGTTCTGAGCTCGAACTCAGGAGTGTGAGATCATGACCTGAGCTGAAGCCATATGCTTAATCGACAGCCACCCAGGTGCCCCTTGTTTTGTTTGTTCATGTGAAAGGGAAGATACACTACTCTTACCTGTCTCCTGGACTATGTTGAAGACTAAAATTGACATGGTGTGCAAAGAAGAATGAATAAATGTATTTGGCTTATGAGAGAATGGCATAATAATTATAATTTTTCCACTGTCCATTATCCTGCTACTTGAAGGATGGTCCAGGACTTGGGTCTGGGTAAAGGACATTATTTCATGGTGGCTCTACATTTGTCAAATGAAGTCTAAACTGAAAGAAACTTTCTGGATTCCTGGGTATAAGAATAGCACATAGCAACTAAAATAACCCAGACCTAATTTTAAGCTACTTAATTAAAAATAACATTAAAATATACCCAGGATTAAAAATAAACCTTTACATTGATGGGAATTTGATGTTCTGTGAGCCTTTTTACTTTTTTCTGTCTAGAGTGATGAAAATACATATTATTTTCTACTGTGTTTGGTGCCGGGAAGCTGGGGTTCATTCAAGGCGGAGAGTGGCTTTGCCATGGTGGTTTTAAATTAAAATCTCAGGGGGGTTCAATCAGTCTGGATGCTTAGTGCTCATTACCTGTAATGGGAGTTACCGTACAGGTCTCTCTCCTCCACACATAGCACTGAAAAATGACCCTCTCATGCCACCTTTGTGTCTTGATCTTTGAACTAATTTTAATGGATTTTTTTTTAAGTGTAGCATCTCTGTGAAGTCTTCAGGGTGATGAGATTACCAACAATTTGCTGATAAGCAGTAGGCCTTCATTTTGCAGTGCTCGACCCATACATGCTGGAAAGCTTTGGGCCTGGGCTGACTGGGTCTCTGTACTGCACGCTTCTCTCTCTCTCTTTTTTTTGTTTTTAATTATGTTTTGTTTATTTTTGAGAGAGAGACAGCATGAGCAGGGGACAGAGAGAGAGAGAGAGGGAGAGAGGGAGGGAGGCACAGGATCTGAAGACAGGCTCCAGGCTCTGAGCTAGCGGTCAACACACAGCCCGACGCGGGGCCCGAACCCATGAACTGTGAGATCATGACCTGAGCCGAAGTTGGACGCTTAACTGACTGAGCCACCCAGGGGCCCCTGCATGCTTCTCTTTTATTCAATTTCAAGTGAAGCTATTCCTCGCCCCTCCCCCCATCATCTTTTTCCTCCCACATCTTCACTTCATGATGTAATACGTACACATAGATACTCAGTACTAATTTAGTTCTAGTCCTACTGAAATGTTAACAAAGAAGAGTAGTTGCTTGTGTTCAAAGCATCTGGTATTCTTAATGTAATCTTTTAGTAACCAGCTAATGAATTGCTTGACTAAATAAATGTTTTGTCTAAATGATATCTATGTAAAAGCGATCTAGTTTAGATCAAGTGTAACAAGTTTTTAAATCTTGAATATGGTTTTTCTAATTAGAAAAATACTTGCCCATTATATACAATATAAACCATCTCTAATCTCATTAGCCAGAAATAATGCCTGCTAAAATTTTAATTTCTAATTTTTTTCTGTTTTTATCTGTTTCTCTGGAAAAGAGAAAAATTCTATAACCTGATTTTTCTTTTTACCTATTGTTGACATTATCTGAGTTTTAAATATAGATGTTACTCTGAGAGTTCTAATGGTGGAAGAATATTATACCATAGGGACCCACTATAATTTAGTATTCACAATTCAAACTATATCGTGAATATTTTGATAAAGGATCTTTGGTCCCATTCCTGATAAATTTCTTAAACTGGAATCATTTGATAAAATGTTACACACTTTAAATTAACTATTATTTTCGAATTTGCTTTACATCAGCAATACAAAAGCAACATACATCTCTCTACATATCCTCATCAACTTTAAACATTTAAAATTTTTAAAATTTGTTCTGATCTTTGCCAAGTTACAGATTTATCTATATCATTGTTTCCACCTAATCGATAGGGTGAACTTTTAAATGTATTTATGAATGATTATCATCAGTTAATTTTTCTTTGCTCCTTTTCTATTGGAGTTGGAGGTCTTCTAGGAACTAACCCTTTGCGTGTCATATTTGTTGCAAATATTACTTCTATTTTGATCTCTCTAGTTTGCTTGTAATGTTATTACTATACAAACATTTTAATCTTTCTTTATAGTTAAGGTTATCAGCTTTATCATTTGTGATTTTTCCAGTTCTTCTATGCTTATAAAGTCTTTCTATCCTGAGATCAGTTAAATCTTTTTTTTCTTTTTAAGGTTTTTCTTTGTCTTTAGTCAACTGTCACCAAGCTCGTAGTTTCATAGACATGCTTTAAAAAATTCACTTTACCTTCCTGGCTTCACTTCGAAGGAGGCAGAGAATACTTTTCTCGAACTTGAAGTGAAGAGACTGGAGGGCGGGTGTTCTAGAAGCAGAGATGTGCTTTTTCATTCTCACCATAATCATACATGTGTATTTCTTTGTTAAATGTTTAACAGAGTTACAATTTGCCTGCCTGAAGGTAATATCACAAAGCTAAATCTTGGGGAATGAGGTGCTTCTGTCACACGTCTCCCGGGTGATCAGAGATCTTACATTCAATATATTACAGTGGTGTTTTGTGTTCTAGATTATGCTTGATAGAATGGTATGGAATGCATTCTATAATACGGTAGTTCCCTGAAAGTGGAAAACCATGCATGGCAATTCCTAGTCAGCGAGATTATTTCATTAAGCTGAAGACCATCCTTTGACTGTTGATGAACAACAACAAAAATATATATAGTCCTACAAGTTGGTTATCTACCTGTGGCCCTAGGGAGGTAAATGTAGAGAGGCAGGGGAAATAGCCCATTTTCTAGGATTCTTAGGGTCTTTGAAATGAAACAGGATATTTAATGAAGGAAAGGGCGAAATCTAAGAATATGTGGGAGGTTTGATGGGATTGAATGAAAGAATTATATATTTAGCCAAAATTCCATCATGTAGAGAAGTGATACAAGTAGGAAAAGGTATTCATAATACTTCATTCTGTTTTCAGTTCTTAGACCATTTCCTGAATGGTCTCCGTTTTTAGGAATAAAATTAATAGAAATTTGTCTATATAGAAATATATTTGACCTAAACGGGACATATACTTACTGGCTCTAAGCTGAAATATAATTGACATATAACAGTGTATTAGTTTTAGGTATAGAACATAATGATTTGATATATATATGAATGTAGTACAAAATGATTACCACATAAGTTTAGTGAGCATCCCTCACCACACAGTTACTTTTTTTGTCTGTGATGAGAACTTTTAAGATCTCTTTGTAGTATTAACTCTTGATTGTTTTTAACTGTTCACCCACTTTTTTTTTTTTCATTAAAAGATGTCTGAATGTATCAGCTTAATGACTTCCTGGCATGTTTTTAAATCTTTTTTTCATGTTTTTTTTTATGTTTGAAAGAGTTTAAGTGTGGGATGGGCAGAGAGAAAGAGGGAATCAGAGGGTCTGAAGCAGGCTTTGTGCTCACAGGCTGACAGCACCAAGCCCAATGTGGGGCTCAAACTCCCGAACCATGAGATCATGACCTGAGCTGAAATCAGATGCTCAACTGACTGAGCCACCCAGGTGCCTCCCTGACATGTTTTAACAGACAAAACTGAACACCCATTACCTGAAGGAATTACCAGTGTCTGGTGTGACTTTGAACATGGTACAGTTTTGAAGGTAGGATGCTATCATCCTCTGAAAGTGGAGATTATATTGATCTTTTGTTTTTATCCTTCTCTCGGGTGTCAAAGTATGTATCTGAACTCCACTCTCTATTTACTGGGGTGCCTATTATAATATGAATGTTATTCCATGAATGTTCGCTCCTGCTAAAGAAATCCTTATTGTTGTCCCAGCTGTGGGAATATAAAATTCAGTATAAAGATGCCAACCCAGAGATTCTGCTTGTAAAACTAAGTGATTATTTTAGCACTTTTTAACATGACTCACATAACATTGATAGATGCCTTGAAAACTTTTCTAAGCATTTGAAAAATGTTAGTACTCATGAGCAATTCTATGAGACAGGTACTGTGAGTACCTGTTTTATAGATAAAGGAGTAAGATATTCAAAGCTTTATTAATTCAGTCCAAGCACATATTAGGGGGCAAAGCAAGGTGTTGAACCCTTACGTTGTAACTCCAGCGTCCATGGTCTAAACCAGTGGTCCTGGGGCCACTCGTGTTCCCGAGTGAGACCTTTCAGGGAAACTGTGTCTTTCCTTCTTCAGTATATTGTCTGTATGAGACCACCTTTTCTTCCTACGCTAAGACCAGAAGACCCGTCATAGCAGAAAGATAGCAGAGCTAGAAATGAGAATGCATTTGTCTTTCATCAAGCCATTCTTGAGAGCTTTGCAAAACCGTAAAACACTGCCACTCTTTACTCTAATATTTTTTGTTTCAAAAAACATGAATATCATAAAACATAATTTATATTAACATGTTGTAGGTTTGTTATTTTAAGTAAGCCACTAAATATTTTAAATTTTCTCAGTTCTAATTCCTAATGAGGTATCAGTTGATATAATCCACATATACATGAGCTATTTGGTATCATCAATATATATATATATATCTTTTTTTTTTACATGGAAGTATGGTTGACATGTAATACTATGTTGTATTAGTTTAAGGTGTTCCCTACAGGAACTGAAAAATCTGTACATTATACCACGCACTCCACAATAAGTGGTTACCATCTGTCACCCTGCAGGGTTATTACAGTATTACTGGCTGTATTCCCTATGCTATACTTTTCATCCCCATGACCTAATTATTTTATAACCTCAAAACTCTTCAACAGTTAACGGGGTGCGGAGCCCACACGTTTTGTGAGCTGTTCCTCTGACCCCTCGAATTGCGCCTCGCCACTCCTGTGCCTCAGCTCTAGCTTCTCCCTTCTTCTCTGCTACTTCAGCTTTAATCCTCACTCAGAAAGAGACCAAAGATGTGGGCTTTCTTTCCATGGGAAGCAGTAGCCTCAGGGCTCAGGGCTGTCCCCTTGGCGGTCCATGCCCGAGTATGCATCCCAGCTCCCTCCTCACTAGGAGCCCAGCCCAGGGCTCATTTAATCTGTCTTTCCCATGGTTGCCTCATGCTTAAAGTGGGGGTAATGGGATCTGCATCATGGGATCATTGTGGGCATCATGGGAGTTAACAGATGTAAAATGCATAGGCTGTCACTGGCCCATCTGAAGGGGTTGAGTATTAGTTATATTGTTAAGTTTCTGTGCAGTTCCGAAAGTCTAGAGGAGTCAGATGTGATTCTGTGTTCCACACGTCTTATTGAATTTTCTCTCCTGCTCTTTGTGAACATTTCTATTATTAAAGCCCAAATTTCCTTTTTAAGCTTGTTTTCCTTTGCAGGGCCAGGTCTGTGAACGTGGACTTTTTTTTTTTTTTTTTTTTAATTGTGTGGTTAGTTCCCTTTGGGCTGGGGTTGCTAGCTCTCATAATGCATTTCTCTTCCTGTAAATCCATAAATACTAAAGCTATCATCCCTCCTCCCTCACTGAATTCCCTCAATTGCTTGCAATTCATGTCCCGTAAGCGTATAGATTTTCCTTCTTGCCCTCCCAACCGTGTCAAGGGTCGCTGTTTGTATTCTGTTCTAGGGACGAGATGGGGCCTCCTGTACGCGCTGAGGCCCTGCAGCCTCACGGCCAGCCACGGTCGAAGCGCCTCCTGCCCCAGAGACCATGTCCGTTCCCTTCACTGTTTCAGCTGGGCACACTAGAATCGTATAACCCTTGCCTAGTGGTGTTTCTCAAGCTGCAGTCCTATGCACCAGCTCAGAGGTTTTCCTGCAGGCACTGCTGGTCTGCCTGTTGATCTTTAGCCCACTCTCTTGTCTGCCTGGTTTCACCTTGTCCGAGGCTATGTGCTGTCCCCCTAGGGACGTGGTAACCAGCTGCATTGTATCCAGCCAGGCGGCCTCTGTTCACATGCTGGTCTGACAGATTAAGGCCTGTCTTCCCACGAGGGACACCTCAGATGACATACCAAAGACTAGTGTCAGTGTGGGAGACAGGGAGAATGCTCAGAGTCCTCTGATGCCCTTAGCGTCATGCTGTGTCTTTATGAATGCATTGAGACAGCCTCCATTTCTCCTGATGGAGCTGGGAAGATTCTTCTCCTTCACACACTTCTGGGCTGTCTTATTGACAATGGAGATAAAATGCCTTGCGATAAAGACTGGAGGATTTTTAAACTCCAAAGGGAATCTTATCTTGGCTATTCTTAACTGAAAAACATTTATCTTTTTTTCTTAGATGGGAGGAAAATCATTTTGCAAATTAAATATTTTGAACTTCGTTTGCTTACTGGGGCCATTCTTTCTGCCCAAAAGGTAGGCGCTGACTTACAAAAATACTTACAGTGCGACAGATTTATTTTGATTGTAACTGAGAAACTGTTGCAGAGAGAAAATATCTGGGATGTTCCAAATGCACTGTATTAATGTGGTTTTCAAAGTAAAAATAAAGTGATTTCCAACCCACAGAAAAGTTGAAAAGCTCAGTGATCACCTGTTTATCTCTCACCAAGATTCATCAGCTTTAACTTTTTGGTCTCCCCACACCATGTTCCTCCATAGACATTTACCTTTTGCCAAACCATCCAACAGTGTATATTAGGTAGACATCAAGACATTCCACTACTAAATAATTCAGCACGCATCTCCCAAGAATAAGGGCATTCTCCTAAACAATGGCACCACTGTTGGTACATCCAAGAAGATCCATATCAGCTTAGTGATCTCTTTGTACTCTCCATGCTTAGATTTTTCTCCTGTGGCTTCTTATCTCCATGATGCAAAGCTCAAGCTTTCCTCTTGGGAAAGCCCATACATTTTAATTGGTTACTAAGCTCCCTTGCTATCTCTTACCTGTAACACTTTCCCACCTCCCTTGGTTCTTCATGGCATTAAGTCATTTGAAGATTCTAGGTTAGTTGTCCGAGGGAACATTGCATTTCCTTGATCCATCCATCTATGTTCTCATGATTCAGTTGAGGTCATTTTTGGCATGGATACCAAATAGATGATGTTGTCTACTTACCACTGCCTCATGCCAGGGCACATCATGTCGGCCGTTCGAAGGGCAGTTGGCACTGCCAAGCTTGACCGCTTGGTTCAGTGGTGACTGTCAGATTATCCTGTTGTGATTTTTTTCTTTTCAGTTAGTATGCAGTGGGGTGATACTGCAGACCATCGCTCATTATCTGAAATAAATAGACAAAGATGAATTTATTCAAAGGGAGAATTGTACTGGTCAGTTTGATTCGATGGTACTTGGAGATGTGTTGAGTTTGTTACTAACTGACTGACATTAAGCAACAATGGACTTGATGATTGACTAGCAAAAGATTGTTGATTGAATAGTCTGCTTTTAGAGGCTACTTGTTATCGTGGCTATAGAGAAATCTTTCTTAGGCTTGTGGCAACTTTAATTCTCATTTTGTTTCCCAATAAAATGTCTCCCAGTCCAGTGGTTCATTTTTAGCATCTATTTCTGGTGTTGGCCTGAGTCACTTACAATATGGGGCTTACAAAATGTCGGCTAAGTCTATTAGTTTTTTCTACATTTATTACTGGGAATTCTATAAAAAACTTGTTTTGTTAACTCCTTCTGTCTGTCTTAGTCTCCTACCCAGTTGACTCATAGATTACTTTTTTTCAGGTTGTTATAATCTGTTACTATTAGAGACTTGTGCACAAGGTTGCCAAGTTTGGCAGTAAATGCCCTTCAAACAGTTTCCCATTTCCTTTCATCATGACTCTATTGGTCTTTGAGAACTTCCTTATTTTCTGCCTCAAGATGTTCCAAGTTCATTTTATGTTTTCCTTCCTTCAGTCCTGGAATGAGCTATTTCCAAGGATCTCTGACTCATTTTAGGAGAGAATGGTATTAAGATTTAGGCATTAGGTGTGTTCATCACTACTGGGAATAACATTCGACCTTTTTGGTAGAAAGGACTAGAAAATGTGTATGTATATATGCATATAGTTTAAAATCATATATTCATCTTATACCTCCATGCAAATTCAGTATGGGGGTTCTTCCTTACATTTCTCCATCTCATATTTGTATTTCCAGTCTCATTTACTCTGCAATCCTATGATACACTCAAAAAAATTTCAGAATCACTATACCACTATTTGTATATTTTGGATCCAAAATTGAATGGTATGAGTTGAAAGCATTTTTAGAGATGCCTTAGGTTTTGTTTTAGTTACAGCATGATTGGCTAAAAAACACACAAAACAATGTTTGTATGCTCAGAAACAGACATTCTGAAGGGTCACTATTTCTATAAAGCTCAGTACAGATGGAATTGTGGTAGTGCTAGTAATTATAGCTAACATTTATTGAAGGATTACTGTGTGTCTAGCACTAGTCTAAATACTTTGCATTTTTTTCTGTTAATTCTAATGGAAATGCTTTAAGATAGTTATGATTATCTTTTTTATTTCGCTGATGAAAAATCTCATGAAAAGTCACAGTAATATTAATGGGCAGACCTAGGTCTCCAACCCAGACAGTCTAATGATGGAGTTCAGATTCTTAAACTCTATGTTCTACATAAGTTTTTAAAAATGAATAATAAAAAACAGTTACTTATAGCAACCTTTAGTTTTTCTATCAGAAGATTTTCATCCTTTATTGGAATCACTTTTCTTTGTCTTTCACATTAGATGTAAGATCTGAGAGGGTAGGGGTCATGATTTATTTCACTATTGAATCTGCAGCAAACATACAGTACATGGTACATAAATGTACTCAATGAGTTATTAGTAATGGCAGTAGAGTCATGATTCCGGTGGGCCATTGTGCTAAAAACCTTAAAGGTATTATTTTGAATTCTTAAAGCAATTATTCTCAATGAGTATTATATCCATATTGTGAGAAAAACACATTCAGAAAGGTAATATTACTGCCCAAAGCCTTTCAGCTAGTAAATTCTAGAGCTGATGTTTGATTGCAGGGGTCTTTGTTTCAGAAGCCTGTTCTTTATGGTCTCCCATGAGGTGTGTGTGTGTGTGTGTGTGTGTGTGTGTGTGTGTGTGTGTGTGTGTGTAAAGAGAGAGAGAGAGAAATTCTTCCTAGTCCACATCATTGGTACCGACCCTGTCGGAAGGGTGGGTATTTGACTAGCTTTACAAAAAGTGAGAGAGGTAAAAGGCCAAAAACAGTGCCATTACACTGAGCAGATACTCTATCCAAATTCAGGGAATAAAAATAATATGTAGAAGAGGTGTTTTTGCGGGGGGGGGGGTCCTGAAATCCCTGTAAGGAGAACAAAAATGAAGCATGGCTATTTTAATTAAACTCTTATAGAAACTTCACAATTGGAGTACTTTGTGCTTGGAAAATAAGTGAAATTGGATTTGTGTTCCAGATGAATTATGTATTTCAGACATTGCCCATAAATCCTGGCTTAACTATGTTTGGTTTTTAGTGCTGACTCAGTTTTCCCCTCTCCCCAAGAGGATGGATGCCTGCTTGGGCATCTGGTCTCCCTTTGCTAGCCTCCGTTTTTGCAGTCTTAATCCCTGGCCTCAGTTTTATGAGTTCCACCATATGTTTGCTACTAGACCTGTCTCCGCATGCATTGTCAGGAGACAAAGATGTAAAAGGGATAGAAAAGAGTACTGGTGACTCTGGGCATGAGGGCTCTTTGTTGCCAATCTCACCAGGCTGTAGCCTGAAGCTGTTGGGGTTGGTCTCACTCACTGGCATCTCTCCCTCTCCAAATGGTAATGTGGGTAAGAGTTGAATTGGGAGCAAGGCCTCCTAACCAGGTACATGGAATATTCAGTGAAGGAAGAATCTGTAAGAAAATGAAACAAAGAAAACATTTCCCCCTCTGTCTCCAAAGGGAAGTTTCACCCAAATGATAAAGGGGTGCATTGGGCAGTTTTCTCTGAGGATGAAACTGATCATTGTCAACAGACAGTGAAAGTTCATTCTGGATTAGCAGCAGAGCCACAGAAAAGTCATCCGAAGGTAATGGGAAAATGTTAATGCATTTCAAGGACTAGTTAATGTGGACCTGCTTTTTAAGTCCTCTGTCATTTGCAAATGGCAAAATAGCAGGTGGAGTTTACATTTCATTTTAAGTCCTAACAAATAAATAAATGTTAGGTTTTCTAAATCCATGTGATACATGGTAGACGGAAGCAGTATCGTGAAGGTATGAGTTCACGGATATGGCATTAGAGCAACAGAATCGTGAGTCCAAATGCAGCCATTTCTCACCTGTGTCACCTCTGCAATTTAGTTGTCTTCTCTCTGAATCACCTTCCACGTCTGTGAAAGCAGTGTGTTGGGAAAGCTATGGGAAGCAGGGCACAGAATAAAAAGAAGCTGAAAAGTAGCAGAGGCCTCAGAAATAAATGAAATTAGGGCAGCTCTGGGCATCCTGGTTGAAAAGACGACAGTCTCCTCAGGATCGTGCCCCTGAAATGAAGAAGCCCCTGTCATGTGTGTCCCTGGGTCACGTGGAACTGCCAAGCATTAAATTCCCAGAGTGGACCATCTGTTTGTCTTCGTCTAGGTCTCTCGCCAGGGGCAAGGGAGGTATTTTGTTTGACAGCCTACCAGGGCGGCTGGCTCTGGGTGAGGACGGGTATCCTAGAAGAATTCGGGTGGGAATACAAATTTAGCTGTGAACACTGCTGCAGATGTCTGTGCTGTGGGTCTGGGGAGGGAAACTTGAACCCTGGTATTTGTGTGCATGGCCATGTGCATGTGTGCATGCCTGCTTGCTGTAGCGTGATGTCCTTCACAACTTTCAGATCCATTTGTGGAATTAGAATTAGGGGGGAAAAAAAGCCAATGTATAGAATTTAGGCTGGATGGCAGGTGACAGGTGTGCTTTATAGGTGTCTATTTCAGAAGCTAAATTGTGTTTCCATGAACCAGCCATTACAGCAAAGACTGCTGGAAATCCTCTTTGAACTTCAGGACACCCAAGGAAACAGCCTCATAATTATTTTCTAAATCTCACATAAAAGGAGTAGACTTTGAGCTAACTCAATTCTACTCCTCTTATTCTTTGAGGTACTTTATAGTACTATTGAGAGGATTGTTATAATTATATAGTTTGTTTTCTAAAAAAAAAAAAAAAACCAAAACAAAACTGATCCAAGTTATGTGAAAGGAGAAAACGCAGCTTGAATTCCTAAACTAATCTATATTGAAATTCATATTCTTATCCCAACCCCCTTCCTGAGGTTGACAAGTACCACAAATGTTATTTATGTGTACGCTGGTAATAAAATTTTTCATCTGTAACTGTGGTGGCAAGGAGTTTAATTGGCCTGCCCTTATGGGATATTTTAAAGTAATCAAAATTAATAGATAAACTAAATCAGACTCAAAATCTGCAGACATTATTTCTTCTATTTCCTCTTTATGGTAGGATGTGTCTCTTCATAGATAGTGATGTTAGAGAATATCCCTCCACTCACATCCAATTATCTTTTACAGGGCGGATCTTGGTGGCTTTACTTCCTAAATTTCAAAAATCTGTTTCTCTAGTTTCCAGTGCCAGTACCATAACCAAACTATCAGCATTTCTCACCTGGACTGTGCCTTTGCGTTCACTCTACCTTCTCCTCAGTTCGTTCTTGATGTATCAGGGAGCTCTGCAAGACCGGAATCTAGTCACACAGTTTCCCCACTCCATCCCCCATTGAACAGCTGTGCATTGCTTCTTGTTTGCACTCAGGAGTAAAAACTCATTTGCTTTTTAAACATGGCCTCCAAAGGTCTCTGGTTCTGCTTTCATCTTTGACTCTCTCTAATCTCCTCTCATATCAGTCCTCCCTGCACCTCTTGTCCTCCAGCCCTACCAGCCTCTTCTCCTCTCCCAAACCATGTTTCCTTCAACCAAGAGGCCTTTACACTTTTTTTTTCTTCCTTGACTGGAGTGTTCTTCGGCTGACTCTTCCCCTTGAGAACACTTGTTTGTCCAGCTAGGATCAACTCATGTCTCCCTTCTTCTAGACAGGCTTTTCTGACACACCGTCTATGCCATTTTCCTTTAGTATAACTCTCATAGCACCAAATTCCTTTGTTTCATAGTATTTACCTGTTTATAATTATACATATGCTAGGATGATCAGGTAATTTCCATCTGCTTCTTGTAGGCTATGAGAGTGGGGTCAGTGTACATTCCTTTCTCATAATGGTAATCTTAGCTTAGTGTTTTGCGTTCAGTGTAAGCCCTCAAAAATTACTTACTAAATGAAGTAATTAAGATTTAGGGATAGTTTATCAGTTGGCTTTTATAGAGTAGCAAGCAACCATGGAATCTTGGTGGCTGACAGCAATATTGTCATTAATGTTTTGCTCACAGTTCTGTAGATTAGTTGTGGCTCTGCTAGGCATGGTTGGACTCGGCCAGGTCTGGTCTGTTCCACCTGTCATACTCTTCTCTCTGTCCAGCTGAAGAAGGAGTCACTATCTGGAGCATGTCACTCTCATGGTAGAAGGTCGGAGCTTAAGAGATCAACTCAGACTACATGAACATATTTAAAGTTTTTGTTGAGAACAGCCGTATGTTACACCCACTCATGTTCCATTGACCAAAACAGTTCACTTGGTCATAAAATTATAAATGGAGCTGAGAAGTGTACTCCCACCACAGTGTGGAAGGAAGAGAGAATGAATACTCGTAAATACTATCATCTACCATAGATGCTAAATAAATAGTCTAAGACTTGAAGACAAAGGAATGTCTGCCTCTAATGCTGACTTGAAAGCCATGGATTTGCCCAACACAAAGAACACCTCTGATATGAGATATGTCATTATTTTTCCTAGATGACCAATGTTGAAGAGTTGATACTTAAAAAGCAAAATGAGCTTTAGAATTGTGGCTCCAGATCCCATGGAATAAATACATCCATCCCTTCCCACTTCCCTACCATGCCTAACAAAGTTTCATGGGGGGAACAAAGACCACAGTCATTGCATCATGTAACAAGTATTTAGGGACTACTTTTTTAGTGCTCCCTATATTTTTAAAAAGCTGTAAAATGGCATGTAAAGCTCAATTCTATCGACTATGTAGGATATTATTAGAAAATACTATCAAGGATTCACATTTGTCCGATGGTTTTGTTGATTACTATTAACAAAATAAGACTATAGATGAAATTGGTCTTGTTATGAAAATGGCCAAAAATGAGAAGTAATCAAACCTGACTTTAGCAAATGGCCTAATGGCCTTTTCTGTAAAAACTGACATGGATTGTCAAGAAGAAGCCACACTTGGTAACCTTGGGGTTAATATCACCAAATTAAAGTTTATTAACCTTAGAAAAAAGAAGATGATATGGAAGTTCTCATAATTTGAAAAGAGCCCTTTGTCCATGCAGGTGCATGCCGCTGGATGGCCGAAATCTAAGCTTATCATCATCGTGGCCAGGACAATCAGCAGGGGATTTGAGTAGCTCTCTGAGATTTACCACAGGAAAAATAGCAATCAAAACCAGAGCCTGGATGATGTTTCCCCATCCAGTCTGATTGTCCTAGAATGATAGAACTGGAGGAAACCTTGAGAGATGATCTCATTCGGAAGAGAATCAGAAGATGAAAAGTATAAACCTAAGAGAGAATGTGGAGCTAGATTAGTTAGAAGCAGCCAAAAACAGTTTTGTGACTTTGATGTAAAACATTTTAAAATGGGCTGTAGGGAAATTTTTATTCCTAATAACTAACGCCTACAGACACATATCTTTTCTATGAAACTTTATATCCAGTAATTGTAATGGCTACCACTTACTAAGTAAGTCAGCTTTCAATTAGATTTTATGTACATTCGGGGTGCGGGTGAGCAACAGTCTAGCGTTAGTAAAGTAACTGGTCCACATTCACCCAACTAGCAAGTAGTGGAGGTTGTTTTGTTTTTTAAATACATTTATTTATTTTTGAGAGAGACAGAAACAGAGTGTGAACAAGGGACGGGCAGGGAGAGAGGGAGGCACAGAATCTGAAGCAAGCTCCATGCTCTGAGCTGTCAGTATAGAGCCCCATGTGGGACTTGAACACATGAACTGTGAAATCATGACCTGAGCTGAAGTCAGACTCTCAACCAACTGAGCCATGCAGGTGCCCTAGTGGTGGAGTCTTGATAAGAATGAGGCCACTCAGATTGCTAAATAATTTCTTTAACCACTTGACCATATCACAGTCCTGGAACAAACCTGGTTCTAAGTAGCTGACCTGATTTACCCCTTTACTTACTTAAAAATAAAGTCAGGGTCTGTCTGTCTGTCTGTCTGTCTGTCTGTCTGTCTCTCTCTCTCTCTCTCTCTCTCTCTCTTTTTCTCTCTCCCTCCCTCCCTCCCTTTCTCCTTTTTTCACTTTTTTCTCTCCCTATGATCTAAATAGGTAGGGGAAAATAGCTTTGAAAAATATCCCAGGGTTACTAGAACTGCAAACTTCGTGGGGGTGGTGGGGAGTAGGGAAGCAGTCTCTTCTCCCTTGGTATCTGTCGGCTTATCCCCATGAAGTCATCCTGCATACAACACTTTGATATCTACCCTGAACTCAAAGTCTAAAATTTGTTCAGCCCGTTGAACATAATGCAGTTATCCCTTTCTTCAAACTTTGAACAATAATTGTAAATTAAATCACTGCTAGATTTGATTTCCACGATTGGGTTTACCACAGGGCAAAAAGGCTACCCGGCTGTGTAGCTAACGGTTGTATGATTTTAGGGAATAATTTAGGTTTTTTTTTTCCCCACAAACTGTTTTAGGAAGAATGTTTCTAAAGCATATTTTCTCTTTTGAATTAATTTTCGTCATGATTTTGTTAGTTACTTTCACATTTGGAGTCACGGTTGAGTACAGAGATCATGTACTATTCCCGATGCTCTGAAAGCTTCAGGAGACTCCTTGGATCAATATTGTATTTGGCAGTTCTTTTATTAACTGCATTATGTAATTATTTTATAATTAACAAATGGCCGTGCTGTGAAATGTTTGGGTTAGGATAATAAAGGACTTCAAATTACTTACTTAGCTTTAATGAACAATTTTTTTTAAGTGTAACCCTTGAATTGGTGTCTGTGAATATGGTTGCCTAGCAGGTGTGCTTATATTTTGAAAATATACTATACCTCACAGTTCTTATTTTGATCATGTGTGCCGTGCAGCTGTTTATCTGTATAGTAAAATTAATTTCACTTTATGATATCTGATGGCATGTATAAAGTAGGGGCTATTTTCTACTTTCTAAGGAATATTGCATGTGTTATGAATAAAATGAGCAAAAATTTAATGCTCCTCATTTTTTTAATCCTAAAAAATACAAAGAAGGTAAAAAAGACTGATAATCCCACACACTCAGAGATAATCTTGTTAATCTTTTAAGATGTTTTCTTCTCATTTTCTCCTAAACTGCTTAAAGTAAAACTAGGATAATTACTCTGCATATAATTCCTTATTCCTTTATTTCTAATACAGGTGTTTTCTTTATTATTTAGACACTCTAACTGCATTTTTGGTTGTGTCATAATTCCATTGATTTGATTTTTCATAACTGATTTATTTCATCTGGTTTTGGATGTTTCTCAACTTTCACAACTGTAATTTATGCTGAAAACCTAAAATTTGTGTAGCCATAAAAGGAGTAGAACACAATTTGCCATTGTCTATAGTAATGGTAATAGTACTCCTCATAGATGCTAGTTTTAGAAGCCAAAATGGTATCATGCTAATTTGCATTTATTTGATTACTAACAATGTTTTATGACAACACTTTTTGGTGTTTGGTGTTTGGTGACGAACTTGAGTCTCAGGTAGGCTAAGTAATTTGGTCAAAGTCCTACAACTAAGGAGTAGAACCGAGGATTGACCCCATGCTTTTCTGATTTTAATGCCTGTGTACAATATTGTAGCCTCCTAAAAGCACTCCATTTTTCTTAATATTTAGGTACAGTGCCACCAAGTATTGTGAGTATGTCAAAATCCATCTAAAAAGGAACAATTAAATCCTAGATGTATTTTTTCTCAACTTGGACTCAGCGGGCTTCCAAGCAGTGGCCATGCTTGTGCTATTATTTATTTTTTATCATAACTTGATCGATAAATAATTCACATGCTATGCAATTCACTAATTCAAAGTATACAGTTATGGTTTTTCCTACATCCCAGGGCTGTCTTAAGCTATCATGAGCACAGACTTTTGCCAGTGCCACTGGTGTTGACCTAGCTGTCTGTTCTGTTGAGTGCCTAACATGGTGTTTTGTATGTAGTGGGTGTTACATAAAAATTTTCTAAATGGTCAGTCCAAGAGTTGTTGGTTTTTTTGTTTTGTTTGTGTGGTTTTTTTTTGTTGTTGTTGTTCATGACATGATTGTGCTAGGCATCCAGAGCCTTGCCAAGAAATAAGACACATACCCTTCTTTCCAGAACTTTCCAGGGTCATTGGAGGAATAAGACCTAAACCATGAAAAAAGGAACTTCAGGATGAAGTATCTGATTAGATAGTCAAGTGAGGAGACCAGCCAGTTGGTTTTCTCTGCGGATGCCAGGGGAAGTTAAGTGCAGACAGCCTGTGCAAGGTCTTCCAGGACAACTTCTTAGTTGTGGAGGCTGCATCCTGCCTCAGTTCATGGTGCCCCAAAGTGTCATTCCTCGGTGACCATTCAGACATTCCTACCTTTGAATAACATGGGGTTTAGGGGTACCAACCCTCCTTCCATAGTTAAAAATCTGTGTAGAACTTTTGACTCCTCCCAAAATTAACTACTAATAGCATATTGTTGACTGGATGCTTTACCAATAACATAAACAATTGATTATTCCATATTTTGAATGTTGTATTATATACTGTATTCTTACAATAAGGTAAGCTAGTGAAAAGAGATGTTATTAAGACAATTGTAAGGAAGAGAAAATACATTTCCAGCACTATAATATAAAAACCCTGGGTATAAATGGACTTGTGTTGCTCAAGGGTCAGCTGGATTTCTGGCTACCTTGTGAGGCTGCTTGGGTTAATAACTAGAAAGGCTGTGGTTGTTGCTTTTGCCTTTTTATGTTCTAAAATAGAAGCTTTTGAGAGAAGAACAAGGTCTTGGGAAACCCACTGAGTTTAACATCTACTATCACTTTTTTTCCTGCCTCATCCAAAGGCAGCCATTTTTTTTATATTACTGGCAACCCAGACTGACTTGATTGCTTTTTCCTCTGAAATCTCATTACCCTCTACTCACCGAGCTCTCAATCATGTATCATCCTAACATTTGTTTACATCATTTATGGGTACACCCTTTATCCAAGAAGCTTCCTAATGGCAAAGAAGCTCCCTCTTAGATTTCTTTGAACCCTTTGTATCTACAAGTATGGTGTGTGTATGCAGGTAATATGCAGCCATATGGATAAGTGTGAGTAAAACATATATTATTGTTTTCTTATCTTTCCATAAAAAAAGTGATTCTAAAAGTATTTAGCTGCTTTGTATTTCTTCTTATTACAGGTCAATGTAATCTTGATCTAAAATAACTGAAATTCCAGGACTAAAATTCACTTCAAGTGTTGGTTAAAAAGCAGATTTCCAGACTATGCCCTGAATCCTCTAGCCTTATCTAGAAAGTTGAATGTAAGCTCCAGGGATTGGGATTTAAAATAAGCAAATTATTCCTGACATTTGTGATGCACATCCATGAGCCAGTGGTTGGGCAATGACCTGGGCACTTGACCTTTAGTGAACGAAAATGCAGACATTAATCATGGTTAAGAGAGGTGGTAGCAATGTGGGTTAGTTGGAATTTCTTAAAAAGAAATATCTGTAGAACTGGGTGTTATGGGATAGTATGGCATCTGGAAGGCTTTCGCTTGAATTGTTCAAATTTTGTGTTTGTAAATCTTTTTAACTCAAATAAGATACTGTGGCTGTCTATAACAAGTTACCAGGAAATGTTAAATATATTGAAATCTGTCTCCTTGGATCATATTAGTTTGTCATCCCTTGTAAAGGGTGATGAGAAATGGTTTCTCAGGGACCAGCCTATTTCCCAGAATGGCTTGTTCATAGGTAAGTGAGTCTGTTTTCTGCCCGCTAATTCCACAAGTTGGCTTGTTAGGACCTCTGGCTCAAAGAGTCTAGTTCACTTTAATTCCTTTTCATTTCAGTAGGTGTTGAATGTTACCTGCTGTGTGTCAAGTCCTGTGCTAACTGCTAGGGATGATGTTTACAAAAAAAAAAAAAAAGCCACTAATTGTACAGTACTTTCTAGGGGCCAGTTAGTACTTTATTTATATTAACTCTTCAAAAAAAAAAAAAAACCCCAAACAAACCCTTTTTTGGTTGTTCCCATCTTGCAAATAAGGGACTAGATGGAGAGCAGAATGTAGTACTTTCAGAATACTATTTTTTTTGCCTTTTTTTTTTTTTTTAACATAGTTTAGTTGTGATTTGTACTGTTTAGGGGTCACTTCTCTAGGAGACGTGTCCATATGATCCATGGCTTCCCTTACGGCATCCAAGGAACTCAAGCTACTCTTGACATGTTGGGTTGACATTTTTTGAACATGTAAATGAGCTCTGTCCACTAGTACTTTCTGGGATGATGAATAAGTCTTATAGATCTGCTTCATCCAATCCAGTGGCCACAGGGGGCTCCTGAGTACTTGAGATGTGGCTAGTGTGACTGAGGAATGGAATTTTTAACTTTATTTTATTTGTTTGAATAGCAACAGATCCTAGTGGCTATTGTGTTAACCAGTGAAGCTGCAGATCAGTCTTCACACCATTGCTTTCACTGACTTGTTCCAGACCTGCTTGGGGTCCTTCTTGCCAAGGCTCCAGCCAGCTGACCTACTGAGTGGATCATCAAATAAAGCTCTTGATAGGTGACGATTATAGCTTTGAAAGAGCTTTCTTTTTGTCTATAGGATTTTAACTCAAGAATGTTGGAATAAAAATGTGCATGGACTCACACCTTTAAAGACCATATATACTGCATGCTAGAACAGGAGTCAGCAAACTTTTTTTTATAAAGGAGCATATAGTTAATATTTTCTGGGCTACACAGTCTTGGTTACAATTATTCAACTGTGTTGCAGTATGAAAGCTGCCATAAACAATAGGTAAATGAATGAGTATTGCTGTATTCCAGTAAAATTTTATTTGCAAACACAGGTGTCAGGCTGGTTTGGCCCTTGGGCCATATTGTTGCAGACCTCACATTAGATACATTGTTGTCTATTGTGAATGAGTATGTTCATTTATTGTGTAATAATTATTTGGTTTTGATCATTTGCCTGGCCCTGGATATATGAACATGAATAGATTAAGAATCCTAATTTTATTCTTGTGTACAGAGGTTGACAATAGAAGATGAAACCCATAGCCATAAATCCAGCAATCATAAACAACATTAGTTTATATTATAAATGAAATAGAACAGACTACCCAGACAGCAGGTCAGGGAAGGCTCTTCTTTGGAAGTGATGTGTGATCTAGCAACTAACAAGAGGACAGGAGCTCTATGAAGAAGAGTGATGGAGAATTCCAGATGGAGGGAAACAAGAACAAAAACCCTGGGGCAGAAACGAGTTGAATACTCGAGAATGTTTCAAAAACACAAAGAGAGCCTGTGAGAATGAAGCCTGGTGAGGAAGAAGGAAAATCCTGGGAGCTTGGAAACAAATTAATGGAGTCTTTAGTGACTTGATTTTAGGGCATTGAGAGGTCTTTGGTGAAATGTAAAGAAGGAAGTTGACCTGTACCTGGGTTCTTTTCCCTGGTGTTGCTTAGTGTCCCCACGTCATACCTTGCTGTATTAATCATCTATCTTCAAGGCTCAGAATGAGCCCATGAATGGGGCTTGTTCATCTATATTAGTCATGTCTCATTGTTTTCCAGAAGTTATTTATAGATTCTTCAAAGCAAGTGCTAGCAAGCGTTTCTTGATTGATGTTATAGTTCAGATCTGTCATGCGTTGCTTTGTTTTTTTTTTTGTTTTGTTTTGTTTTATTGTGCTTTGTTCTTACCTTCAAAATCAATTTTAAGGCATCGCCGCATATTGCAGATGCCTGTGTTATATGAAAGTTCTTGGGATATTTTGATTGTCACGAACCTCTATTTGCAAAGTAAGTTTCCAGCCACAACCAATTAGGAAGACACTTAGACAATCTTGGGGATTTTTTCTTGAATTGAAACCATTTTTGTAAAGTTGAGCTTAAACTTTGTGAAAAAATGAGGTATTAAAGTTCTTTGAAGCAGATTTGTAGTGCATAGATCCTAGACTGTAAAATGGTACTTGCTGGTTTCATTTGGAGAAATAATTAAGGGGCATGATATTGTTTAACTGTTGGTTCAACTTTGCCTCGTGCAGTGGAATACAAATATTTGACCTTCTTGACAAAGACAGATGGATTGAAGCTACATACCATGATATCATTAGGTTGTTGAATAACATCATTATTCATGATTATAAGGAATTATTCAGGTGAAATGGCAAACCTAATAGAAAGCTATTATTTGTGCAGTGAGTATAGTTTTACTGTCCTTGTCATTCCAACCCCGTCGTCAAATTGAAGATAAGATATATGTATTTATTTTACCACAAAGAATCATTAACAGTGTAATTTAAACAAATGGAGCCAATTATAATTAGTAATTGAGTAAATCAGATCATAAAGCATAATTCCAGAAAGAAGTTACATCCTGCAAATCTAAAAAATGAACATCTTTTGGTCATTTATGGGGTTGTTTCATATTTATTAATTCACTTCTAATTAAGTAAAATTCGTATAACAATTAAAATATATGCAACATTATATTTCCAGAGAAGATTCTAGAGTTGCCTTAAGCTTAAAGCAGTATTTTTGCTGACCCTCCAGGTGTGCACGAACCGTAGCCTGGAGCCAAATCCCATCCCCTGTTTCTGTCACTAAAGTTTTCTTGGAACAGAGCCACACTTCCTTTATGAGTGTTGGTGGCTGCTTCTGTACCGCAGTGCCGAGTTGAGTAGTTATGACAGAGACCATATGGCCCACAGAGCCTGAAACATTTACTATCTGGTCCTTTACAGAAAATGTTTGCCAACCCTTGCACTAAGAAACTACATGAAAAAATAAAACTGTGCTGATCTCAAAGCAGTTTCAAGGAACTCCCTAGAATTCCTAAGTTGGAGAGAAATTCACATCAGGATCCATCTAGTTAAGGAAGTATGGTGGCCGGTGTCATGATGGTCCACCTATTAAACCATCAACTTCTTCAGAAAAATGACTGGAATCATTACAGTCTGCTGTAAAAAGGGAAGGACTAAATTAGCTCTCTCTGGTATGGTTTTAGAATATTCTTGCTTGCAACTGTGATAGAATAGATAAATCCCAAGTTCCCCCACCCCCTTACTTACATAGCCCTGTATAGAACAAACACCAGGAAAAAAAATGTGCGAATAAAATTTGATCATGAGTGTGAGAATTTTTTCCAAAAATACATATCCAGAAATACACCAATGAAACAACTATGTAAACCCCATCAAATGTAGAAATTGCCTATTTGTTGAATTATTAATTTTTTTAATTTGAAAGATAGTTCAAATATAAAAATGTACAGGGAATAATGTGCTGCACAGATTTTTTAAGTTAACATATTTGCATATGTGCTTCAGCTCTTTTTTTATTTTTTTCAAGTAAAAAGTTATAGATACACCCCGTGTCCCTAACTCTCTTCTGCTGCTTCTCTCTCTTTAGAGCTGAGTTTTTCAATCCTGATGCCAGATAATTCTTGCTTGTGGAGAGCTGTCCTGCGCACTACAGGATATTTAGCTGCAGTTCTGACCTCTGCCTACTAGATGTGGTAGCACACCCTTTCCTACTTGTGACAGTTAAAATATCTCCACATGTTGCCTAACATGCTTGGCAGGCAAAATTATCCCCTTCTGAGACTTACTGCTTTAGAAGTATCTACTAACCTGATGCTGGTATGTTTCCTAACCTGCTGAGGTTTGTGGTTTCTTATGTGCGTCTGTGTCTCTACAAAGCAAAGAACATAGTTTGTTTAATGTTCTTATAGACCATCCACTTCTGTACATCTTTAATTTCTTTCATTCAGCATTGTTTTTGAGATATAGTCATTATTGTTTCAATTGTCATTTCCCTCAGTTTTTCATTTGTTTTCTGGAGGTCCATTTTCTCGTTCACCTATGTTGATGCTTTGACTCTGTTTCTCATTGGGTCATTTTTTACTAATTTATTTTTAAAATATTTTCTAGGTTCAATTTCTTTGTAATTATATGAATTTCAAAATATATTCTGAACTTCGGTTTGGTTCTTTAGTAGGGGTGTGTGTACATCTTTTGATAATAAAAAAATTTAACTGTAGTTAAATTTAATTATATTTTTATTTATGATCCATGCATTTGGATTTAGTTCAAGGAATTTTTCCCAACCCTGAGGTCATAGCAGTATTTTCCCATGATTTTTATCTAAATTTTTTTCTTTTTCTATAAATGCCTTGATATGATCTAGATATGTTTGTATGTGGTATGAATTATGAACTCACTTTTCCTTATATGAATAGCCAGTGTTCCAGTCTATTCTTTCTTGACATATATGTGTGGGTCCCCTTCTTGCTTGTCCAAGTTCAGTTATTTTGAGTTTCAGTTAGCTAGTGCTAGCTCCAAGTACTCTGATTAAAAAGGGTATCTTTATGTCTGGAAGGGTGAGTCATTCCTAACTTTTCATCTTTTTATTGCTAATCTTTGCTCTTGACTCTTTCAAGTGATTTTTTTCCTCCACATTTTAAAGTTGTATGGAAAGACCCATTGAGATTTTTTAAAGGAATGGCATTAAAGAAGTACATTAATGTAGGGAAATTTGACATATTGGTGATACTGAGTTTCCCCAGCCATGAAGACAATGTAGATCTCCATATTTTTAGGTTTTATTTCATGCTTTTGTGGAATATAATTCTGATGTCAATAATGGGTTGAATTTTTAATTAAAATGGGTATTTGTCATTGGCTTTTTAGTTTAGAAAAATCAGAACATGGAAATTTATATTTATTTATTGCATGAAAAATAGACACAAAGCCTCAAACAGTTTTTAGAATAATTTTGGAATAAGAAAAGTGGGGGGAAAATGAGAAATGAAGAACTTGGCTATTTCTTCTTTCCCAGTATTTTTACTTAAATGTATTTGAACCCATATGCTAAGTGAAAAAGCCAGGCACTAAAGACCACATATTTTATGATTGTATTTCTATAAACCATCCAGGACAGGCACATTTATGGAGGTAGGAAGGAGATGAAATCGTTTCCCTGGGCTGGTGATAGAGGTGGAATGGCCGCTGGTACAGGGTCCTGGGTTTCCTTATCAGATGATGAAAACATTCTTGAAACCTAGTGAAGGTGACACAACATCATGAATGTACTAGATAACATTGGATTTTACACTTCAGAAAGGTTAAGTTGATTAATTTTATCATAGTTAAGCATTTGTCTACTTCTAGGATGTCTGGGTGGCTCAGTTGGTTAATCATCTGACTCTTGATTTTGGCTCAGGTCATGATCTCATTTCAAGCCCTACATCAGGCTCCATGCCCACAATGAGGAGCCTGCTTTGATCGATCTCTCCCCCCCACCCCCACCCCTGTCCATCTCTCACTTGGGTACAATCTCTCTCTCAAAATAAACTAGTTCCTCTGACCTTTTCCAAATAAACAATGCAGATTATGTCTGAATTATAATGAGAGTCTTAACCAAAATGACCCTTACTTTTTCTTTTTTTCCTTAAAGACATGAGTGTTTAGCTTTTGGTCACTCAGGAGAACCTAAATTCATGTTTCATCCAGCTTTCCATTATGCTCCTAAATAAGACTCAAATAATTTACTTATGGAAGGCTTTTTTTAAATCCCTGTTCTAAATATTTAGAATTTTAGACACCATCATATTCCTGCTTATACTGTTTGAAGTTCAATATTTATGAGTTTTGTCAAAATAAAAGTAGGGACTTTTTCTTGCTACCCATATTTTAAAATATCATTTTGGAAATGGTAATAAAATAGAGCATTAAACCAAAAATTAGTATGATGTTGAAGGTGTGATCTAATTAAGATGCAAATGTAAGCACACGTCTTTAAAATTGACATTGAAGCTTAATACTCCCCAATAGTGGAACTATTGCTTGTTGATAATTTGACTTGACAGGTTCTCTTCATAAGTTCATTGCTTTAACCTCACAGTATAAGCATATATTGGCTTGTCTGATAAGATGAGAAAAATTTAGGCAGATTCAAGAAGCTTAAAATGAAATCGAATGAGTCATGATCTTCATGGATATATGCATATCCTACTTATTAGAGAAGTTTGGAAAATTCCTACCATCTATAGATGTATGTATCATTGAAAGTCAGTATTTAAAATCTAAAATTCATACCTTAGGTGCTTTTTATCCTTATTTCAAAATTCCACGTTATTCCATTTACCTAAAAAGACCTCTCTTTCCTCCACTCCTCTAAATTCCAAATGGCTTTGAGGAAGGCTGTTTTGTGTAAATGAGATTGGAAAGGGAACAGAAGGAGGTTTTAAAGTACCTGAACATGTAGTAAAACTGAAGGAAAACTTTTGTGTTCTAATGTAGACATTAAAGCAAATATTACTGTAATGGAACAGTTAGTATTGTTTCTCCTTTAAAAAATTTTAAGGAAATCAGAAATGATAAAGATGAAATTCATAATATACCCCAAATATCCCAGTGTATACGTCAAGGCTTTCTTATCTCGAATAGCCAATGGTTATAAAATGAAATGCTTTTAAATCCATGGCTAAAGATGATTAAAATATCATACAGAACCAAAGCATTCCAGCTGTAGATGTTCATTAAATTGACCATTAATAACTTGTGATAAAAAGGAATATTACTGCATTCATAAATTTTGTATGCAGATTTTATTAAGCTGGCTTGTTATAGGAGTTCATTGTCTGACATCTTCTGGCTGTGGCTGAAGATAATAGTGTTTCCTATGCTTTTTCTGTAATCTGAGAATTCTGACAGACTGTTTCTAGCTAGTTATGTTTTTGTTCTGGTTGGCATTTCTTTCGGCCAGTATACAATTAGAAAATATAATTATAGCTTTGGGTTTGAAACATTATAAGGTTGGTTGTGTCAGCATTTCTATTATAATCTTGCTTTCTGTAGGGCTTCTAGTTGAGAGAGGAGAGGGGAGTGTATAGGGAGAGGCAATAAATTGGGTGTCAATTTGGCTGACTCTATTTCATTTCATTAATGAATTATTTCCATTTCTTTCTTGGAAGGTAAATTCACTCTACTTGTTGCTTAATTTTAAGATCATATTTCAGTAGGCTATTGTTTACCTTTCAGATATGAGCTGATTTTTTAAAAAATGTTTGTTTATTTTGAGAGAGATCTCAGGAGCTTGAGTAGAGGAGGGACGGAGAAAGAGACCCAGAATCCAAAGCAAGCTATCGGCTCTAAGCTTTCAGCGCAGAGCCTGATGAAGGACTTGAACCCAAGAACCACGAGATCATGACTTAAACCCACTAAGCCACCCAGATACCCCTTTGAGTTGATTTAATATGTCTTTTAACGTGTTTCTAGTGAACAACTCGACACCATTTGCTTTTGTCCACTTACTGTTGACCCACCAGATTACTTTCCACTTAGAAATCATTAGGGAATTCTGAGTTTGGAAATGTAAGGAAAGTTTGCATGCAAGGTGTACTTTTCAGGTTAGCAGATCTAGCTTACTGCTTTTTAGCATCTCTTCTTTTCCTTTGCAATTATCTTTTATTTTCAGAGGTTGAGGCTAATGTAGTACAGGAGTCAAAGCATGGACCTTGGGACAAGAATGCCTTGGCCAGAGGCCTGAAATCGCTACTTGTGCAGGTTACTTAATTTCTTGGTAACTGTAGCCTCACCTATAAAATAGTGTAATGATAATATCTGCCTTATTGGGTTGTTTTGAGAAGTAGTTAAATCGTGTGAAGAGCTTAGAGCAAAACGAGTGCTCAGGAAATGCTAGCTGTTGTTAATACCCATATTAAGAAGAGGTGAAGCTTGAATCACATTTTTCATTTTTCCTTGTGTAATCAAGTGAGACATGATTGAAATCACTGCCTGAATTCCTCCCATGTTCAAGTCTGTTGAGAATGAGAGGTTTTGAATATTCTGGGCTTGAGTATTCGTGGTTTTGATCTTGGGAAAATAATTCAGCTAGGTCTCAGTTTCTATTTTTCTATAATGGTGATAATTATGGTAAATCAGTGATGGGTTGTTAGGAATAAATGTTACTTTTTATTTGAAAATTACACATGTGGCACACAGTTTGAGTTCAGTAGTTACTGCCTCACGTCATGGTACCTACATCACATTTTTATTACCTGTTTGAAGTGAAGTATTTTGGGGGTGGGTGCAGTAGTGGTGTCTCATGTAACAACTTGCTCCCTTTAACTACTAGACATGAAATTAGTCACTTACCATTTTGGGGGGACTTTATACATACAACCAAGTAAGACTGACTAAACCCATATCAGTGTTCACAAAAGCATTATGATTGATCATCTTAGCCTGTGATGACCTAATTGCTAGTAGAATATTGTCCTTTGCGTTGATTTATTTCAGAGTTTGAGAACATGGCCATATCTTTATCTTTTGAAATTCATTGCCCACTTTTGGTCAAAAGTAAATTTACTCTATGTGAACCCTGGAAGGGTTACTTTCCACACCTTATTTAAACTTGAAGAGCAATGGGGCCCTATATATATGTATATATGTGTGTGTATATATATATATGTGTACATATACATGTGTATATATATGTATGTGTGTGTATATATGTATGTGTGTATATATATACACACACACACACACACACATATATATACACACACACACACACACACACACACACACACACATATGGGAGGGGAGGGAGGGAGGGAGACGGGAGGGAACCTGCTCAGAGTAATAAAAACTCCAGATGATTTCAGTTTGATGTTCCCTGTTTTGTGCCTGGGAAATTTGAAGTAGATGGAATTGTCATATGTTGTGGCTGTCTGTGATCATGGCCATCTTTTGGTGATGAAAATAAACAAAGGCCCTTTTTTCCAACGATGGAAAAGAAATTAGGATAAGCTAATGAAAATTAGTCAGAAAGCCTCACAGATTAGCATGCTGACTGCTTCCCCTTTGCAATAATAGTTTAAAAGCCCGTTATGTAATTTAGATGTGCACAGAATCTTTATCTGAAATGAGCAGATGTTCTGGTCAGTATCTAGCAGTAGAATGGTAGAAGCAGGTGTGAGTGATTAGTGAGTGGGCACAGGTGGCTTTAGTTAATGTATGTGAGGTCAGTGCTACATCTTGTCTGGGCCAAAAGGGTATAAGCTAGATTCAAGAACACTCCAATTTGATCATAGTCTTGGTGTCCTTGTTTAATTCAGTGTGTTTTTTAAACTCAAACACTGATAAAGAGAGTTTAACTAATGCCCCATTAAATTGGACAGCTTTGGAAGCCAGGGTTTTGATTGCTTTCTAAGAAATGGAAAGTACTACAACACACTTCTAATGAGATCATATGTGTGTTTCTATGCTTTCTAAGGGTAATTTGCTACCTAACTCAGTGGTATCTTGAGTTTGATTTTTCAGATTTTCGAGTTGGGACCCATACCTCTGAAAAAAAAGAAGTGTACATGGATGGAAAGCATTGTGTTAGAATTCTGTACCTATTTTGGAGAGAAATGATTAATAATGATACTTATGGAAGATAATAAGATTATTTTTTTCTAACTAGTGTTATTTGTTGTATATTCTGCATCGTGACATGTTTATTGCTTTTTCCTAACACCTCTCAGCACTGTTCTTGCCTTCTCTCAGAAATCCCAAGCCATTTAACATCATTTAGTCTGACCCTTGATCCACCATGGAAATCCTCTGTGTAGCAGGAAGTGTGGGATATGTGAGTTAAGACAAAGAGACTACTGAAGGTAGATTATACTTAATTTGTAGTCCCACAAACTATTCAGGAAATCTTTATAGTTTCATGTTTAACCTAGAAAGTTGACGTATAGTTTCTATCTTGATTTTACTTCTTGTTCTTCTTCTTCCTTTTTTTTTTTTTTTAGATATTTTGGTCTTTTGAACTTGAATGAGAGAGTTAAATATTGTTCAATATTTGTGACCAATAAAACAACCATTATATATGGAATAGTAATGCTTGTTGAATTGGAGAAAGTAAATTGGAAAAGCTTTTGTCTAGAATGTATACACATTAGCTATTTGCTACATTTTCAAAAAAAACTTTTGAGAAGTCCCAGATAAACTGTTCTTTCCTGTTTATATAAAACTTACATGATACTTAAGTGTTGTATACCATATTGTTGAGAGATTTACCTGAATGTGGGACTTGGACTTGCTTATCTAGATAGTCCTAAATGACACAGGGATGCTTAGATTCTGTTAGGTCATAAATGCTGATGTGGCCATCGTTGTTATTAAAATATGAACATGTTTCTGTTGTATGTAGGTGTTGCCCTGACTTCTCTGGAATGTTCTCTACCCTGTTGTTCTAGCTGCCCTGGGTCATACACTAGACTTTCCTGGGATTCCAGCAATCACAGACTTAACACCCTGTTCCACAGAGGGCCTCTACAACCCCGATCTCCCAACATCGCAAGCTTCTAGATGTGCCCTACCTTTTAATAAACGTTACCTCTGGATGGTCCTACAATGAAAGTTGAATAAATATATATGGTTACTTGGAATCAGATACAAGGGGAAAGTATCATCAAACCTTGCTATAAGGTTTCCTAAACTGTGCAAGTGAATGAAAACCAATAACAGCCAAACATAGTCCGAGGGCTAGGACACAGTTGCCATGCCTATAATGAGGATATAGTATGTTGACAGACTGAGCATCTCAAAGATAATCTTGTAGTTTAATCATTGGAACTAAGTGATTGTTCAGCAAGCCCACCCCCAACCTCTACCATTGCTTTGGTTTCGTGATGACTTAGGCAAGCTTTATATTAAATGAACCTCACACTCATCTTTAAGCTTTGAATAGCTCCAGGCGTCTTGTGTGAGTTTTCTTGCTAGGCTTCCTTTTCTTCACAGAGTGTTGGCATCTGGATTATAGAATGTTGGCTCCACAGAGGGTCTTGTAAATATATGAATAAAGAACCTCTAATCACTTGCTATTTTGAACAGGCACTTAGAATGTCCATTTAAATATACTTTGCTTTGACTGGAGAAATAGATTTTTTGGGTAGTGAACTTTTTTACCTGATTATATCTTTGGGATAATGGAAAAAGGGAGATGGGAAGAGGGGTCAAGATTGCAGTGTAAGTGGCTTGGCATTAAGACTTTATTGTCTCTGAGTTGTCAGCAAGGAGTTAAACTCAGGACTCACTACTTTGTACTATAAAATGTGATGATGAAGTGTTCAGACTTTACGATCGGTTTCCTTGTCTCCATTAGCAGGTTTGAGATAGCCACACATCACAGGAAACCCTAGGTGTGAAATAATTGAGAAATGAATTAAAAATAGAATACCTGTAGCCTATAGAAGTATGTAACTATAGTTATTAATCGCTACACTTCAGATCTGCCTTGTCTTCCAAACCCTCTCTAAGGAATGTGATGTGGGAGGTGAGCAACACTCAGATTCTTCACTGTTGTTTTTTTACATGAATCCCCTACTTGCAGAGTATTTCACCTTTTATGTTTCTGACTTTGAGTAGCAATTAAACTTAAAAAAATGTAATTATGAAATTGCAACAGATAATGAGTCATTTTTTCATTCTGCTTTAAGTAGCTTCTGAAACCTGTTCAGAATGTTCTTCCTGCTATTGCCTTCCTTCATGGAGCTCTCACATTTGTGTCCCCAAGGAATGGGCAGGGTGTCAGTGATAGGAAGCTGGATGGTTTGACTTATCTCATTTAGTCCCTTACTCAGCCCCTGACTAGCTGTGTGTCCTTATTCAAGTCATCAAACCTTCCCAGGGTGTGTCATGAAGATTCAGTGAAGTAGAATTGGAAGAGATTGGTTAAGGATCTGGCACACAAGTCCTTAGCAAATATTTATCCATGTATTGTATAGTGGGTTTTATGGTGACCCAATTTGCTTATGATGCAGTTATTTGGTTAGCAATGATTTGTCTCTAGCAGGTCCCTTCTAGTGTTTCTGGAAGCTGACAGTCAAAACCTGAACTTTTGTGAGCTGTCTGAAAGAGCAGCAGAAGAGTGATTTCGATTAACGCACATTTAAATCAACTTTTTTGAGAAGTTGTGGTACCTTGTCATTGTTAACTTTTGAAGTCCTTGTGTTTTACTAGAATTGTATGTGTGATACATACAGAAATATTTAAGTTGAAATTCTACGATGATGGTGAGTTGCTTCCAAATGAGACTGGGGAGTACATTAGGGGAAGACTGTCCATGGCACAAGGTTGGGCAGGATGTGGTCATTTTTGCAAAGTGGTAGGTCTGTTAGGATTGATGTTACTGGTCTATTTCTGTATATATTTGAAGGCAACCATAATAAACATAAAATAAATAAAACTAGGTAAAAGGACCTTGAAACCCAGTCATTATCACTAGTTATGGTGAACATACTTATTACAAGCTCTGGATCAACTATCATCAGGTAACCAAGATGCATATCTTGGCTGATGGGTGATAGGGGTAGAGAGTGTGCGATAAATGACCAAAAGGCTCCCGTTTGTATGTTGACCCAAAGTATATGATTCAGTCCAAATTTATTGGTGAAAGGCTGTCCATTGGAAGAAACATGTGTGCTATCAGATATATATATATATTTTTTGGAGAAGTGTTTTGGTTTGTTTATTGAAAGCCCATCTTTGAAGCCTAAAAGGGTTTATATTTGAAGTTGTTAGGATTTACTAGCATCCAGAATATTACTTTAAATAATTAATGGAGGAAACATCAGAGCCTGCCCCTCTCTGACCTATAGATCTTTAGTCATCACTGAAAGAACTGATGGTGTACAGAGCCTTTTTTGCCTAACCTGTCCGGCCCCTTTGGAGGCCGGCTAAATTTGCTGATGGATTCTAAACTAACTGGTGTTTGATGTTAGGCAGCTTTGGGGGAATTGTTGAAGGGATTGGAGTTATTTGTAGTGCACAGAAATATATGCTTTTTATGATCAGCTCTAACTCTTTGAGACCATCTATTTCATGATTAGATTATGCTTTGTAAAATCTAAATTGCATCTGACATATAGCTTGATCTTTCTTCCTCTAATTACAAAACAAAATAAAGTTTCCTATTGGAAATTCCAGCTTTAAGTCATCTACTTTTTAGTTTTGATTTTATACCGTCTCATTTTAAGTATTCTGTAAATATTGTGTACCTTCTACCATATTTGAGCAATTGCACCTTTTTCAGTTCCCATTAGAGTTGACAGCATATATTTGTAGAGATACCCATCATAATGAGAACACTCTCTCATGGGTTTGCAAAAACATGTCTTCTGCTGTGCTCCTTCATGCTGGTCAACAAAGTCTTAGACAAATGACAAATAATAGGAAAACTGTCCTTGAAAGACTTGTATCTTCAGCTTGGAGACAGACTTCTCTTTTTCTTTCCCTGTGATCTCACTGCCATTGCTGATTATAGTTTGGGTCTGTATATGAAAAGGTAAAATATATGTGAGTCCCTCATTTTTTGTTTTTCAGAGAATTTCAAGGCCTTTCATTTTAGGGACTTAACTATTTCAAATAGTTACTTCTCCCTTGCCTCCATGTCCCACTACCCCATCCTGCTATAGATTTTCATTGCCTCCTGACCACTGCATTAGTAAATAAATACATTTTGGATCAGTTAGTTTTATGTTCTCTAGGACCCTCAGGCTTTGTATCTGAATAAAAATATTGGCAAATGCTTTCGGGCACTGTTGCATAGCACTATAACTTTGATGTCAGTTAAGGGACAAAGTCATATTTCCTTTCTTCCTTTGAGAATCAATAATGTGGTCATACTTGCAGAGACAGGCATGTCTGAACCATGGGCAGGCAGTACATTATTTTCAAATCTCTTTTCTCCCAAAGGTCCTTCAAGTGTAGTCCTCTTTGACAGTTTCATCATGAGTGTTCTACAATCTTGTTGTCCTGGGCAACCTTAGAAAAGTTCCATGGAAAACAACATAATTAATATAGTACCTTTTACTGGGTCCTATCTGCTATTCCCAAAACAATAGTTACATTACATTTTATTTCGGTGGCACACTCCATGGCATGTGGCTTGGTTTTGATATATGGTGTGATTATATTCTGTGTCATTGGGAATTTCAAGTATGTCTTATGAATAATTTCTCTATAACTTCAATATACTGTTTTATTTACTAATGTAAAAAAGTTTGAATGTTATGTGTAAAGTATTTTGCAGGATAAGTGAAGGGACTTGGAACATAGTAGGGAGATAAGTCTATATGTAATACCTTTTATTTGCCTTACATGTAATCGCTTAGGGCCTGGTATATAAACAGTGGTGGTTTTAATGGCATTCTGGCCAATGCTGCCACTTCTGTATCTACGATCATCATCATGATCATTTTTCTAAGGTTTTTACCAGATCTCATTCTATTGTTTATAGAGTGTGATTTCTTTGCTAAAAGAAGTACTGAGAATGGAGATAATCATGGTTACATGTCATGGTTTGGAGGTGAGGGCTTCATATAAAAGCATAAAATTTTCAAAAATGAAGTTCATTCTAATCTGCTTGACTCCCTTACTCTTGAATTTGTTGACTAAGATTATTCTCTGATACACTGTCAAAGATGGGACCCAGGCCATTAAACCTAATTATCGTGAATGACATTGGCTCTGCCTTCATCCTGTCTGGGGTCGGTTCCTGGTTCCCATTCTTGGTAGCTGTGTAAACTTCACTTTCCATCTCATTTCTTCGTCTCTAAATGGGGATCTTAAGATAAATGCTTATTGGAAGAATGAAATTTGATAATAAAATAAGTGGCTCACCCAGGGCCGGGCAGGTCATAAGCAGTCAGTACATAAGAGCCATAATTTTTATTGTTGCTTTAATTGTTGTTACTATTATTTGTTGCTGTTGTTATTTCTAAAACGAGGACCAAAGTGCTACCTGTTATCTGACCAAGAACCTCTGTCCTTCTGTGTGTTGTGCACTTTCTGCTTTCTGACGTGAGTGTACAGAACTCAAAACCAGCCAGGATAAGTCACCTTCATTCATAGCATCAATAGGATAGAAGGATGTTGTGTTTTACTCTTGTTAGAGAAGTTTGGATGAAATCATTGTAGGTTTTAGACTGCTCATTAAATCCAACTGTGAGCCACCTGCCCACCGAGATAAAAATAATTAGTATGTCCTCTCCTTGATTCCTAAAACATACAAGTTTATATTCTACATGTGTTTATATTTACATGGCTGTATTGATGATTATAGATAAAAACTTTAGTCTTTGGCATGGAATCTACATATCAGAATAATAATGTAGGATTCTTCGCAGTAGTTCTAGATTGCAAAATATTTATGAAATATTTTAACAATGGTACTGCCCTCATTGAGCTATGCAGAGACCTCTAGTAGCTACTACATAATGCAGTTAGTGTGATAGCTGGCAAGTGTAGTATACGTCAGTATGAATAAGCTAACAGTATCAAAGATTTAATAGAAGACCCAACTCCCTTAGAAACTGAAAGATGAACATGAACACTCAAATTCCCTCTCTGCATCTCCTTGTAAAGCAAAGGAGTGGATAATAGGAAAGGAGTGGAATATTTGCCAGTTCTCTTAGTCTTCATTTTGTGGACCAGCCATTTTTTTCTGATATTCGTTGTATTTGGGATTGCATATGAAACATTCTAATCAATGAAATTGCATTCAAAAAACAAAAAAAAAGCAAAAAAACCAGTAAAATCCTCAAAGAGGTAAAATTATTTTTCCCCCTCTCCATGGGTTAATGACAGACTTTCTTTTAACCTTCTTCATAGTTCTTATTTTTATAGGAAAAAGGAAGGTGATTGTTTGAAATTCATATCATGATTGTTTCCTTAAAAGCACTGAACTGTGTAGGTATAGCTTTGTTTTGGGTAAAGTTAATCTTTACCTGTGTTCCTGGAAAACAGCAATAGATACAGGAATCTACTACTCTTGTGTTCAGGAAAAAGGCTTGCAAAAAACCACTGTGGCTCATATGGCTTATGTATGACAAATGGGGGCCCCTCCCTCTTGGGTACCTATGGCTAGAGTACCAGACACAGACTCCTCCTACATTCTCTTCCTTTGCCTTTGCCTAAAATGTTTGTACCCTCTGTCCAAAGACTTGCTGTCTTGAATAAATGACCAAACTGTAGCCAAGATTCTCTCCTCCCAGGCACAAGAATTCTGCCTTATCCTTGACCATTGGAAGGCAGAACAGCCCCTGAGAAAAGGCTGACCACAGGGACCCTCTTTACCTGGTCAGCTGTCCAGTCAGGCTGCTTGCTTATCCCATTATTTGTGGTTTTGTTGGCCCTTCCCTAGAAAAGAAAATTCCTTTCTGCCTGACCTTGGAGACAAGCACGCTCTTCCTACTGCTGTAATCTTCCGGTTAAAACCGTCCTCCTCTCCTTATTATGATCATCTTTTCAAATAGTCTCTCTCTACCTAAACCTGGGTTTGTTTATACTTGACACTTACATGTATTCCCTCCATCACCTTTAACTTTTGCCTGATTTAGTGTTTAAAGCATCGTCACACTAGCAAGAGTAGGACTTCCTGTGTTCCAGGGTCTACATACGTATGGTATTTTTGACACATCAGCTCTATTTCTCAGTCCCCTATGAGGGGAAGATTTTCATTTATATTTTACCCCCAGCAACAATCATGTTCAGGTACGTTACATAACTTTTCAAATGGTGCCATACCCCCTAAAGGTGAGGCTTGGACTTTGAAGACTACTGTAATTGACCTCATGGCTCTGTTTTTGTTTGTTTGTTTGTTTTTGTTTTTTGTTTTTTACTACTCCTGCCGCCGTGAACTCCTTGAGGTCATGGTTTCTACCACGAACAGTGATGACAGCAACAACTGTGTTGTTGAAAGAACTGCATGCTAGCTCCTGTGCTTAGTGCTTGGGGTGTAGGTTCCTATGGAATGCTGACCACAGAGCAGGGAGGTTGATGCCATTAATATTGCCATTTTGTGTACACTTAGAGGAACATGAGGTTTGGGCAGATTAACTGTTGGGGACAAGGCCATGAAGTTGGGATCTAAGTGGGTATGTAAATGATCACAAAACCGGTACCTTTCACTTTGCCCTTATTTACTGACCACATGGGTTGCTAGATACAGCCCAACCAGTTCCTCCATTGTGTGCTGGAATTCTGAGCACACCCTTGCTTCTCCAACTCCTCAGCCCATGGCTGCTTTGCTAGTGGGGTTTTCTGGTGAGGCTGTAGCTTTGATTTCAAAGCAATAGCCACCATGTTAAGTCTGTTCTCTCTTGGTGTTGTTTAATGTTTGTTGGTTTTGCATGTAAATAAATGATTAGGAAAACAATGCTTTTCAGACTCTAAGGCATATGTCATTTTAGCCAAGAGGGGGTATACTTGGGTAACTGTGTTACTTAACCTTCCGTGATTTTTGGTTTCTTCATCTGTTCAATGGATGTCACAAAATACCTAATTGACAGAGATGTTATCACGTTTGAAAAGATAACACAGAGCCCCTGGCCCAGTGCCTGGCACACAGGGTAGATTCCTGCTCAGTTGCTGCTGCTATTACTACTATTATTTCCCTTTTCTCCCTAAGTGATTGGTTTATATCAAAGGAGTATTGTGTCTTTGTCTGATATGAGTCAAGTTCTCGAGGTGGGAAGTGGCAGATAATTTAGCTCCTTGTAACAGTCAAGTCTGTGTTTGCTATTTAAATAATGCTATTTAGGGGTGCCTGGGTGGTTCAGTTGGTTGAGCGTCCGGCGGCTTTGGCTCAGGTTATGATCTCAAGGTTTGTGGGTTTGAGCCCCGCGTCGGGCTCTGTGCTGACAGCTCAGAGCCTGGAGCCTGCTTTGGATTCTGTGTCTCCCTCTCTCTCTGACCCTCCCCTGCTCGTGCTGCCTCTCTCTGTCTCAAATAAAAAAAACATCAAAAAAAATTTTAAATAATGTGTTTAAAAAGAGCTGCATTTTGTTGGGAGTGTGAAACGGAGCCTCTTGTGCCTTCCTCGCACTGTTTTGGAGGTGTAGTTCATGACTTTCTTATCTAATCATTAATAAATGCAAAACTTGTAATATAAAAATGAATATTGTGGAATTTCCACAGAATGCTCTAAAATTATTCATAATATTGGTCTATAAACATGACTGGTGTTTTTATTATGTATGAGCATGACAGAATCCCTTTGGAGCTTGATCTGTCCTTGGTTGCTATATTCCATTGATCAGATTCTGAGGCTTACTTTTTCATTAATTCTGAGTTTTTCAAAATTATCACATGAACACATGTTCATTTTTACCTGGATAAAAAAATAAGCTTAATGAAAATTATTTAGGCTTCCTCTACCAGAAGAAAGTCTTGCCTTTGGTGTTGGTATGGTCAGGATTGACCCTCTCTGCCCTCTGTCAGCCTTATCTACGTCCTCTCTCTTGATTGCTCGGTAGGTAGACAGGGTGCATGTCCAGACTGTGTCACTGCCAGGGTTAGGGGAAGAATGCATCGGAATTTATGAAGGTGCGTTTTTCCTGTTCTGAGTATAAGGTTCCATAACTATCTCCTGAAATACTGTGTCTCCCTCTGATAGGGCTCCAGTGTTGTTATGTACAGTTCTCTGTGAGGTTAGCTCTCACACACATATGCCTCCAATTCAGCATTTCCAGAGAGCGTTCTTTCTCACCAAACCTCTCCATCTTCCACTTGTTGGCTCAGGTCATGGTCTTCCCACTGTCACATTTTGTAAGCCTTGAAATATCCTTCTCCACATTCTGTTCATTCTCTCACACGAATGTCTCTCATACCCCTCTTCTATTTCTGCTTCTGGATCCCAAACTCCGAACTGTCACCGTCTCTCTCTTCCCAGAGTATTTTAACGGATTCTTAATTGATCTCCCCACCTCCAGCTCCCCTCAGCCCGTTAGTTAATCTTGGAACAGTGCTTGTATAAATGAAGGGCTTTAATTACTGTTGGATATCAATTGAATTTTACCAAAGAAACTGGCTGGCTGTATGGGGATGGTTTTTTTTTTTTTTTAAGCATTGGTGCTTATCTTATGACCAGCACCTTGAGAGTCAAGAAAGTACCACTTTCAAGTGTATTTACCTGTTTGTTAAATTTCCTTTGCATCACTTACTGTAACACACTTTAGTGTGCAGTTAACATAGCAGCTTTAGCTTTTTCAGTTTCTCTTTTAAAGAAAAGGGTCAACTTTGGAACATGCATCTCATTAGTATTAAAAGTACTCAGTGTCTGTAAAATGAATATAATAAAAGAAATTTCTATAATATAAGACCAACGGAGATAAATGTGGAGTTGTCAGAAAACTTAAATGAATAATAGTATTTGAGGCATTTGTTTTTCTTGCTATTTGAGATCAGATAATTACTGGTATTTAAAATTTTTCCCCTAACTTCTTTTTTCATGTCTTGAGGACTGGGGGCTTTTGGACTCATCAGGCATTTTCCTGTCCTGTCAGAAGTTTCTTGAGGGGTGATCAGCATTTTTCTGTTTCCTCTGAGAAAACAAGGAACATACAGTTGAAAGGCAGCAAGGACTAGACTGCTTTTAAAGCAGAGCATTTACAAAACTTTGCAGCCAGGAAAGAGCCTGGTTTGAAGAAATAAATGGCCTAAGAAGTAACTGTTTAAAAGAGGAAGTCTTAGGATTACATCTTGGCATAAAATTTGGTTAGTAAGTTAATAAACATAGGATTAGTCCCAGATTATCCCCTTTATTTAAAACACGACTCAGGACAGGGCAAGATTTGATGGCATGGACTTAACCTGAGGCTTTAAAGTCAGGTCAGGAATGCTGGGGAGGGGGGCCTGGCTCGCTCAGTGGGTGGAGCATAGGACTCTTGCTCTAACGGGCGGAGGGACCTGTAAACATCTCTTTGTTCTCTTTGGGTGATGCCTTTTTGAGCAAGAGAAGACAGGATCCTTTAGTGCTCAGTTCTGCCATAGTGTTGCATATTAAATAGGTAGTTTTACCTCTGTTGTCTTCTATATTTTCAAAGGATTTAAGGGGAAATTAGAATGTCTGGTGACACACTCACACTTTGTAGATAAAGGGGTCATGATATGTTCTCCCACAAGAGAAGCTTCTGACACTTCTCTTTGCAACAGTCTCCCTGGTAAGGATATGGGTCCAATGCAACATGGATTTATTTTCTTAGGTAAAGTTAATGCTGATTTGTGGAGGGGGGGGGGCAACCAGTCACTCTCCTTTATTATGCTAGATACTGTGCTAAATATTTAAACTTACCATAAGAGTGTAAGGTAGGTATTGTTACCTAGAGAGAGAGAGGGCTCAAAGCCAGAGCCTTGGCAGAGTCCAGCCCCTTTGGATTAAAGCCATGTCCATAACCACGGCTGTCCCTCTGGACCTGCTTTAACCTTTCCTGTGTGGATGGCTTGGCAAGATCATGACTACTAGGATTCAGAATTTTACCCATTCCCCCCCCTAATAAATGTTAGATTTAGTAGAAGTTTTCTACTCTCTTCAGTAAGGGAAGAATAGAGGAAAAGATTAGGGGAGGGGAGAACAAAGGAGTGGTATTTAAACATTATCAATACTTGTAGGGCAAGTAGCTGTGATTGAACAACTGAATTTCACAAAAATCTTGTCTGTGGTCAGGTTTCCATGGTTGTCCTTATGTGATTAAATCCTCATAAATGTGATTAAATCCATATATACCAAAATAAGAAAAATTAGTCTCTCTTCTGAGAAATAAGTACAGATACAACATTTTCTGTCAATTTGCAGAATTGTTTTTGAATAGAACTTGATTCTCAAGAGATCAGAAAAACAGAATTTTTCTTCTTCTCAACATTTACATGAAATAACACCTAAATACTTCCAAGTGTGAACAAATGTCCCATGGTATTCAATAATGTGATATGCTATCTGTCTCCTTCTATCACCTATACATGAAGAGAAGATTTTGAAGAAAATAGCATCATTTTTGAAGGTTTCTGTTCTCAAAGTTGCTCTTGCATGCTGAAGTCTGCGAAGTTGATGTATTGTCCTCAATGACGACCGTGGGGAGACGCTAGAGCAGCTTCTACCAAGGCACGGCGCTCAGGCGGCCAGTCCATGGCAGGGTGACTGAATGCTTTTACTTCTTTTTCAATCACAACTGAGTCAGCGAGAGGATTTAGAGATGTGCTCTTGGCACACAGATGTTGCAAGTTTGTCCATGGCAGACGGGGCACTTTCTGTAATGTGGTCCTTTGCTCTAGGCCTTTGATTCCAAGGACTGCCTCAGCAAACAGGGCATCCTAGCCCGGTCCCGACCCTGATGGAGGGGTGAATCTTACCCTGCATGTGTGTTCCACTGCCATTCAAACGGGTTTTTCAGATTTTCATTTTTAAACTGTACATTTCCTTTATTAAATTACTTAGAATCTTAGGTAGAAACTCCCTTTATCCAGCAGATTCCACTGGAGGCCCTTTAGTTGGGGCAGAACATGGCTTGTTTGGGGCCTCCCATTCTTAGCCTACTTCTGACCACTTTTGAAGACCTTTGCCTTAAAATAATGGCCCTTTTTCTAAGACTGGCAAGAGACTGACTTTGAATGCTTAACAGTCAAACATGAAGGTAACGTGCAGAAGGAAAAACCCTCCAACCTTTTTACCCCAAGTGGGGAATACAGCTGGCCCTTGACCAACATGGCTTTGAACTATGCATGTCCAATTATACATGTTTTGTTTTTTAAGATTTTGTTTTTAAGTAATCTCTACACCCAACATGGGATTTGAACTCACAACCTCGAGATCAGGAGTCACATGCTCTATAGACTGAGCCAACCAGGCACTGCTACACACAAAATTGTTTTTCAGTAAACTCATTACAGAACTGTAAATGTAATTTCTGTTATGATTTTCTTAACAGTTTTTCTTTTTCTTTATTGTAAGAATATAGTATATTATACATGCATAAAATAAGTCCTAATTGACTGTTCGTGTTCAGGGTAAGGCTTCTAGTCCATACGTTTCTGGGGAGTCAAAAATTATAACGGGTTTTTTACTACCCTGGGGGGTCGAGGGGTACTGACCTAATCCTCATGTTGTTCAAGGGTTCAACTATAATATGAAGAGATCCTGTCCTGTACAGGTGAACAGTTCTTAGAGTGTTAGAAGGTTCCACTGTGACATTTTGAAGGCCACAGTATCACTGCCTCCTTTCATTTTAAAGAAAGAAATTGTTAAATATGAAGAGAAGAAAGTTGCAGTGCTTATTAGTTTTATTTCATTTAGCTGAATCACTCAGTATGGTAATGTCTCCCGGGGCTGCTCAAGAGTCTTTCAATGTATATTTATATATATTTGTATCAATAGAAGAGAGATCCCAAGAGGCAAGTTTAAGAATGTTGCATAACACAGTTCAAGTCCTGAGTTTCTACCCGTCGAAGATTAGAATGGTAGACTTGGATTTTTTGGCAAATTTTTTTTAAAAGGAAAATCATGATTAAGGCTTTCTCTTTAGTAACATATGTACTATCAGATCGTTTGAAATAATCAGACCTTTTTTGGTGATGCCAGAAATAAAGATCTCATTTTTCAGTTTGAAAAAAAAATTATTTGATCACACCATGCAATGGAGAATTATTGTAGTTCTTTTTCTTAACATTAGAGAATTTTTTAAAAGAAAAGTTTTCTGTGCCAGGGCTGTTCTATGTATTCTTTTTTTGTTATTTTTTAAACTTAATTAAAAAATACATTTTCTTTAAATAGAGTCCTAAGTTTGTGACTGATGACTAAGGAAACCTTAAATGCATGTCTACTTAAATTAATTCACTACTTCCAACATGAATTTTCTTCTGAACAAGCAATGAAAAAATATTTAGATTATATAGGCCATCTGGCTTTAAAATGTGAAGACTTTTCTTTAAGCCTGCTTCTATTTTAGTGTGACTATAGGATCAGAATTCCAATGAATCCAAAACGGAAAATTGACAATTCAAACTTTAATGCTTTGGGGATTGTAAATCACAGCACATATGGGATGATACATGTTTTGGGAGAAATGGATCCTCCTGGCCCACATGTAAAATTAAAGCTGTCTCTATTCTGTATTTATTGAATGTAGTTATTTTACCAAGATGGATCTGAATAAACAGTTTCTAGATTTTTAATCTTATCAGTGGGATAATTAAAAACTGTAAAAATGTCTTTTTGTCAAGTTATCATGCAATATGAATGCTCAATAATGTTCTTCACTTGTAAGTTTGCTCAGAAAAAGAAATGGCTCTCCTGGTTTTCTCATGGTTCATTTTTTACAGTCTAATAAATAACAAGAAAGGGTCTTATTATCCCTGGAAGGAAGCTTTGAATCCTGTGGTTAGCCCAAAAACATGGGGCTTCTTTTCTTATAGACCTCGTATCTGACAAAGACAAGCTTTTTGGATAAAGATCTTTATAATTACTGTAGCCAAGACACTTTGCTTGATTTTAATATTTCTCAAAATGTGTACTGATGAAGTGTATCCCCCAAAGGCTAAGTAGAAAAGTTGAAGCCAAGTTCAATTGGTGTATCTCTTGAAAGACTTCTCAGCGTTCAGATATTTTAATATGTGAATATGCATCGTGAATCTATGAAAAAGCGGGTGTGGAGAGGACAGTGGTAGGAAGTGATTTCCAGACTATTTGACTCTAGAATATTTTGTGGGATCTCATGTTACTGATTGTGGCTCAGGACGACTTATTTGTACTTGGGTGCATGGATTCATTCTCCAGTCTTAGCCCAGGACATTTGAACATTTCTGAAACAGGGGTGCAGTTTACAATCTTCACATCCTCCTTTTCCTTCTTTAATTCCAAGAAAACTATTAGTGAATTGATGGTGCTTTTGAATTAAGTAAATTATTAAGTAATGCAGCTTTTAATTCTCACTGAGCCATGATGTTCAGCCCAATCTACAGGAAGTATGGTATTAAGTGTTAAGAATTGAATGAGAGGAAAAAGACTACTCTGTTTGGTGGACAATTTGTTGACTATGATAGGGGCTTTGTTTTCTAGAATTTCTTGAATCCAGTTAAAAAAACAAGCACTCATCCTTTGGGATGGTTTAACATAGTTCTGACCCACTGTTAAGTGCTTTCGGTATACATGCCTATGGTAGGTGGTATTCATCCCATTTTAAAAGTGAGGAAAACTGAGACCCAGAGAGGTTAATTCCTATGAATGAGTAGATTGACCTACCCTGCTGGGTACCCTACCCTACCCTGTGGGAGAATGAGAGTTTAATCCCAGGCAGTCTGGCTCTCCCAACCTATGCCTTGTTTAATTGAGCATTGCTATTTATTCTTTTCAGCTGAACATTGTTATAGTTTTGCACTGTGCCATGTGCCTGTGAGTCCTTGAACTTGCTCAGGACTCGAACCACCTCAGGGGCTCTTGGAAACTAGAGATTCCTGGGCCAAAGCCCCAAGAGATAATTACTCACTAGCTCTGCAATGAGACTTGGGAAGTTGTTTTTAAACTTTTTTTTAAATATAGAAAAAGTTTAAGTGATTTTTGATTGAGCTGGATCTGAACATTGACTGATAACACATAATATGTACTTTTCTTTCCACCGAAGATTAAGATGTAATCAAATGCAACATCGTCCCCAAACCTAATTTGAGCATAAGTAAATGTTGTATGACCCTGAAGGCCCCCATTGTATCTCACAGATCATCAGGATGCTGATTTCCTGCATCCATTATTGGCACCTGGAGGTGGCAGTCAGGTGTGTTGAGGAAGCAGATATGCATACATCCACTGGGTGCCTTTGCTTGAAAGGTATGAGGGTCCCTCATGCCTCCCGATCCGTATAGTCATCTTACTGCATTAAAAAACTTCTTTAAGAATAACCTCAATGTAAACTGTCACAGATGACTATGAGTAAGATGGCAACACACCTGACCTTTCAATCTTCAGCTCTGATGGCAGTAAAAAAAAGGGAGCCCCTATAATCTGCCTGCAAATAGCAGCAGCTTCCTTGATCTGGTCTAATCAAAGGAACAAGCCCATAGGGGTTTTAAAGGATTCCATGCTGCTGCCACTGCCTCCATTAATTTAATTGCTACATGCAGTGAATTATGGGCAAGTTGAGTTAAACACTGAAATCTTTGGGGCAAGAGATTAAATAGGCTAGTTCTTTAATTAGTGTTGTCTCTAAGAAGGGACGTAGTGTTCCCCACAGTGTGCGACTTTGCAACACTGATAGTTACGTCTAAAGTCGTCATGGAAGGGAAGTAGCAAGTCGGGTCTGGTCGTGGGAGATGGGCAGGGGTGTGTGTGACAGAACAGGTGTAAAGTAAATGCTCTTGAACTTGAACGAAGACTGGGACCCTCCCTCATTTGAGGTACCCAGAAACTGTGCAATGTTCCTTTTTCTCCTGGGCTATATGATAAGTAAAAAAGGTACACCTTTTCAAATATTTATACTTATTAATATTTCAATGCAACTCTCTGTATTTTATGTTGTATAAATCCAGCTATAAGCCAACATTATCCAGGCCTCTGATCAAATGTCAATTAATTGAGTCTGGTGGTCATTTATAGGCCAACTTGTTCCATTAGTCCAGCTCACTGGCAGGGTCTTCATGCACACACATGGACTGCACATCTTTTGGATGAACTGACTAGTTAATTAATCACTTCATTATAGGAGTCCAGCCACTGCTTGACTCAGTTTACCCAATTGTTAATGGTATTTAATTTAAACTGCATTTGGTAAGCAGGTTTGTCTAATAGTGGATTTTGATTCTTTAAAATAAAACAATTATTTTTTCCTCTCTGTGAATTTCCTTTTTCTGATGCCAGTCTGATCCTAGCCCATTTTTTCCCCATTGGCAAACATTTATCAAGATACGTTTTCCTCCAGTTGAGCATGTGGCTGTCACAGGTCAAACAGAGCAGCCATTTGCTGGATTCCTCCTTTGCTGAAGTTAATCATTTGTTTTAGTTATTTCTGTCAGGTTGCATCCATTGGAGAGAAGGGCATGTGGTACAGGATATTGCTCCCGTCCTCATTAGAGGACGCTTAGGAATCCTCATAATATCCATAAAAGTTATTAGTAATGGGGCAGACATCTATTAAATGCCTACTGTGTGCCCAGCACTGTGCTAAACAAACTCTTAGCTCATTTTAATTAATGAGCTTACGGAACCCTGCACTCATCTGCAGTTGGCTCAGTTGTGGGTTCTAGAGACTTGCATGTAGGTAAAGTTGCTGTCATCCCACGAGGAAGACCCACCAGTCACCTTGTAAAGGCCCATGAGAAGACAGCGTGTCCAAAGCCCAAAGGAAATGAATCCTCAGAGTCTCAGGAAATGAGTAGCCCTTGTCTAAGACACTGACTTAAGAGTTCAGTCTTTAGTGAAAAAGACAGCCCTGTCTGATCTTCACGAAAACTCAACCTCACTAGGGTGGTATATGAATTCTAATTTAACATCTGCCTACAGTGGCTGGGTAGTTTACCTTCTTTCCCCACCTATTCTTCCCACCCTCGTCACCTGACCCCCACCCTACCTTCATTTGCATTTTGAATTTAACTATTGCTTTAAGAAAAAAAAACGTTATCAATGTGCGTATGTGGTGATAGAGTGGATACGGACATTGACTTCAAAGTTGGGTTCAAATCAAAGCTCTAATATGTTTGAACTAATGAAACTTGGGTGAGTATTTGAACCTCACTGTGCCTCAATTTCTTTTAAAACTGAGAAACAGCGTCTCCCTAGTAAGGCTATGGAAGATGAGGTCATGTATATTACAACCTTAGCCCAGTGACGACTACCTGGAAAGGGCCCCAGGCCTTGTAAGAAATGGTGGACTTTTTTTTTTTTTCTCCCAAAGATAGATTTGTGGATATAAAAAATTAGGTTAAAACCTAATGACTTTTGGTGCTGTGGGATTTGTGAGCTCAAGCACTTGGGTTGCAAGAACAACAAACATGTGCCTGCTTATTTAGTACAACGTGCCCTCAATGTGGGGCTGATGTGCTTTCAGCTTGAGGAGTGCTTCAGAATTTTAATTATTTGGAGGAGCCTCCCAGGGTAATAGAAGTTGCTTTATGGTTGCTTTCTCTCCATGTCAAACTGAAGGGATAATTGTAACAAATGAGCATTCACATGCCAAGATGTGATGCCGCAAATGAATTTATGGATGATGATGATAATAATCATCAGCATGGCCAGGGTTCTGGTTTGATCAGAGGCTGAAGACTGCTTTCTTAAGATGAAATAGTCATGTAAATGAAAACGACATCTTCTCTTGAACGTTTTAGCTCAAGCTACACTCAGTTTGGGTTTTTTTCCCCCTCATAGATACCGAAGACTGGTTACTTGGGATTCTCTCCTCTGTAGCGTGTCTGTTCATACGGAACTCCAGAAGGATTTATTGTTCTTCGTGGTGTTATTAGCATCCTTAACATAGCTTATCATGGCACTTGTTATTATGCTAAAAGTGATAATAATGTAATATCTTCATGGCAGCTAATTTTCATTGAGCATATACTGTGTGGCATGGAATTATATTGAGAAGTTGGCATCATCTCATTTAATCCTCACAGATCTGGAAGTAGGGAATTGCATTGCTTCTATTTTTCAGATGAGGACGAGGTTGAGTTAGAGACCTTGAGTGATGTACCTAAAGTCACATCTAGGATTTAAACCAGGTCTGACTGTGCAACCTGAGTGCATAGACACCACTGATCCAAAGCTGCCTCTCTCTGATACAGGTCCTCACTTGTTTCCAGTCTCCATGTTTGTCAGTAAGATCCCATGGCCTCCTGCATTTGTCTCCTATCCCAACCTGGTATCAGGCATAGAGGCATTCAAGCAGTGGAAAGAATGAGTTCAGCCCCTCCGTATGGTGAATGCTGACAAAATGGTACCTGATGAGGGAGCATGAGGCAGGCTGAGGGCAAAACGCAAGCTCGCACCCCCCCCTCTCCACCTCCTGCCGCCCCAGGTGGAACATGTGTGATATTCCTCAGACACTCCTGGCTACCCAAGAACAAAGGAAAGGGGTTTCAGTGCTTGCCATGGTGATACAGGAAGCTAAGGCAAATGAAAAATTAAATTCCCTTCCTGCCTACAGCCCACTGACATGCCCTGGAGACCTGCAGAGTGACCTCCCCTCTAGGAGCTCAGTGGCCTCCATGATGACACTGTGCTAGGGGCAGAACAGAACCTTAGCTTAACATTATCCCAACCTCAAGGATCCTGTAAGTCTACTTTCTTTATCTCAACTGCCCCAGGATCTAGGGTGACACAGTCAAACTCCAACTTATGGCCCCCTGATAGGCATCTGAAGGGTCTCATGACTGAGGCTCATTCAATGATAATGGTGTTTGCCTAGTAACTGCTAGCCCCTCAAGGTCCTGGAAATGTTGCTTCCAAAATTCCTCGGAGACCTACTCTATCCCTGACCCCCTCCCAACCTGAGGGCAGACAGTGAGTTACCCATCACAACCCAGTGCAGCTCTTCCTGCCCACGGGTCCTGTCCCTGTGCTTTAATAAAATCACCTTTTTGCCCCAAAGACGTCTTCAGGAATTCTTTGGCTGTCGGCTCTGGACCCCACGAAGCCCTTATCACCCCAAAACGTCATCAGTACCTAGCCTTTAAGAGCTTAAAAGTAAAGGGAACGAATTTTAATAGCATCAGTTTAGGGTACAGACCACTCCTCTGTGTCAATAGGAAACTGAATATAGTGAAAGAATGGCAAAGGTAGATCAGAAGCATTCAGCTGTGGAAGTTTTGCAGGGCACTTGATTTTTTTTAAGGAAAAAAAATCTCGGGCATATAATAATTAAACTGCTCATGACAGCGTATAATTGTATCATTATGCACATAACTCTGTTATTATCATTTAGATCATAAGTAAGAAAAGTGTCACCGTCTTTCTCATGGTGTTTAATTTTGTTTTAGACTTTCCTAAAGGAAGCATTCCATTTGTACTTTGAACTTGTAAACTTTTGACACATCTTTACGTTCTTTATTATTGTGAATCATTCATGAAAGCTATAGAAGTGACTCGCTGTCCCTTTTTCATAATTTGGAGTCAGATCTTTTTGTGAAATATAGATAAACCTTTCACTGTTCAAGGGACTATATTTGAATACTTTTAATGTACTTTTAAAAAATTTTTTTAACATTTATTCATTTTTGAGAGAGACAGAATTCCAGTGGGGGAGGGGCAGAGAGAGAAGGAGACACAGAATCGGAAGCAGGCTCCAGACTCTGAGCTGTCAGCACAGAGGCTGATATGGGTCTCAAACCCAGGAACCACGAGATCATGACCTGAGCCGAAGTGGGACACTTAACCTACTGTGCCACCCAAGTGCCCCTGTACCTTTTTTTTTTTTTTAACATTCTGTTTCATTTAGAGTTAATCTATTAGTTATCTAGCCTGTAAGAATAACAGCTCAATTTATTCAAGACTATTTTAATTAAAAATATGCTCTAACTCTTGAGGGACCAGGTAGAAATTTACACTTCTCTGAAGACCGGGGTTGCTGAGCAAATTAATAATGTAAACAGGATTTTGGAGTGAATATTTAATCAACTCAAGAGAAGAAACTGGAGAAGCAAACTCCAGCACTATTAAAAAAAAAAAAAATCCCCAGCAGTTTAGAACTATCCATTGACATTCAGAAGGTTGATGTGTTAATTACTAATCATTGTTTTAAATTCATTAAATACTTTTATTTGGCCACATACTATTGGTCTCCTATAAGTCTGAATGTCCTTGACTCGAACAATGCTACATGTAGAATCCTTCCTGAATAATCACTATTTACCACTTTCCACCAACTTTTTCTCAGGCACGCAATAGAGCCTCTCCGTGTCTCACTCTTGCATCTGTCAAATGGAAACTTGGAAAGTTTTCTGAGACTTAAATGGGGTGGAGTATACGCCTCATTTGTTGCGGGGTCAGGAAATAGATTGCTAATTCTTTGTCCAAATTAGGGCAGCTCTGGTACCAAGGGGAGCCAGTGCTGCTGCTAAGTTCCTGCCTCAGAATTCCAGCATCTTTTCATTCCTGCTGAACCTAAAACTACTTGTGGTTAGAATATTCCACACCCCCTTCCTCAATTTGGGGCTTTTATTTACACAAGAAGTCTCACAGAAGGGTCGACATAAAATGTGATGTAGTTAATGTTTTTCCCCCAGGGAAAATAAACTTGTAGGAAATCACATGTTTGGAAACAGTAATTGGGGCACCCTAAATTGTGCCTGGGATTTGTGATTCAGTACCCTGCTCAAATTTGGAACTAGGTGGTTCCTGAAACCCACATGGGCCTGAAGTTGGGTCTTTATTTATTTACTTATTTTTAAATTAAAAAAGAAAATGTTTATTTGCTGTTGAGAGACAGAGTGTGACTGGGGGAGGGGCAGAGGGAAGGGAGACACAGAATCCAAAGCAGGCTCCAGGCCCTGAGCTATCAGCACAGAGCCCAAGGCGCGGGGTTTGAACACCTGACAGAGCCACTTAGGCGCCCCTGAAGTCTATGTCTTTAAGTCATTGTCATAGTTGGGACCTTGTTCCTTGGCCAAAGTTGCAATTTCCTTGCTAAAATTGGTCAAACATTTTGGCTCGTGTGAAATCCTCTGTGCTACCTATGTGCTCTGCTAAGTTGAGTCTTTCCCAACTGTAGCAAGTCAGGCTTCCTTGCTTAACATTTTTCCCTTGCCATTCAAATAAAAAATTTGAAATATTTTTCAATGGTGCTAATTTATCTTCAGGCAAAGTGAGATTTTTCATTGACTCTCTTATACTTTCTTGGAATCCTTATACCAGCATTATCAATTGATAATAAATAGGCTTTGTGAATTTTTTTTTGCTTTGCATTTATATGTTTTCTGAATAAGGTAATGGAGAAAGTATGTGTGATATGATCAGGTTTATTTCCTGCTATATTTTTCTGGAAAACTCTTAATAGTGGAATATGTCAAAGACAAGGTATACCAGACAATTAAGCAGATCATTTTTATCCAGGCTCTTATAGTAGGAGGGATGTTTATTAATGAGGAAAGTCTCAAAGAAGGATGAGAAAAGTGGGGTTGTTTGTACATAGATGTCTAATGTAGCTTTGTAGTTGTGAAAAGTTGGAATCTGTCCAACAAAAGAGGTCAGTTTATGTCCATTATGGCACTTGTAGTGTCTTGTTTGCCATGAGCTGTTGTCAAAGATGAGGTAAAAATCTGAGGTTTTACGTAACAAGGGAGTCAGGAGGAAAGGTGGATATGGAGTTCAGAATACCCAAGGGAAGATCAGTTCTTGTTTTTTTGGGGGTGTTTCCCCAAGCACAAAGAATAAGAATTCCTTGACTTTGGCTCTTTCCTGGCAGCACAGGGCTTAGATTAAGTTCAATATGGCCAGATAGATAAAACTGTGAAAATGATTTTTTGAAAAATAAACGGTTATTGAGCTTTTCATTAATTGTTCTTTTGCTGATGTTTAATTTCAAAATATTTTAATATTGTGATTGCTTTCTTAGTTGGCTTAAGAACTCCTAGAAATAAGTTTTTGTTACGTAAGTCAGAAGTATCCGTTTTAACTCTATTGGAAACAGTTAATATGAAAGAGGTTTTAGCTGCTCATAAATCTGATTGTAATAGCCCATGTGGTCTCCTCCCAATAATATAAAAGATTACAATGTTTCGCATATTAAATACTAAATGGAAACCAACTTCTTCATTTCCTGTGTAAATGTAGGTAGATTTACATATTGTATGAAATTTTTCTTTTGAAACAAATAGTTGTACATTTTAGTTTTCTTCTAAGAAATAAACATTTTATTTAAAAAATTTACTGTTTTATTTTTGAGAGAGAGAGAGAATGAGAATGAGTTGGAAGCAGACTCTAGGCTCCAAGTTGTCAGCAAAGAGCCCAATGTGGGGCTCATACTCCAAAATCATGAGATCATGACCTGAGCCGAAGTCAGATGCCCAACCGAGCCACCCAGGTGCCCCATAAACATTTATTTTAGAATATTCTTATTTATAATCTGCAACCCACACCTCTGCTTACTCCCCCCCTTCATTTCCCTTTATCTTGTCTCTAGTCTCCAAGTATAGAGCTTGCTTCTGTTTTTCCTTTCTGCTTTTCCTTGATCTTCTTCCTATTCTGTCTTATTTAATTGCATAGCTTTCCCCTCATTATCTCTAGGTGGATCAGTGGTTCTTAGCCTTTCTCCCAGTCAACATATTAGAAGTGCGACTGCTCGGGGTGCCTGGACTTCGGCTTGGGTCATGATCACACGGTTTGTGGGTTCAAGCCCCGTGTCGGGCTCTGTGCTCACAGCTCAGAGCCTGGAGCCTGTTTCAGATTCTGTGTCTCCCTCTCCCTCTCTACTCTTCTCCCACTCATGCTCTGTCTCTCTCTGTCTCAAAAATAAATAAACCATATAAAAAAAATTTTTAAAAAAAGTGTGACTGCTGATTCCCACCACCATAGGCGATCCTGTACCGGTGATTCTTTCCAGAGAGTTCTCTCTGAAAGTCTTGGACTAACCAGTTTGTAGAGCACTCTACACTGACCCCATCATCATGAGGGTGCCCCACCCCTGCATCAAGAACCTCAAGCCCAAACTCTCTCACTAAATTAGGATCACTCCCAATGTTTGCAGTGGCTTCCTGCTATCCCACAGATAAACTATTGAAAATCAAGTTGATAATATTTAAGCCTTAACAAGCTGTCCTTTTGGCTTCCTTACTTCTATTTTTTTTTTTTTTTTTACACAGGTAGTCTAAAGCATTTGGAAATAAGTTGTCCTTAAGGAAAAATAAAGATGCTTTTTAATTCTTTAATTGCTTTCTCTTTTTGATTACAAAAGTCAGATAATACTTAAGGGTATTGAGAAAATCACCTGTGATCTCAATGCCCAGAAAGAGTGATGTGAACATTTGAGGGTATACCACATCTGACTTTGTTTCCTATGCATGCATTATTTTTTAATTTTCTTCAAGAGAGAGAAAGTGTGAGTTGGAAGGGGGCAGAGAGGGAGAGGGAGGGAGAAAGAGAGAATCCCAAGCAGACTCCATGCTGACAGTGTAGCGCCCAATGTGGGGCCCAAACCCATGAACCACGAGGAGCCAGATGCTTAACCGACTGAACCACCCAGCCACCACCCCCCTGCCCATGTATTTAAACACATACTGGTTTTACAGAAATGTAGCTTGATGGATGTGTGGGTTTGTATCCTGACAGTGGTTTTAGAGAGCCAGCATAGCAAGGTGGTCCAGGGGCATAGCTTCTGTCTAACAGACCCCTGTTTGAGCCTGGCCTCTACCACTTACTCTCTATATGGACCTGACAGTGAATAAATTGCTCAAAGCCTCTGATACCAAATCAGTAAATAAGGACATACCTTCACGGGCTTGTGGTTGGGATCAAGCAGGATCCTGCGTGTTGGTTTTTAATTTATGGTACCTGGCCTACAGCGTTTTTCTATCAGGTTATTTTCTGTTAATGAGTGAGTCCTTGCCTGCGTCTGTTTCTTCCCAGAACTCCACACTTACCCGGTGCTCATTAGGGAGTCTCTATAGGACGTGTATCTGTAGCCAGTCTTTTTCTTCCCCTCCCTCCCTATCCCTCTGCCTGGACGGCACTGTCCCATCCCCATGGAGACCGGGCATCTCCTCACAGGCTCAGTGCCTCTGGAGGCTGGCTTAGTGGACTCCTGTCTTGTTGGCCATCTAGCCACTGGCATCTGGATAATGTGTGCACCTCAGCCCTTGGTGCCAGACATACGTATTTATGTGTGTACATGTCACGTAGATGACCTTATGCGTGAGTACTTCACGGATCCACCATTACAAGAACATCATGAGAGGGGTTGGCAAATCTTTTGTTGAGGAGGAAACTAAAGCTCATAGTGCGACTTCCACAGGGTCACACAGCTATGAGGCAGAAAAGCCAGGGACAGGATATTGGCTGCCGATTGGGGCACCAGCTCTCCTTCCTCCAGTGCTGGTAGGTGCTCATTGCAATGCAGATTTGCAGGGTGGTGTTTCTAGGCCCTCAGAACAGGTTTGTGCCTCCTCAGAGATACTTGGTCTAAACACTAATATGTTTGCAACAGCATTGAGGCAAACTCTGCATATCAGACAGGGAATTTTCCAACTCTGTATAAAGTAACTGATCTTTATGCAGGCCGAGTCACTTGTCAAAGGGGATAGACCAGGTGCTTCTTTTCCAAATCTACTAAATTACTTATTACTTGGCAGCAACAAACTAGTTGGAATGAAGGTTTCTTAGCCCTTACGGCAATTTACATTACCCATGTGTAATATCCCCCTAGAATGAACTTCCTGGCAAAACTTAGCCAACACACTTCAACTAGATATAAAGATTTCATAAGCCATGTTCTTAGCAAAATGTGTTAGGGAAGAATCACAGCTCCCAAGATGTCATTAATTTTATATTTAGTTTGGAATTTAAGGACAGCTAGGAAAAGCACATATCCATAATCCATAGTCGCATTATTAAAATACAGGGAATCCACAACCAGACATTAAGATGATCAATGCGGTCCGGTAGGCCTTTAAAGTGCTGTGGTTAAGGGCTCATGAGGTGGCATCCTGAGACCCAGTTTCAGGTTGACTCTCTACCACTTACCAGCTTGAATAAATTCCTAAACTGCTCTGTGCTTCATTTTTCTCATCTATCAAAATGAGGATTATGGGAGTATTTACCCTGAAGAGTGGTCGTGAAGATGAAGAGATTTCGTGTAATATCTTTGGCACGGTGCCTGCCACATACAGATAAGGCTTTCTCTTGTTGTTGGCCAGTAGTTGATAGCTTCTGATACTCTACACCATGTTAGTCATTTTTATTTGCTTTTTGTTTGTTTATAGGCCTAAGGTATTTCTGTATGTATGTGTTTAACACTCAGTCTTTAAGACTAGATAATTGTGAAAATTAAGCAACTGCTTTAGGATTGCTAACCAGTTTAGGATTAGGTTTAGGACATGGACTGGTGCCATGTCTTGATGTCTTTCCACATCCCCATCAGCTGGATGCCTGGGTATTTGGTGTTAATATATAGGCGTGTTACATGTTACAGAAGAGACTAGAACTCTCAGCAGGGACCTGCCACATGGTCGGTTATGGTCGTAGAGGACCTGAAGTCAGCATTCACTGTGGACAATCCTATACGGAGGCCATTGCCACTTTCTCAAGCTACCTACATGGTGGAGAGCTCCTTAGGCTAGATGTGCTAACCGGCCAGTGATCTCAAAGAACCTTCAACATTTTTGATAAAGAAAATTTGTTGTTGCAGTTCTGTGGATGAATTTTCGGGAAACCAAAGTGGGAGCTGGCACATGGGAATGGGAAAAATTTGGCTCTTCTACCATGCACCCTGGGTCCATTTTCACCCTGGCCACTGTATTATACAGAAAGGCTTAAGTCAGACGGTATCCCCATTTGAATTCCTCTTTGTTTCAAGTGGGGCCAATTACTGGCAACCAAGAGAGTGATATTCTGCCAGAAGCATTCTTGTCTTGTTCCCTGATAAGCATGAGGGTGTCTTATCACTCTCTTCTATTACGTATTAGATGAAACCATTCCTCTGCCTACTGTCCATCTATCATCAAATATTTATCTGGAGTGTCTCAAGTACTCTAAACTGTAACAATGATTTGTGGTTATGTGAAATTTCTTCTAAGGCTGCCGACAAAATACAAAAATTGCTTGACATATCTGTCTTAAAAGAGATCACAGAACCAAAAGTATTAGTTTGATGCCTTGTTTGAAATGGGATGTGTGTGTGTGTGTGTTGGTGTGTGTGTGTGTAACTGCATTTATAGTCAAGTTTTACCAAAATAATTCCTGCATGGCTCTTGTGGATTAATGTTTAAATTTGTCTTGAAATTTGGGGTTAATTTCTAATACAGTATTTCCTGGTGAAGTGGTTATTACTATATTATGCTCACCTGGGACTGGAGCCCAAGGTTGCCACACCAGAACCCAGAGAGCCTGCTATGGGGAGGCTCTTTAACCTCCTAGGAATTTTAGATGTCAAAAACATTGCCTATGTGGGGGATTCATTGTTGGATGGCTCATTAAGATCTGTTGTGGCTGGCCTTGACTATTTTCTTGTTAACTAGTAGAATGAGAAGATCCTGTGACTTTGGAGTAGGGAGGATTTATCTTGGTGACTTGAGGATCCAGGTTCCATTGTAGGTATAATTATGCAAAGCTAAGAATCCGGGGAAGAATTGCCAGAGAAGGAATTAAAAATCAGATTTTATATGAAAGTACCCACCTTGATCCTGAAAGTAAACAAGCCCATGGAAACAGAAGCTGTTCAGCAGTCTCAAGTGTAGAAAACCCAAATACACTCACTAGAGTCAGTGCAAACAAAAGCGAGGTCAACTCTTTTAAACCTTGTATGAACCATCAGGCTTTCAATCAAGTAAATAAAGTATGTGTTAATTGTTGTCTCCAAAAAAAAAATCAACCAACCAACCTGGGGACTTTTGCCTCTGGCTAAATTAGGGTGGTCTATAGAAAACTACACTATTTCAAAGACCAAAGTAAAGCCAAATTAAAATCCAAAATGTACCTCATTTGAAGACGTTAAAGAGCTGCCAGGAAAATCAAGATTTCTAGAGCATAGGAAACCATGAAGTGGTGAGCCAGTGCTCCACAAGCTGCTTTTCGCTTAAGGAATCCCTCTAATTTTTGTTTTGGGATGATGCCTGGGAGCCGAGAAGGCAGAAGATGTTTCGGCAGTCTCACAGGCCGAAGAGACAGATGCCCAGCTAAAGCAGCTCGGACTTGAGGGCATGATACCTCAGAGGAGAAGATAGGAACTAGATAATATCTGGAGACATTGCCTAAGTTTTGTTGCTTTTAGAGTGTGAAGCTAGGAAGCTAAGAAGCAAATCACTGAAAAGCCAAAGCGCACATGTGACAGTCTCCCAGTGCTAAGAGTACAGCCAGTTGGGAGTTCAACACCCATCAACGACCAGGGAGACTGGTAAATGTCATAGGCTTTCAAATGTGAGCAAAAAAGGCAGACTCAGTATTTCAAAATGTCAGCCAACTTTGAGTCAACTCAATCTCGAGTTGGATAAGGCCGACCTATCCCATTCCAGGCTGCTTACCACAGCCTAGGATGAACCTTTTTTGGAGGACCTTGCCTTTATCCAATTTCCCTGTGATTTTTCACACACCGAATTTATAATTCAACTTGAAGTCCTTGGGAGTACCAAGAAATAGAACTGGAAGAAAAACAAAATGTATTTCTGATGTTATCAGAATTGGACTTCAGCTAATTAGGAGCAGCTAAGAAGGCCAGGACTCTAGGGTTCTTTTTCATCCCTCCTACTCTCTTCCCTTCCTCCTGGCTTCAAACATTACATTACATGACTTATGCTGTAGGCATTTGGATTTGCAACTCTGCTTTATAGGAAAGAGTGTGTCTTCTGTTTTTTCCTTAGATGTTCATGTTTCAACCACCACCATATGGATTTGCACACAAAAGACTTTGTCATGTTCCCAGTAATCTGACTTTTGGATGATTTTCATTTAATCATTTTTGAAGAGTGGCTATATGGTTTTAGGTTTTCTCTTTGTCGAGGAGGATGAGTAGTGTGGTTGTGGGGTGAATCTTGTTATTAACAGAAATGCTTGATGCTTATTTCTTTTTTGCTTTAAAGTTGGCTAGTTTTTGGTGAAGTCATATCTGTGTCTTTGTCTTTGAGTTCTTTCCTGTAAAGGGAAAAAAATACTCATGAGTGCCTACAGGGGAAAAATGAGAAAAGCAAGTTCAGACAGGCTTAAATAAAATTACAGCTGGCCATGTGAGTGGCTTCCTGGGAATGCGCAGTGTGCATTTTTTGACATAGACTGCTCACATCTCTCTCAAATGACAAAGGATCAGGAATGATATAGGACTTTGTAAACCAGAGTCAGCTTGCACTCTGTTCCAAGTGAAGAGCCATTACTTTAACTTTTCTTTCTTTCTTTTTTTATTTAACAAAAGAGTACAGCCTTCCATTGTAGCAGTTTGGTTTCTTTGAAGACCAAATGCTTAACGCTGCAAACTAAGATAATCCAAGAGCAGAATTTGACATGCAGAGAGAGTGATACAATTTACCGAGTGCTTTGGAATCACAGTGCTCTAGAGTGATACTCAGAGTGTGGTTCTCAGACAGGCATTTGGCATCACCTGTGATCTTGTTAGGAATGCAAATGAATGGGCCCAACCTGGACCTAGTGACTTAGAATCTCTGGAGGTGGGGCCCAGGAAACCATGTTTTAACAAGCTGTCTAATTGATCTCTAAGTACATTAGTGTTTATGAGCCACTGCACTAGATTTCTGATGGTAATTCATATAAAAGTACCAGGCAGTGCTGAGCTGTCTAAGCCATGCCTGTGGTGAGGCTCTTGGGTCCATAACAAGAAAACATTGCACTGTTCATTTATCTGTCTTTGAATCTAATGTGGTTAGGATCTTTGGGCAGTCTTTCCTTGGCCAGAAAAACATGTACCTTGTCTGTTAGGATTTTTTTTTTTTTTTAAAGACAGTTGGTAAGATCTTGCCTTTTCTATAGACCTTCCCTCCATCTATCACCAGAAGTTTGTTTTGATCCTGTGTAAAAGGTCTTTGTTAATTAGAAGATGGATCAGGAACTTCAGCTAGATGATAAAGCAATCAGACATTGAGAAGAAATCCCTTCTCTTTGAACAAAGAAAACATCCTATCCCTGTATGACTGCTTGGAAGGAAAAATCACCTAAAATGACAGACAAGAATAATGGTATTTGGTGAAAAGAATCAACTTTCAGAAGGACTGTGGATGGATACATGGAACAGAAAGTTGAACTTTTAAAGGCATCTCCGTATGATCATAAAACTATTTTTTTAATTCAGTACAATCATTTTATACACATACACACACGCACATATCTATACATATAATATTAACTTTTTAAAAAGTTTTAAAAATTATTTTGTGAGAGACTGTGTGCTGGTGCATGCATATGCAGGGGAGAGGCAGAAGAGAGGGAGAGAGAAAAATCCAAGCAGGCTCCATGCTGTCAGCCCACAGCCTGACGTCTCACGAACTATGGGATCATGATCTAAGCCAAAATCAAGAGTCAGATGCTTATTCAACTAAGCCCCCCAGGGCATCCCTCAAATATTAACTTTTACAGAAATTCTTGGTCTAAGACTTCTAGCAAGCACCTGACAAGACTTGGTTATATTTACCAGTTTGTATGTGGCTATTTTTAAAAAATGCATCTGTGTTGTGATCTCCATGGGTTAAAAGATTTTTTTTTCCCATGTCTATTCTGTAAGGTTAAAAACATGAGACAGTTGTTCAAGGAGAAGTCTGAGATGATAAATGGTTTTAAAGATTGTTTTCTTCGGCCCACTCTTTAAATGATTTGGTGACGTGAATAGAGACTCCTCTTCCCCAAGAAAATACTTTTAAGAAGAGTATCTGTATTTACTATTCTATAATTGCTGGCCACTTTTGGTAACTATGGTACAGTTTTGTGAATATATGTCCCCTATTGACTTTTTATTAATAGGCAGGTGACTTGGTCAAACTTATTAGTAACACAATCAAGAAGAAACCCAAGGAGAGAAAAGTTATATCTCATTCATCAAACGTTAGTGAAACATCCAGTTAGGTTCTTTGTTGGTAAAATCACCTCCCACCCCGCTTTTCTACCTGCCTCATCAGGTAAAGATAGTGAGGGATTCCATACGGTTTGACCTTATTGGGCTTTGAAAGAATTCTGAGAAGGAAACAACAGACGCAGAAGAAATGATCTTGCACATTTTCAAGGAAGGATGACTTTCTAAGAGGCTCACAAAATATTGCTTTTGCTAGGTTGCAATTTACTAAAGTAACTGTGGAAACACCAAAGCACTTTAAATGCTAAATATAATATACAGTATTGTCCTCCATTATTTGTACTTAAGCTCAGTTCCAAGTTGAGCGACCGGACAGCAATGCCAGGTAGCGTTTGTGTGAGAGAGGCAGCTTTAGTGAAGATATCCTGAAATGAGAAATCCTAGAAATTTGTTGCTTCATCGAATATCGTTAAAAAGAAAAGTAACATCCAGAGAAGAACTAAAGACCTGTATAAATTTTGTTTGTTCAGTTGTATTTGGAGATCCTTTGAGCTGTGAAGTTTGAACTAGGAATTTGACAAAAATGAATTTACATTTCCTGTGACTGTAGGCCAGTTTTTTCTGCTTAGCTTTCTTGTGATGGGATAGTGGTAGCACATTTGTCAAAGGATGGCTGAGAGAATCAAATTATACTGCAGGTAAAGTTCTAGGTACAGGACTTGGTACATGGTAAATGCACAATATTTCTCATTTAGGATATTTTGTTATTTGCTATGTGCTCAATTACATGTGTCTAAAATTTCTTATAAAAATAGAATGGCAATTGTATAGATGATTGCATTTATATGTCATCTTTCAAGTAGAGACAGGGAGCAGGACATTTAGAATGAAATGACTTAGAAATGAAGCAAGCCCAATTTCCCCCTGATTGATAGAACACCTAGTCTTGGGAGCCAATGGCTGGGTAGATGGAAATTCCTACCCTGGAATTGGAAAGGGGAGGAAGAGAAACAGACCCAGGGCAGTGAGTTGTTCCTGGACCACTCAGAGAAGCTTAGGAACCATTTGGTTATTTAAGAAACTTTTGATGTGTTAATGGATAAAGCTCTTACCTCTGTTGCTTCTATAAAATGAGACTATTCAAGGGGCAAGGTCAAGTTGGAATGTTCGGGACTGTGACTGAGTATGCATGGTGGTGGGGCTGCAGGTAGTAAAGCAGGAGTGTGAGTACCTTCGTGAGTGATGGGGAAGAATAAAATGTGAAAACAGACACGAACATGGCTTTGGTGCCTGAAGACCAGCAGGTGAATCTCTTGCTCACAAAGCAGTGGGAAAAGGGGAATATTTGTGAATAAACTCTGTTGTCTCTGGAACAGCCAGTTTTTTCAGAGATGTTCTCTCTGTAACACTCTTTCCATTCTAAAAGACAATATATGTCCTTCAACCCTTCCAGGAGTCTAAGAATTTTAAAGAAGGGATTTTTGACATCCACAGGTCAGGAGCCACGTGAGGTCTTGAGAAAAGAGAATGTCATTTGTCTTCTTACTGAGATTCTTGTTGTGATTCTGGTGGTTAGGAACAGAAGATGCTCCTGGAGACATCACTCAGACTGTGTGACTCAAGGCAGTACCCCTTTGGGCACCTGTCACCTGACATTGGTCCTTAGAGACCCATGTCCAAAACATAAAGAGCAGAGTTCAGAAGTAGATATAAAATGTCCTACTTGCAATCTTCCAGCACAGGGAAATAGCCCTGTGTGGCTTCACGCAGGGTGCCAGATAGAAAATACAAATGAAGAATTTCTATCTTTGGAAAACTTAGAGATAGAATAATCTAAATGAGCTCATTAATTAGTATAGCCATAAATTAAGTATCTGAGTGCTTATTTTCTGCCTGGCAAAGTACTGGGTGCCAAGGATGCTAGAGTTAAGCAACATACATGGCTCTTGCTCCTCATGCTGTTTACGACCAAGGATGAACACAGCCAGGGCCCACACGTATTGGGTGATAAGGGGGAACAGAGGTGGCGATAGGAATAAAAGGGAAGAATCAGGGAAAGGGGAGGAGATGATGCCTGTAACCAAGTGCAGAAGAGATGGAGTGAAGAGTGCGAGGAAGAGCAAGTGCATGGCAGGAAGGAATCGCCACTCACCATGCTCCTGGGCCTCACAGGAGGAACTTGAGGGAGAAGGAACCTGTGCCGAAGCGGCTATAACAGAGGACATGAGGATGCGCTGTGAGGCTCTCAGAGCTAGCACAGGTGAAAATGGGCTAAGAATGTACAGAATGAGAATGACTCCGGAAACCAAGGCCAGGGCCAGAGCCCATCTTCCTTCTAGGCGCCCATGGCATATAGTACCATGGAAGCCCTTTTACTCAGATCAGGTATTCTATTTGGTCCGTTGATTGAAACATTTGGTAAAAGCAACAAAAGTTGCTTTAAAAAAAATTAAAATGCTACATACAGATTTTAATTTAGGACATTGAAATGTGCATCTGTTTGCCAATCCTTTGTTGAATCCAGACCCTACTTAAATAAGAATTTGCTATTTGGAGTCTCACCTCTGCCTTTTTATGTAAATGATAGGCATAATGCAATGCTACAGTTTCTTCAAAGTGGAACAAAAACATGGACACGTGCAAAGCAACCCAAGGTGCAGTTCTCTTGGAATTTTACCATGTTTTCCTCGCACGTAAAGCTGTCTGTATCTAATATAAAGCCAACTATTTTCATGGGTAGGACTTAGCTCCCCAAGGAATCAAAGAAAGCAACAGATCTCTTTTCTGCACTTATATTTCATCAGTTTTCGTTATGCTTATAATCATGTAAATAGAATCCCAGGTATGATAGGTTTGAGGATGGGTATAGAGGTTCCTGGTTAAACATACAACTGAGTTGATAGAAATAGGTTGTATAGTGTGCTAGGAAGTAGCTTAAGCGACTTCAGTCTTCTGGGCACAAGGACATCACTCATTACAATTGGAAAGGAGATGGAAAACTTGGGTTAATCCAGCCATGTGATCCCTTGTTATCAGCAACAATGTCTCTATTGTCCTACTGTCTTATAAAAGGGAATTGATGAATAAACAAGAATAATTTATATTTGAATTGTAGAGTTCCTTAAATTAATATATAGCTAGCCTGTATAATTACGTTGGATCTCTCTTAATGTTTTTAATTTCTTAAATACCATGATACACTATTCCAGGAAGCTATTGTTGAACTTGAAGTATGTGGATATTTATTAATTCAAGCGACTAGTCATGATGTTGGTGCACAGGGTAAAAAATAGCTTAAATTAAATCAGGTGAACACCTATTAATTAAATACTTGTTTGTAAAATATATTTAGATGTTGATTTTCCCTGAATTTGGATATGAACTGTTTTGCATAAGCAGCCCTCTGTCAAATTTAGTAACATGGATTTAAACTATCTTTGTCAGCTACCTGCTACATATTTTATATCCAGTTCCAAAAGATTTTTTCTGTCTACTACTGTCAGTGAACTGTGAGAATTAGGTACTGGGGGAGCAATAGAAATAAAGACATTATCCTTGGTCTCAGAAGCAATGATCTGCTGGCTGGAGGTATATGAGTTCACAGAATCAGGTTGATAAGAGTCTGAATCTCAAAGCATCGGATATAAGTTTGGACTGGGGTGACTGGAGAAGCAACATAGAGGAACTGAGGTTTTTTTCTTTTCAAAGTATGAGCACTGGAAAAAATTGTTTTTGTTTTTTCTCAAGAAGCAGAATAATATAGTAGTTAAAAGTGACTCAAGGGGCACCTGGGTGGCTCAGTGGGTTAACTGTCCAGGCTTCGGCTCAGGTCATGATCTCATGGTTCATGGGTTCGAGCCCCACATCGGGCTCTGTGCTGACAGCTAGCTCAGAGCCTGGAGCCTGCTTCGGATTCTGTGTCTCCCTCTCTCTCTGACCCTCCTCTGCTCACGCTGTCTCTCTGTCTCTCAAAAATAAATAAAAAACATTAAAAAAATTTTAAAAAAGTGACTCAAGAGCTGTACAGATCTGGATTGAGATCTTGGATCCAGCACCTAGTAGCTATGTGCCCTCCAAAAAGATACTTTGCTGTGTCACAGTTGTTCACCTGCTATATGGGGTTGGTGAGATCCATTTCATACATTGTGAAGAGTAAATGAGGTTTGTTAGTGTCTAAAGTTTTGATATATAGTAGATTCCACAAATGTTAGCTGCTATCATCATTATTGTTATGGTTTATTCACACTTATATATGGACTAGTAGAATCAAGCTGGTATTAGAACTTGAATGCTAGTTTCATCTCTAGCTAGAACAAGTTACGTGATCATGGGAAATGGACTACTCTCTGAAGTTTATCATCCATTAGTTAATGTCTAGTGTCCTTTTCAACTCAGATACTAGGCTGATGATGCAAATGAATCCAAATAGAGCAACTGATTTGGGAACAATAAAATGGAGTAGTTAAGACCACGGGCTCACTCCCATCTTATACCATCCACAAATATCATCTCACATGGATCAAAGACTCTGAGACCATAATACTCTGAGAATAAAACATAGAGGATAAGCCACTTGATAAGTTTTAACAATGTTTTTCCTGGATTTGACACCAAAAGTACAAACAAAAGAAAAAAAATCAAGAAGTGGGATTATGTAACACTCAAAAGCTTCTTTACAGCAAGGGAAATCATCAGCAAAATGAAAAGGCAACCAACAAAATGAGAGAAAATATTTATAATTATATATCTGATAAGACATAAATATTGAAAATATATTTAAAAAAACCTCCTAAAACTCAATAGGAAAAAAATCCAGTTAAAAAATGAGGAAATGAACTGAATAGATATTTTTCCAAAGAAGACATACACATGGCCAGTAATTAAAAGGTACTTGACATCACTAATCATCAGGGAATGCACATCAAACCTGCAATGAGATACTACTTCATATCTGTCAGAATGGCTAAAATAAAAAAAGACAAGTGAGGAGATGGAATAAAGGGAAATTTTGTCCACCTGTTAGTGGAAATGTAAATTGGTATAGTTACTGTGGAAAAGACTATGCAAATTCTGAAATTTTTTTTTTTTTTTTAGAAAAGAGCTATAGAATCTAGCAATCTCGCTTTTGGAAATATACCAAGGGAAATTAAAACAGAATCTCAAAGAATATCTACATGCCCATCTTCATTGCCACGTTATTCACAGTAACCAAGCTATGGAACTAAGTTAATCATTAGTCAATGGATGAAAGAATAAAGAAGATGTGGGGTATATTTTACATGTATGAATACACGATGAAATCTTATTCAACCATGAGAAAGAAGGAAATCTTATTTGAGACAACATCGTTGGATCTTGAGGACATTATGCTAAGTGAAATAACTCAGGAAAACAAATGCTATATATTAATTATGTCTGGCATCTAACAAAGCTACATTCCTAGAAACTGAGAAGAGAATGGTGATTGCCAGAGGATGGGGTGAGGGGGAAATGGTCCAAGAGTACACACTGCCAGTAAGAAGATGAACATGTTGGACTCTAAAGTACAGCATGGCTTATAGTTGATAACACTTTATTATATATTTGAAAGTTGCTAAGAGTAGATCTTAAATGTTCTCTTCACAAAAAAGGAATGGTTATTATGTGAAGTGGTAAAGATGTTAGTTAAAGCTATTATGGTAATAGTTTTGCAGTATGTAAGTGTATCAAATCAACACACTTTATTATATACCTTACATCTACCCATAGTTATATGTCAACTATATCTCAAAGCTGGTGTAGGAGGCAGTAAAAGACCATGGTCCCAGGACATGGACAGACCCTCAGTTGGCATCTGATTATTTAGTTTGCTGTGACCACAAGCAGATACCCTAATGTCTTTGGTATCATTTACTTCATCTGTTCACCTAAAATGTGAATAAATATTACACCCAACTTACAGGGTTGTTCACTCACTAAATGAGATGAGGCATATGTAATCAGCAAGCTCAGTATTTGGTCTGTAATAAATTCAACATGGTGGTGGTGGCACGTGGTGGTAGTGGGAAGATGGTAATGCTGTGTTGTGCTGGATACAGAGCAAGGATTCAGTAGGTTTTGGCCAAATGAATGATTTATAGAGCTTTCCCTTTTTTTTTTTCTTTAGGTGGCTCACAGAAAGCCCTCCTAAGGACATATAGAATTTTATAACTTAATGGAGTGTTTATTTATGGTTTGGATGTATTATATAATCACTTCCCTTTTATTGCAAACCTGCCCAGCTTCTTTCTGCCTAAATGACTTCAGTATCCATATTGAGAAAAATTCTTGTCTGGCTCCGACAGTCTTGCCCACATGTCTGTCTAAGATTTATTGATGCCAGCTATTGATCAAGAGCATCAGTGATGGGTTTTTAAGGTAGATGTTCTCCTCAATTTGTTGCCACTTTGAAGATTTTCAAGAAAGCTGTACTGAACTGAAGGTTTTAATGGGTCTCATCTGTGAACTGAGCCAGGGATGGATATCATAAACATATATATGGATATATATATATATATATATATATATATATATATATATATATATATATA
>NC_043711.1:27369856-27384354 GCF_006229205.1 Suricata suricatta | reverse complement strand
ATATATATATATATATATATATATATATATATATATATATATATATATATATATATATATATATATATAAAATCATGTAGGAAAGTACAAAATAGGAGGTATGCTTTAGATGTTCTTCATTTATACTCAGAAAACAACTTTTCCTTTTCCTGTAGTTCATGTAGTTTCATTCACAGCATCAACGGCATCATGCCTGGGAAACAGATGAGTAGTTAAAAGAATCTCAGACTGGGGTGCCTGGATGGCTCAGTCAGTTGGGTGTCCGACTTCAGCTCAGGTCATGATCTCACAGTTCATGGGTTCGAGCCCCGTGTCGGGCTCTGTGCTGACAGCTAGCTCAGAGCCTGGAGCCTGTCTTTGGATCCTGTGTCTCCCTCTTTCTCTGACCCACCCCTGCTCATGCTCTCTCTCAAAAATAAAACAAAAAAAATTTTTTTTAAATCTCAGATTAAAAATCCCTTTCCTAGACATCAGGGAAGTATTCTCTACAGAGGATTGGCTTTTTAAAATCCATACCCTCTAGGAACATGAATACAATTCACACTGGGTTAATTTCAACATGAAATACTTCAGAAATGAAAGTACATCTCTTTTGGCTTAAAAGAACTCATCTGTGAAGATAAACAAAAACGCATGGATTAGAATAGACTCCATGAGGGTAGAGTCATTTGGTCTGTTTTATTCGCTTCTGGGTTCCCAGGACCTAGGACGGTGCCTGGCATATAATAGATCTACAACACACACTTGGTGATTAGATTTTGAATACCAGTGACTCTGTCTGGCATTTGTACTCAGTAAAGGAATCAAAAGAAGGCGAGGTTTTTAGGTGCCTACTCACGAGGCGTTAGCCTTGCTGCCTCACCTGTGCAAATGAGATGTTTACTTTGATATTTCAGCAGGCACGTCCACCATTCTTCCTAAACGTAGTTGGTGGTAAAAAATTCATATATATTTTTTTATTACACCATGAAGTATATAATTCCTCAATACGACACCAACTCCTGGATCACATGGGGGGATTGTGAAAGACTGCCTTTCCATCACGTCTGAATTTTTCATTTAAAAATCAACTCCAGTAACACTCAGCCATTTATCAGTTAGAGTCTCTGGAAGTGTTGGTGGCTGTATTTGCATACTTTATGCATTAAGAATGTTTTTAGAAGACTGCAAGTTTATGGTTTGCAGTTACTTCCTACAGGGTATAGCCAAAGACTGGCATGCCGTGGGCAGCCTTTACTTCAGCACAAATGGCAGAGGAAAACACGTGCGCGCTGATGGCTTGTCACTGGCACGCACAGTCATCCTTGCTGCTGACTGATGGATAAGGGGTGGTCCTGTGATGCATCACTGCCCTCCTTCTGTGCCATTGATTCTGTCCTGTCAGTACAGTTAGTCATGCACTGCCTATATTACCTTTTACATGGCATAGCCTAGAAAGTAAGGGATACTGGTTCCCCCCGCCCCCAGATTTATTTGTTGGGAGGCAATGTAAAATAGGAAGAAAACCTCTGAGCTACCTCACAGATGAGGAAAACATGGTAACAAATGATACCTCTTTCCTTGGGTTTAACTCTGTATGTTGTCATTAGTAAAATGTTGCTTCAAAAATAACACTACAAAGTGTAAAAACTGTGATTGGAGGGGGGGTGGGAGTGGTTAAGAAATTTCAGAGAGATTTTTTAATTTAATGGGACTGAGCCACCTCCTGCAAAAATGTTTCACAATAATTAACAGGCAAATTGCAGAAGTAAATTGAAGAGAAATTATTCTTTCTGATATCTCTTTGGGATGAAGTAAGCATTTATCTAGAGTAGCGCTAGTATAAGTCTGGCAAGGCATTAAAGAAAATGGTTTAAAAAGACAGTTTGAATTTGTTATTCAAATCTGAAATGGAGACAAGGTAACGTACACCAGGTAGCATTTTCAGTGGCAGAGAAATGAGACAGTATAACTTCAAAGGTCCTTGTGGAAGATGAGGATGGCATGATTATTCTGACCCTGGTGGGTCAGACTGAGGTACCTTGAATTATCCTATATGCACCAGCACCAGTACAAGAAAATATGCCTGAAAGACAAAGACCTGCTCATGGGAACCTTTCATTCTTGCCAAGTATTTAATTTGCCCCTTTTTTCAAAGTGACCAGAGCATAGAGATTTTCTTTGAGACTTGGCTGTCTCTAGAGATTTGGAAAAATAAATATCCAAATGCTGAGAGTTAGACAGTATTTGGGATGCAACGTTGAAAGGTTCTCAAAGGGAAGAGCAAATGTTGAGAGAAATAGAGGGTACAGACGAGGTGGGTGGTAACCACCAGCCGTCATGGTTGACTGTTTTTCCAGTGTTTTGATCTCTTGACCTTATCATATCAGTAAAAAACAAATGTGAAACATGTTTTTTTTAATACTTAGATATAATGAATGATTCTATCTAAGGCAATATTCTTGGGTAGAAAATCCAAGACGCTGTTAACTTGATTGCTGTTATAAGGCCCACTTCTAATAGAATTATGTGAGTTTTATGTATTAAGAACTCTTGTTCTTCGAAAGACCTTTCTTAAGGATCTCATGACCCTTTCAGTTGTTTTGCTGTGAAAATTAGAAGTTACCTTTATTTGAAAAGTGACCTGTACTCTGGTTGTCCCCTGCTTATGAACTATTGATAAGATATCCTCAAAGGCTTTTATTTATTTTTTATTTTTATTTTTTATGTTTTTTATTTATCTTTGAGAGACAGAGGGAGACAGCGTGATCAGGGGAGCATCTGAGAGAGAAGAATCTGAAGCAGGCTCCAAGCTCTGAGCTAGCTGTCAGCACAGAGCCCAATGCGGGGCTCGAACCCACGAGCCGTGAGATCATGACCTGAGCCGAGGAAGCCGGACCCTTAACCGACTGAGCCACCCACGCACCCCTCCTCAAAGGCTTTTAAAAGAGTGTGTGTCTAGATAAAAGTTCCACAGAGAGATATTTAGCCACTCTCTTGCACTCAGTTTTTATCATCATTCCATCAGCAGATTGTAGATAACCCTTACGAGTTATGTGCGGTGCCCTATTAACCCGTATTATTGTAGATAGCCCACCTATTTTACATGCCGACTCGGATACATATTCAAACACGTTTCCACCCACTCTTTCCTTCTCTCGGGTAATTATAATAGCTATCCTGATTTTCCTCTGTTATCTAGATTAGGTTCAACACTCATTTTTTTGGGCGCCTGCAATGTGTTGGCGCTCAGCTCCACTCTGAGAATTAAAAACGAGGCTCTGCCTTCAAGGAGCTAGACAGCAATGGAGTCAACAATATAAGTACAATGTTTTACTTCTTCCCTAATAAAATTAGGCGGGGGCCAGAGGTACACGGGCAGCAACACTTGTTGACAGTTAGCCATTGTGAACTATTATCTCAGCCGGTTATGAAAAGGTAGCAAGAGAAAACTGAGTTGGCGTTAGAGAGTCAGTAAGTGCTCACGCCAAGAGCGAGTTTGCAAGGCGTTTTGGGCAGAAGGAACGCTGTCAGCACAGGCACCAGGTGCGCGTAGAGTGCCCAGGAGACAGGACGACCGACTTTGTCTGACAGCCCTGCCCCTGGTTACAATGTGTCGCCTCAGGACATTTGATTTGGTTGAAGCTTCTTCCTTCACTGGCAAAATAATAAATAGATCTAATTAAAATGTATACTGAAAGCGTAGGTGTTAGTTCATTTTTAAGAAAGTATCTGTGGAGGGGCACCTGGGTGGCTCAGTCGGCTGAGTGTCCCACTCTTGATTTTGGCTCAGGGCATGGTCTCCTGGTTCTTGGGTTCCAGCCTCAAGTTGGGCTCTGTGCTGATGGTGTGGAGCCTGCATGAGATTCTCTCTCTCTCTCTCTCTCTCTCTCTCTCTCTCTCTCTCTCTGCCCCTCCCCTGCTCACACACTCTCTCAAGATAAATAAATTAAAAAAAAAAAACAAACAACAAACCTCTTTAAAAAAACAAAAAGTGTGTGCCATTCTGGCGTATTCCGGACCCACCCAGTAGTTGAGGGGGAGGCAGCAGAGATCCCAAAACTGAGTAAACTTCCACCCTTTTATAATGTGTTAATTGTTAATAACTTGTTAATTGCTAAAACTTAAAAAACAATTTCAGGTCCACATCATGAAAGGAAATCACGAGGCAAGAATTGGATGTAGAGTCAGTATAAAGTGAATGGTTGGGTTTTTTTGGTTTTGTTTTGGTTTGGTTTTTTTTGGTAAGTATATCCTGGAAAACCAAGTCCGAGATCAAGGAGCAATCTTACCTTAGAGCAGTCAAGGATTATCTTTGCCCTGAAGCCCACTGCCCTTGACGCTGTTGGCTCAGTCTCAAAGGATGAAAACTTCTGGTAGAAGTCGTAGAGAAGAGATCTTGGATTAGCAGAGTCCATCAAACCTCTCATGGATGGAATCCCACCCTGTTCAGTAAAAGCTTCGAGTCATCAGCGAGCCTGTGACTATTATCTAAACTTGATGGAGATAAGTGCAGGAAGCAGAAACATAAAAATACCAGATGAGATTTACAAAAATACAGTGACGAGTAAAGTACTCTGTTGGGGGAGATAATGATGTAAGAGAGTAAAATGTAATCTTTGTCGTTAATGTGGTTCATAAAAATAACATGCAGGAAGGCAGCTTAAGGGTGGGGGTGGGGACCGGAACTCAGCCTGTCATAGAGCCACAAGGAAGCAGCAAAATGAGGTCCGCTCTGTAAGAATCAAGTTTACTCAGAAGTAAGACATACCAAGTAAGAAAGGTGCTATATTTAGAATTTGTGAGGTGGAAATCAGAAAAAAACGGTTTCTATATTAAGCTCCACCCACTCTTCCTTTCCGAGTAACAAAACTAACGTTTGTTTAGAAAATGGCTTCTGTGTTTCAGCCATGGGGCCTAGTGCTAACAGGCCGCAATTATTGAACAATAAAATAGTTTTTAAACACCTCCGTAAACTGGTTACTTACTGTATTAGTTGAATGCAATGCTATAATTCTGTTCTCACAGCTCTGCTCTTTTATCCTGCCAGCCTGTAGGGAGGCGGGAGGGGGCAGTGGCTGCAGCCTGCAGGTGGTGGTAGGGGGGCAGTGGGTCCAACCTGCAGGGGGCCGGGTAGGGGTCAGTGGCTTCGCTCTACTATGTTGGTGCCCAGGATGGATGCTTTGTGGTTACCTGCAGCACGTTCTTCTCCGATAGTCATAAGCTCCCAGACGGACAAGGCAGAAGCTTCTGAAGACATAGGCTTAGACAGGTACACTAGACAGGTACACACTTCCCACTGTGTAAGTCACATGGCCAAGTCTAACCTCAAAGGTGAAGGGAGGAATTGATTCTTATCTAATGAACGTTGGGTAAAGGAAGGGAATGCTTGCTCCAGGGTAACCTACTTTCTCACTTAGCCTCTTGGTGCCCGTATATATTTCCATACCTGTGCAGTGGGTTTTAATGATGGTTCCCTTAGTTGTGGGGATCCTGTGGATAAAATCCTGCATAAGTGTTCCCAATAAATAGTGATGTTTTTATCCTCTTCTTGGCCATCTCCTGCTCATACCCAGCACATCTGTCTGTGGGTTCTCTCCTGCCCACCCCACCACCCTGGGCAGCATCCCCAACACATCAACACAACTGCAGAAGGGAGAGGGTCTGCTCCGGCCTAGTGTGTGTGTTCTCCTCTCTGCTTGGTGTATCTGGCAGAAATGCCTAGAACCTTCACTTCTCTTATTTCTGCATGCTCTGCAGGTCCTGAGGTCCTTAGACCTGTTTGTCAAACTTCTCCTGACTCCCTACCTCCTTCCTGCTTGTGTTTCTTTTAATTTTATCTGCATATTCAGTTCCTCCTCCTCCTGAGACTCCCCTCCTGCACCATTTTGTAAGTTCTTACCCCTTCAAATGTTGACTAGAACATAACTACTTTTAGAGCTCTTTTTCTTTTTTTTCTGATTCTCTGACAATGACGGTTGGAAGAAATCAGTGAAAGCTTTTTTAGGCCTTTTAAAAGAAGGTATTTATAAAATTTTAAACTGACACCTTCTGGTTTATTTGTCATAAATTAGAACCAGAATATTTATGAATGTTGTGTCCCTGGTGTTTGGTGGAAAATAAAGTTGTGTCACTGTGAGGTACTAAGGGTGACAGTCTGCTGGGTTTACGAGAGATACCATCTCTCCGCCTCAGTGCTGTCATTTCTTTGGCAACATGGTTTGAAGTTTCCCCACTGTGTAGAGAAATTTTGAGCTGCAGAAGGAAAAAGGTTTTCAATCTTTGCCTTTGGGGCAAATGAGCAAACCAAAAATTGTTAAATCCAATTACTTAATTCTTTCATAACAAAAAAGTTTTGTTGATACTGCATATTGTCTTTGGGTTGCATGGGATGCATTGAGTCTGCCTCCCTCCTCCCGTGGGGAACATGTGTCCCAGGAGGGACTGCTCATGCAGAATAACATCGGGGGGCGCCTGGGGGGCTCAGTCGGTTAAGCAGCCGACTTTACCTCAGGTCATGATCTCCCAGTTCATGGGTTTGAGCCCAACATCAGCTGTCTGTGCTGACAGCTCAGAGTGGAGCCTGCTTCTGATTCCATGTCTCCCTCTCTCTGACCCTCCCCCACTCATGCTTTATGTCTCTCTCAAAAAATAAATAAACTGTAAAAAAATTTTTTTAAAAAGAGCAGTCTCTGCACACAGGGACCTCCTTGCTTCATTTGAATTTAGGAGAGATGAAGCTTGCCTTTCACATTTATCACCTTCACATTCTTCTCTGCCTTTTCTCCTCCTACCAAGTTTCCACTGAGCCACACCTCAGTATCTTACTTCATTGTCTATCATAGATTTGGTAGCCAGTGTTCAGGCCAACAAAGATAAACAAGTAATGTTAATGTTCTCCAATAGTTTACATGCTGAACAGAGACTCAGAACATGCTCTGATGAACTTACCATGCAAGACATTGGTCAGGGTCACCCTGATGGCTCAGGATTGGATAAGGAAGAATAGGAGAGCTTGGCAAGGAAACTGGTTCTAAGGCCAGTATTCCAGGGACTGATGAGGACAGCAACTGTGGATTGGAATCCTTCTTGTGGAATCCTCATGTTAACTCTGAGGTAAAAGACACCTTCCCCAATAATCATATAGGAAACGGAGGCCCAGAGGTGTTGAAAAAAATATGTATTATGAGGCCATTGCAATTAAGTGGCACAGCTAAGATTTGAAATAACGTGTTGGACTTTGGGGGCCCATTTGAAGTGATGTTACTGCCTTTTGTAAGACTTACTTGTAAATATATACATTTTGAAATAGGCTTTTAAAAAATCACATCATCACAAGAAGGAGGGTGGGTATATTACAGTGCAATCTGACAGAGAGAGAGTGTACATTCACATAACTTTTATTATATTATGATTATTCTGTTTACTTTCTTACTGTGCTTAACTTCTACATTAAAGCTTACTATAGGCATGTAAAGGGAAACTAGCATATATAGGGTACAGTACAATGTGCCGTTTCAGGCGTCCACTGGGGGGTCTTAGAACATATCACCTGTGGATGAGGGGAGATTACTGTAGCTTGAAACAAAAACACATGTATTATCTCCATTTCCTTGGGCTGAAATCTGACATGTATTTACTGGATTCTTTGCTAAGTATTCCTCAAGGGTGAAATCAAAGTGTCAGCTGTCTGTGTTCTTATCTGGAGGAATGACAAGGGAAAGGTCCACTTTCAAACTCCCTCCTGTTGGCATAATTTACTTCCTTGGGGTTGTAGGGTGGACTTCTCCGTTATCTTTTTAACTTTTGAACAGTGACCACTTTTAGTTCCTAGAAGGTGTGCTCAGGTCCTAACTACATGGCCCTCTCACGACCTGGCAACTTATTATTTCTTGGGCTCCAGCAGAATTTTTTAGGTTTTGAGCTGCTTCTCTCTGGAAAGGCCAAGTTTCTTTTAAGAGCTCATCTGATGAGGCGAGGCCTATCCAAGATAACCTCCCCATTGATTGACTCAAAGTCACTTGATTTGGGGGTGTGGTTCTCATATCAAAGTCCTGTCCAGGAGTAAGATGAAGGAATTAGATGGCTATCTACACAAGATGCAGAAATCTTGGGGGCCATCTCAGGAGTCTCTACCACATTGGTGGAGAGAAGAGTCTAGCAGAGAAATGTAAGTTTTTGGAAGTCAACATTCTAATGGTGGTGACGAAGCCTACAAAGGAGAAAACTGGATACAGGAATGGTGAATAATTTATAATGTTCTGGATAGATGGGGGATGCTAACTGATCAGAAGGGGATGTTGGGTTTAAGCATTAGGCTATTTATCAACCTCTAGGGGGAGTGGCAGGGGCTAGAGCCTGGTTTTGAGTGGCAGAGGAATGAATGATCATGAGCAAGTAATAGGTGCATGTGTAGCCACATCTCAAAATGTTTATCGGTAAGGAGAATGAGAGACAAGATTTTGACAGGGGGTTAGCGAAGTGGAGGACCAGTCATCAGTTTTAGGTTTTGCAACAGTTGCAATGTTAGGCTATTTATAGGAGTGAGGAGGGAATCAGTGGGAAAGAGAAAATTACCATGATCTGCTTCCTCCCCATTTAAATTCTATGAGCACATCAGGAAGCTTTAGAATGAAGATCTTTTGCTTCTCCCAGTAGTATTTCACTTATTTAACCATTATGTAACACTTACTCTGTGTAAGGCCTTATTTTGTAAGCACTTGGCACATACGGACTCACTTAATTTTTACCAGCAGCATGGGTGGTAGGTGCTGTCTCCTCTTCATTTCAGGAAACTGAGGCACTGAACAACTGATTACTTGTTCAAGGTCAGTGAGCTTCACAAACCCAGGACGTCTGGCTCTGGAGCCCATGCTCTTAACCATGGCACCATTGCAAGCATTTTTCTGCATGAGTCTGTTGGGCATTACTTGTACAGAGTCTTTTGAGATCCTGGCATTGTTACTGTGTCCAGGGAAGCTTTCTGCATTTTCATATGGATTCTTCAGCCAGACAGTAATCTCCTTGAAGGCACAGAATCTGACTCTGGCCTCACCTTCCTCATGGCATGTTAAACATAATAGATACAAATAAGTATATATTGATTTGGTTTAAGCTAAGATTCTATCATTTACTTCCTCATTTGCTTTCATCTCTATTGATTATAAAATTAATGGGGTGGTGTGTAATTTGGATTTAACTACTTAGCCTAAAACTATAATTTTATGACTTTTAGCCTCATGATAAATCTGTGACCTCTTTGAGGACTTTCTGGGTATATTAAATAGATTTCACCTAATAAAAAAAAGGGGGGGGATGAATATATTACAGTTCTGTGAACTACTTTTCATAACAGAAAAAATGATTGCCTATTGTCTTCTTGGATTGTGTTTTAATTGCTGGGTGATGGAGACACAGAGTTGGAGAGCATTGTGGGGTTGAGTTGATGAGACTAAACCTTGGAGAGGAAGACCATTTATCTTTGGCAGAGGTCTTGATGTTATTTTATCCCTTTTCTAGTATTTGCTCCTCGTAAGGAATTTTTAAAGAATTTGCTTTTCTATTAGTGCCAGCCACTATACATAATTTTGCCTCCATGTTCAGTGCTCTGTGTAACTCCACCACAGGACAGTTTCCATCCCCTCGCATACATGGGTGCCTCGCATAGCTGCCGTTGACCCTGACAAAGACATGGGAAGGTCATTCTGACGTTACCTATGTGCTCTTGCCACAGAGGCAGGCAAATTCAGCTAGGCGGCTCCATCCTTGCCTCCTATCTGAGAAGGTCCTCTAACTTGCCCGTTGTCTATTACAGAAAATATTTGCTGTGATGATAGGAGTTAGAGGAAGGTAGGATTCAAATTGCTTTTTGATTTATTTATGAATGCAAAAGGTGATTACTCATGAAAACTTCAGAACCTGTGGATCCGTTATTTTTGGTTTGACCAGCTAAATCTGCTACCAATAAAAAAAAAAAAAAAACCCTCACTGCTAGAAATGACATTCACGAGGGGACAGGAGCCGATAGCCTTCTTCCCCCCTCAGAATGGCATGTAAAAAGTTATTTCTCTGTGGTGCTCTTCAGAGTACTTAGACATGAAGTTAGCATCAAGATATTTATCTCCTGCTGACTCTGCAGCTACATTTGATCAAGAAAGCAAAGTGATTTCATTGGTTTCATAGGTTTTATTTCATTTTCCTCCCGTGTGTTTGGTCATGTTTGTGCTGGGGTGTTGTGCATATGCGCAGGCACACATGTGAGTGTGTAAGTGTGAGTGCATCAGAGAACAAGAGATTGTGACTGATTTGAAAGCAGAGCTTCAGGATGTGGAGGCTTAAAGATGGCCAGATGGAACAGTAGAGAGATGAGTTTCTCACTCAAACTTTGCAAGTGCTTCAAGAAATACTTTCGGTTTACCTTTGTTCTCTTTGCAAAAGAGTGTTTATCTCCCTGCATCTGAAAGCATTGCAGATTCATTTTCTAATATGTTCAGCACATGTTTTCCAGTATCAGTCTTTTTCCTGGCATGTCCTGTATTGAGAGACTAATAATTAGGAGCACTGACCTTCTGGTCCAATCTTGGCTTATAGCTGTGTGACTTTGACCAAGTGACTTCACCTCTCTGTGTTTCAATGTTGTCATTAGTAAAGTAGTAATATAAAACAGTAATTAAGCTCTTAGGGTTATTATAGGATTAAAGGACTTAGTGTTTTGAAAGTGTTAGGAGAGAAGCCTGGTACACAGATGGTTCCATATAAGTGTTACCCTTTTATTGCTTTAGTTACTGTAATACAATTCTAGTGTAGAGGAAAAGCAGGGAGAAATACAACATAAACGGGAACATTGTCAGTTTATTCTTAGCAGCTGTTTTCCTTTTTTGGAAAGAGTGAGGAGAAAAGGATGGAGGAAATGATTTTCTTATGATTTTAAGAAAATTACAATAAGAAGGAATAAAAGTTTTCACTTGTAGCAAGTTAATTAAGGGCTTTTAGTTTTCTCACTTTGCCCATGAAAATCCACATTTGTCTGGGACTCCAGATCCGTTGATGGTCAGCTGCGCTAACTGCACTAGCACTGGCAGGAAGAGGTAGGGGTAATAAACTTTCATAACCTTTTTTAAAAGTTTTTAAAAAAATGTTTATTTTTTGAAAGCAGGCTCTGTGCTGTTGACGTGAAGCCTGATGTGGGTCTCGATCCCATGGACCATGAGATCATGACCTGAACTGAAATCAAGAGTCAGACACTTAACCAACTGAGCCACCCAGTCTCCCCTCTAATAAGTTTTGATTAATATTGATAGCTTTGCCTTCAGGATCTGAGGCTTATGTTAAACATTAAGTTAAAGCACTTAAGAAATCAGGAAAGTTGGATCTTAATATTTAGGGAGAATCAGGTAGGTGCGTGTTCCGAAACACCTAGGTTAGACTGTACCAGTGACACATCTTTCTATGAAGTCCATAAATCAGAGAAAAACACTAATTGTCATATTTTCATGGAGTGATCATATAAGCATGCTGTAGACCGTCTGATGAGAGAGGGTTGGCGCTGTTCCTCATGCTCTGTGGATGGATGGTTGGATGTATTAGTGATGGTGTTTTATGTCAATGGCAGAAAACCCAATGCAGAAAGTTCAACTGCAAAGGAATGTATTGGTTTGGATATTGAAAAATCTGAACAGAGGATGGCCTTCAGGATAGGTTGATTTGATGGCTCTGTGAAGTCACCTTGAACCTGGGTTCTCTGTCTCTGCTGTGCCACCTACCGCGTGTGCCTGCTTTCACGCTGGCTTGTCTACTAGGTGTGGGATGCGTGCTAGGTTTCATTGTGGCTGCATGTTTTCTTATTTGTGTTCAGGGAAATAAGCTGTGAACACACTCTATTTCATTCTTTATATTAAAGTTGAGGCATTATAATGGCTGTAAAGTTATGATACTACCTAAGGAGTATAGGTAAATCATTCTACTGGTAGATCTTATTCCAGGGGATGAAAGAGGGCATCACATAATATTTGCATTAAAAATTGGGGGGCGCCTGTGTGGCTCAGCTAGGTATGCATCCTACTGTTGATTTTGGCTCAGGTCATGATCTCACCATTTGTGGGATTGAGCCCCGTGTGGGGCTCTGTGCTGATAGGGTGGAGCCTGCTTGGGATCTCTCTCCCTCTAGTTCTTCCCCTCCCCCCTCACATTGTGTCTGTCTGTCTGTCTCTCTCTCTCTCTCTCTCTCTCTCTCTCTCTCAGAATAAAAAATATTTGGATTGGGTCTACTATCTCTGGAAGAGCCTTGATGTGGATTCTTATAAGCGATGTTGAGAAATTTGGATTGCATCCATAGCATGATGGAAAACCATGGATAAGGTTCAATATGTTGAATCACATTATGGGATTGGGGTTTTCTTTGTATATGCGTGGGCGCGCGCGTGCGCGCGCACACACACACACACACACACACACACACACACACACACACACACACAGCACCCAGGCTGTTTGGGGAAAACATAAGACGAGAAGACTACTGTGTTCTGGAGACTTGAGTCCTCCCTCTTTTAGGAGATGAAAGCCATTTCCATGTCTAACACCTCACCAGGGAAAGACATGCCAGTTTCAATCTTAGTTACTGTGATCGCCTTTTAAATTGCCCTTGAGTTTATGCAAATCACAATTGATTGTCCCTCAACAATAGCAACAACAAAAAATTAGAATGTTGTAAAGAACAAATATTGATCCTTTTAGATACTTAAAATGTGATAAGATATGAGAAGAGCTTCAAAAACCTTGGAACAGTTATGACAAGGAACAGCTTTAAAGGAGGTGTTCTGTTTGGGGACCCACAGACCTCTTACCTGAAAACTACTTGATCCTGAGCGTTGCAGTGCCGGCTTACGAAATTGATTCTTCTGCAAAACACTCAGGGTTAACAAATCTATTGACTGATCTCTCCTCGTATGTCGGGCACCTGCACTTAACATCTTTGGGATGTTTTCACATGACCAGTGTTTAGACTTTGAGACATATAAAGAAGGAGAACTTGAGTGTAGAAAATGGGAGTTGTATTTGGGCACTCAAGTCAAGAAATAAGATATACCACATAAAAGCAGGGATAAAGAGGCTGCAATTTCGATGGGCAAAATTGACAATTGATCAGAAATGTAAAAATGCAGAAGCTTTTAAGATGTTAAAATATGCCTTTGTGCTGCCTAAAAACTCTCCAGGAAAGCCTGTGAATGCACCCTTTAAAATGGTCTCTGACCTCTTATTTCTACCATATTTCTCCCTGCTGAACCCACCTTACCAGTGAAGTTTTGCCAGAGCTTCTGAACTAGTTTCTCTGCTTCCCCTGGGATTTCCTCCATAGTGAAAAAAAGTGGTGCTTCCCTAATTATTAGGAGGGGGATATTTTAACAGAATGTTCTCCAATTCTAGTTATTCAACCTTACTATTTAAAAAAACAAACAATTTTGTGCTAGCTCCCAAGTAAGCAAAATCTAGTGATTTGATACTAATGGGAAAAAATTAGAGACAAGTAAATTCAAAAACTTGATTTTCTGGATTTGTGTGGTATTTTATTTTAATACTGATTCAGTAGAGGGGCTCCTGGGTGGCTCAGTGGGTTAGGCATCTGACTTCAGCTCAGGTCATGATCTGACGGTTTGTGAATTCGAGCTCTCTGTCGGGCTCTGTGCTGACAGCTCAGAACCTGGGGCCTCCTTCAGAGTGAGTCTCCCTCTCTGCCCCTCCCCCACTCCCACTCTCTCTCAAATAAACTTTGAAAAAAATTTTAAAATGCTTCAATAGTAACACTGCACATTAATTATGCTGGAAAAGAAAGTCTTAAGTGGCATATGTTCTCTATAGTAATAATAGAATTTTAGTGTAAAAAAAAATAATGCTTTATTACACAAATACATATATTTGTATCATGATTTTTCTCCTAAGTTGAAATGTTTCTAGTTCACAGGATGAAGTTGACTATGTCACTATTTAATAGTGTTTTTCAAAAATAATTAAAATTTCTGGGTTTTACTTTCTGAAACTATCAGAAAACATCTGTGCTCTTGAAATTGAACCCACTTAGGTTTATTGATTGAACAAAACTTCAGTCAATAAGGGAGTGAATCTAGGAGGTGGAAGCAGCCTTTTCTAGGATGGGATTCAGAATCCAGAGCAGGAATGAGGCAAGATCCAGTAAATCAGTGAAACCAGACAAAACAGTGGAAGTAGAGCAAAACAGAATGTGGAGTTTAAAGCAGCAAAAGTCAAAAGCCATAAAGCAAAGATAGATGGAGGTGGTAGGAACAAATGGGTCCCAAACCACTGAGCAATATTTTGTAAATGCCAATGAAGGAAAGCAGTTTTTCTAGCCATCTCATCAAAACTGTCACTGGTCAAAGCTTTATTCTCCCTTTGGGAAAAAAAAAGAGGGGGGGAGCTGTGGTGGGAGAGAAAATTTAGTTTTATATGGAGGTAATTGTGATAGCAGGAAAGTAGGAAATAAAGAAAAGAAAGAACTTCCAGAA
>NC_043711.1:27356791-27369756 GCF_006229205.1 Suricata suricatta | reverse complement strand
AATATATATAATATATATATATATCACTGCAGAACAGTAGAGAAGTCACTTAAATGTCAAGATCCTCCATAAGAAATGATTTTTAAAAAAATCACCCAGATGAAATAGGCAGTGAATATGGATGGGCACTTACAGAAGAGAAAAATTCAGATGACCAGTAAAAAGGGAAGGGATTGATCTTAGAATTGCTAACTAAAATAACAAAATTTTTACCCACAATTTGGGTATAGCTAAAAAATAACATCTCATGTTGGTATGCAGAGAAATATTGAGGGCAGTATACATTGTGGCCATGCCATTTTAATTTTTTATTTTTATTTTTGAAGTTATTTATTTATTTTGAGAGAGAAAGAGACAAAGCACATGAGCAGGGGGAGGCTCTGCACTGTCAGTGCTGACCCTGACGTGGGACTCGAACCCATGAAACGTGAGATCATAACCTGAGCTGAAGTTAAGAGCCAGATAACTGACTGAGCCACCCAGGCCCCCTGGACATATCATTTTAAATTAAACATAGACTCTGCCTTTGACACAACAGCCTCACCTTTTAAAATGTATTCTTTATTAACCAAATTACAAGATTATTCATTGCAACATTGTCCACAGTGGCAAAAATTTGAAACAAAATGAATTTTGATCAGGAGGTGATGAGTTGAGTAAACTGTACTAAAAACTAAAAATGAGACTATATATTTGATGTGGAGGATTGCACATGATTTAAAATTAACAAAGCAAATTACAGGTAATCAATAAAGCATGATGCCTCTTTTTTGGTTAAAAACAAAAAAAAAGGCTTTACATTTATAATTATAGATATATACTTAGGCACGATGTAAGGTCTTCAGTTAAATATATCAGACTGAAAGTTAACATTGAAAGTGGTCTGAGAAGAGAGAATAAAAAATTTAAAAAAATTAAGGTTCAGAATTCTGTAAACCACTTGATCCCAAACCTTTAGATAGATACGTCCAAAGATTCAAAGGAAATATAACAGACTTTTAAGACTGATAGTGTGGGATTATGGGTGGTTTTAATTATCTTCTGTTATTTTTTGGTGTTTGTTTAATAAAATGGCATGAATTCTATAATTGGAAAAAATCAAATTTATTTCAAAACTAATGGGAGAATGTCAGTGGTATTTTCTCTATCTTATTTATCCATAAGAAAGCCAACCCTCCCGGATGACTGTACCTCTCCTGAAATCCAGATGCACAGTGGAGATGTGATCAGTTTTCACCAAAATGACATAAATCTATAGACAATATGGAAAGACAATTACAACCAAAAAATTAGAGAAGGAAGACTTTCAACAAAAAAAATATTGAGGGGAAAAAACAAACCACAAATGTGCTCATGGAACTGTCAGCCGCCAGGAAAAACCCACCTCACCTCCGTCACCTTCAGGCCACAGCTGAGAATTAACTCAAGTTAGCAAGAAGGCAGTGTTGGATGACCTTGATCCTTGATCTATAACAGGGTAAAAAAGTTTCAGGGATGTAAAAACCAAAGATTTTATTTGGGGCTCCAAGTGGTGGGGGGAGAGGTAAGGGGAGCGGGAGGGGACAGGGAGGCCATGGTGTTTCTTGATCCTGTTTCACATTTGGCACATTAGAAAAGGCAGTGAATAAGGCAAGTTCGCATTATGACTGAGACAAGGTGAGGATTTGAGTTAGTGATGCTAGAGAGGGGCACTTGCTTAACCAAGTGCTGCTCTATGGTTGTTAAAGTATTTACCCTCACAACAATTGAGGTAGGCACCATTAGCTCTGCTGGGCACACGAGGAAATGGCACAAAGGAAAATGTACTGACTTGTCCAAGATGACCTGGCTAGTAAGCAGTCGATGTGAGATTCATGCCTGACTCTGGGGCGCATGGTCTAAAGGGCTGTGCTCTGTGGTTGCTGGGTAGGAACTGACCATGACACGCACACACGCGCGCGCGCACACACACACACACACACACACACACACACACACACACACACACACACACACACCCCCCCCCCCCCCCCCCCCCCCCTTACAGTAGTGAGAACCACGCAGGCCATTTGGGACTCCTACTTTCCGCTGGGGCTCAGGGAGACAGAATTAGTTTGTGTATGTTTTCATACCCTTTCTTGTGTGCATACACATCTCATTTTGGCTGTTAGTTTTACAAAATTTAGATGCCCGTATGCTATTTGGCAGCTTACTCTTTTGAACTTGGTGTATCACAAACCACCTTCTCTGTTAGATAAAGATCTCCTGTGTTTTTAACTGCCATATAGTGTTCCATCATGTGCAATTGTAGATGGAATTACTTGTTCATTATTTTGCTGGACTAAGCAAAAGGAAATGAAAAAGGAATTAATTTCTGCCCTCAACTTGCCCCCCTAACCCCCGCAGGTAAAGGAGGAGGGTTGATTAGCTGACTTTTAATGAACTCTAGGAAGGGTTCAAAATTATTAAGTTTCAATACCGTTTAAGAGAATTAAATACACCCTGGTGGTAATGGTCAGTGAGATACATGTATGTGTGAATCTAATGCTGAATATATACTAATCTAATGTAACCTATTACATACAGTACATATATAATTTTATAACTTAACATACTAATAGCTTAACACATATTAAATAAAAGATCTTCTGTTAAAGTCTTCTTCGTTTCTGATTTTTGCAGTTCGGCCTTATTTAATGTGCGTAAGAGGAGGATTCGGGTGCTTTCTGTCTTTCAGCTAAGATCACAACATGTAGTGATTAATTTAATGCACACAGGTTAGCAGATTTCTAATATTAATTGCAGCAAGAGGCCCATTTGTGCCCCATAAAATACAATCCTTGCCTGCTTTATTTATTGAACAGATGTACATCTTAGGCGCTCACAATTCTTCGTAGGAAGATGCTGGTGTATTTGAAGCTCTGAGTGACCCACGTGGGAGCTCATAAAGTACTCCATAGATTGTGGCGATGTTTGAGACCTTGTGGAAGGAGGCTAACATGAAAATGAAGTCAACTTTACAGACCTCTGGGATCCATTACAGCCTGAGATGCTCTTAACACCAATGAGCCAGGGCTGTTAATCATGTTAAACAGGTGTTGAGAAATGAACTGAGACACCATATCTGCTGTGACCACTTTCCTCTCTGCTTGGGTTAGGTGAGCTAACGCCATCGGAGCCCATGCACACACTCTGAAATGTGACTCCGCCTTGTATTTTCACAATGCTGTCATCAGTCTCTTGATCACTGAGAATGGTGACCTTGCCAATGAAAAAGCACACAGGGAATCTGTCTGAAAGTCCCCAGCAGCGCTCTTAATGAATGCAGGTTCCTTGGCTTTATTCTATTTTCTTTGCCCCTTTTTCCATTCAAGCCTGTATCTGATTGGTCTGTCTGTTATTGAGAGACAAACCTAAACTTTTATGAATGGTAGGTAACTCCGTCTCAGCAAATAGGCTACTCCTGTCTCTGGGGTCAGAAAGTGTCAGACTGAAAGCAACTCACCTCCTCCTTTTACACATGTCCTCAGTGCTGCAATCGTGTAAGATTGAAAACCTTGGTGCCGAGCCTCCTTTCAGCTCCTTTCATTGTTTTCCCACCAGTCCAGTCTCCTGGAACAAAATGGAAATAATACAGATAAAATATATTCTTTTATACCCCTCCTCTTCATCCTGGTCCCTCTCCCTTACTCTCCTCTTGCAAACAGTTTGTACTAATTATTCCAAACTTTTCAAAGAAATGTACAGTAAAGCCTTGCGTTCTGAGTAACTTGTTCTGTGAATATTCCACAGACAAGCAAACATTTCTCATAAAATTTAACTTGATAAATTAGTGATGTCTTGTGATACAAGCAATATGTGACCCTGAATGTCATATGATCACAACTGAGCCAGTTGTAGTTTGTTCTCTCTGTCTGTCTGTCTGTCTCTCTCTCTCATTCACTGTGGGATTATGGGTGATCATGTCTCATGCTCCGATGCTCGGTCTCAGGCCATTGTGTTTGGCAGAAATCATTGATTTTTCAGAATGTTGGAAGGTGCCCATAACTGACCCTGGTGTGTTTTTTGTCACTTAAAGCACCTGTGGACAGTCCTTTGCTTTTCCATACAAGGGTAAGCTTAGGAGTGCTTTGCGTCGTTCTAGGTCATTGGACAGGTTCCATGCTAAAGTTGCATGAAAAAGAGCCGGTGGAACCAATTGGCTACTGAGCCAGTAGCCAGCAGTGACTTCCTTAGTGACAGTTTAAGCCGTCCTATTCAACAAACCTCCTTTCTCTTGCCTCCCTCACACCAGCCATGAATGTTTTCAAAGGTAAGTGCAGGTTAATTTGTTTTTCTTTTTCTTTTTGCATTTTCTTTATTGTTTTGTGTTCTATTACAGTCTTGTAATCATTTTTATATGAATACTTTTGGGATTGTGGATCAAATCATCTGAGTTTCCATTATTTCTTATGGGAACATTTGCTTTGATAGACAAGTGCTTTGGATTACAAGCATGTTTCCAGAATGAATTATGCTCACAAACCAAGGTTTTTACTGTATTTTCATGCCGGGAGAATTTTCAGTGGAAACATTGCTAAATTGCATTGTTTTTGCCTTTGTTTTTAGCTAGTAGAATCATACTTTGGAGCTGCAACTTTTTCAGAGAATAGTTGGTCTTTTATATTAGTATCTTTACAATTATTTTATCTTTTTTTTTTTTTTTTTTTTTAACTAGCATGGCATTTCAGACCACAGACATACCACAGTTTCACCAATTCCCTGTTCCTGAATTTAGGGCTGTTTCTAGATTTTCATAGCCAGATAAGCCAGTTAGCCAAACCCAGCTCACTGCTGTTTTCATGTGGCCCACAAGCTAACAATTGTTTTCACATTTTTTAGATGGTTGCAAAAAATAAAAAGAGCAGTATTATTTCTTGATAATGGGAAAATTATATAAAATTCAAGTATCTGTGTGTTTTTTTAAAAAGCCATGCCTTTTCATTTATGCATCATCTGTGGCTGCCTTTCTACTTATAAGGACTCATCTGAGTTGTTTCCACAGAGACTGGAAAGCTTGCAAAGCATAACATTTATTAGTTGCCCCTTTTCAGAAAATGTTTACTGACTTCTGTTGTGAGGTCAATAAGAAGAACGAATTTCTGTATCACAGCATTAAAAATTTAATAAACTGCCAAATGCTTCTTTAAGTGGTTGTATAAATTTATAGTGTGTAGGAGACAGTACTTATTTCTCTACCTCGTTACCATTAAATATATATATATATATGTGTGTATGTATATGTATGTATGTATTATCAAAGTTGCTACTTCCATGCTCTTGTGAGGGAAAATGGCATTTTCCTGCTCTAGTTAATTTTTACCTTTTTCTACTTCTAATGTTGTTGGTCTCATCTTTTCATATTTGTTGGTTCTTTTGTGGGTCTTCTCTATTTTTTAACTCCATTACATGCTTCTTCAAAGTTCTAACTTAATAAATAAGAAGTAAGAATACCATTTACAGAGCATCTCTGTGCTAGGTACTATCCTGAGTCTTTCATAGATGCTATTTGTTAAGACCACTGCAGCAACCCCTGAGGTAGGTATTGATATTGTCTTGTTTTATAGATGAGCAAAATGAGGCTCAGAGAGGTTAATCATTTCCCCATTTTAACACAGTTCTTCTGTGATAGGCACAGCTTTTTTTTTTTTTTAAATGCAGGTGTTTAGTCTGTTTCTTTGAGCAGAGTAGTATAATGGTGTCAAGCATACTATTAGTGGAAAAGGCTTTAAGTAGGAACTTTGTTTCCAATCCATGTCCTTGCTTGTCCAGCCCCTGTGAATATTTCCAGGTAGCCAAAGGGTCCTTTCAAAGTCTCAAGACATAGTTCAATCTTGCTTCTCTTTGATTTAGAATCTGTATCACCTAATACTTTCAGAGAACCTGTGATTGCCAAATGACTTGATTGTTGTGATTTCCCAGAGACTGGCAATCATGAGCTCAGTGTAGTCACAGCAGATCTACTATTGTAGGCAAAGCCTTCAGTCCACATTCTTGCTCTTGGACTTTATTGGCACATGATTTTGGCCGATTTTTTTTTTTTGCCTTGCTAGGTCCCGCTTTTTTCGTTGCTTGCTTAAATATGAATAACAGTATTGTTGACGGTTAAATGAGGTGCTTTTTTAAAAAAAAATTAGTGTTTATTTTTGAGAGAGACACACACACAGTGTGAGTGGAAAGAGGCGGAGAAAGACGAGCTACACAATCCAAAGCAGGCTTCAGGCTCCGAGCTGTCATCACAGAGCCCAATGCAGGGCTTGAACTCATAGACTACAAGATCATGACATGAGCCGAAGTCAGAAGTGTTACTGACTGAGCCCCCCTGGCACCGATAGGAGGTGTTTTAAGACAGGCCCAGCACAGTGCCTGGAGTCATAGTCCTTCCATAACAGTTCTACCTCTGTCAAATGCATAAAGGATTATTTTGAGATAATTTTGCCCTTTATAGGGAACCAGCCCTTACCTACACTTTTCTCAAACTGTAATCCTTACTCTACCAACGGCTGAACGCCTGGGGATGTCTGCCAAAATGCAGATTCTTGGGCTTTGTGTTCTATGAATCAGTCAGAACCTTTGACGATTGTTCTGGAAATCTCCCCTTCTGCAAATTCCCAGATGACGAGAACCAACCACCAAACCCTCAAAAGTCTGATGGCCCTCTATTTTTAAAAATAGTAGCAAAGAATGTCTTTTTTGGCGGGGTGGAAGCCAGGAAATATTTCAAACCATGGAAGGTCAAGTATATTTTCTTTACATATAATTTAAATTCCTTTTATGGTAATTATAAGTGCATATCCTCTCTATTAATAGGAATGCCTCCTTTGCCATAATTGTCACAGTGCCACATATTGAAAGGCAGCTGTCACCCTTTGGACTCTTTTGTCTTCTCTATTAAATATTCTGTGATAACATCAAGTCCTTTGGATGATAGATGGTATGTTAATTTAGGAATGCCTTGTAAAATACATTGATTTCAAAGTTTGTTCTTTGTGTTCCTTGATTGAATTTCTTACAGGTTCTTAGCTTAGAGGAGGGTAGTAGTAGAGGTTCTTCCCTTAAGAAGAAAAATGGTCCTATGTAGACTGACTCTAAGTCCTAGACAGGTTTTGATTTCAGCACTGAACTGTCACTAATCATCTGTGAGGACATCCACAGTTTCCTTGCCTCACCTTCCGACCTCAGTTCCTGTAACTTACTTTCACGTGCCATGCTCTGGATGATTTTTCCAAGTATGTGTCCCAGCCTAGTAGCATCTGAGTCAGCAACATCTGGGAATTCGTTAGTAATGCACAAATTCTCTGCATCACTTCAGAGCTATTGAATCAGAAATTTTGGGGTGAGGCTCAGCAATCTGTTTAACAAGCCTTCCGTGTGATTCTGATGCATGCTCGTTTGTGAACTAGCTCGATTCTGGAGTTCCAACTCCTAAGTCTTTTCTAAAGCTCTCCCTCCCTGGTCCCCTCCCCTGTCTTCCTAGTCTTTGTCACTACACCCAGTTTGTACCCTTCCTAGTCTACCGCTGTCTGTGGTTACATATTTATTTCTGCTTTGTTAAGTAGATCATAAAGTTTGTAATTGCTAAAGCCATACCTATTTTATTCACCAATATATATCCCCCAGCCTGTAGCACAGCGCCTGGCATGTGGTAGATGTTAAATAAATATTTAAGCAAATGGATGAGTGAATGATCAGTTAATAGGAAGTGACTGAGGTTATATTTCTTCTGGTCTGCTTTATGTTTCTGCTTGTTTGCTTTTCTATTAGTGATGTAGACAACCACACACTATCAATTTCTAACTAATTTGTAAACAGTTTATAAGAATAACACACACACACACTTGTATAGCCAACTTGTCTGCAAGCTTTCAAATCCAGCGGTATCATCTTTACCATTATTGATACTTCAGTTTCAGGACAGAGACGGTGTTCAGTTCACTTAACATGTACTCAGGAAGGAATGAACATAGAGCACATAATGTAATGGCAGCTAGGCATGGAGTTGGCCTAGTGCTTCTTGACCTAGACCTGTCGTTCTATTGACCTACTAACTTCGGGGTTCTGAGCTATGCTCTTTGCTGTAGTTAAACTCAGAGAAACTGTTCCATAGGTCTGCCTTTGTCTTCCTTGGTATTTCTCCCCTATTCTCTCCAGCCCTATGTCTTACCCTCTTCAATGCTTGGCTTACTTGAATTCTCTCTGGGTTTATTAACTCTTTGATGGCAGTCCCTTCTATTCAGTAGGTATTTCCCCTCCGATTCGTGCTTCAGATATTCCTTTATCAGGTGGTGAAAATGATTTGCATCCTGTAGGTAAAAGAGCTTCCTGACTACTAAAAATTGACTTGTTTTCCTTTTATCTTTAGCAGCAACAACCTGGGTTTGAGAGGTTAGATAGGGATTTGAATCTCTGCTCCAGTCCTTCTTAGGTGAGAGAACTCCTTCCTGGGCCAGCGTTTGCCCATCTGTTAAGTGGAGATGCTACCTGGTGGCATGGCTGTGAGGATGGAGTGAGGTTTGCAGAGGACCATGTTCCTCCCTGGTGCTCAGCGCATGGCACTTAACAGGTGACAAATATCAGGCACAGTTCCCACGATCTCTGGAGAGACAAGGAAGGTGGCAAAGGGAGAGAGATTTGTACCAGAGACCACATTAAAAGTCAAATTGAAACCTTGGCAGAAGGAAGGGTGTTGGAGACTGGATCTTTTAGGAACTAAATGTGAAGCTGGTCTTTCTTTTTTTTGTCCCTGTTCAGTGTTGGAAAAAAAAAAAGAAACCCCGCTAATGGAGTAGGAGGAGGACAAGCTAGAACATATCCTTCCCCTGCTTCTCCAGATTCTCCTTAAATAAATGATAATAAAGTTTGCTCATTTTATTTTGATAATCGTTCCAGGCTAAAATCCTATAATTGAAGATAATTCAGATAAAAATATTCCCCTCCCCCATAATAATATAAAGATGCTTTTGTGAAATGTTTAAAACCTGTTCCAGCGTGACTCTATTAGAGTCATCGTGCAGTTTTCCAGAGGGAAAAGTCAGATTCACACCTCCTTGGAAACTACTTCCACTAGAGATTTTAGCATCCTTGGGCGGATCCAGCTCAAATATATTAATGGCAGGACACTTAGATCTTTGGTGTTTTATCCGAAATTAAACAATGCAAGAGGTTTGTGGAAGACATTTTGTTTCATAACCACAGCTGACAAATTTTTTTCCTGACCTGATCTAAAACATGCTTTTAGGTTCTGACCTTACCAATCACAGAATAGACCAGACTCCTCCCTGTCGTTTGCATTATGTGGAGCGTAAACAACATTCAGCTGGAAGAACATAATCCAGAAAGTTCAGCCAATGGATGGCCATCAGGTCCAGGAATACAATATACATGGTAATTACCGGTGGCTGTATGAACCCTACTGCACTTGGCACTTGCTCAGAGTTTTTGTAAATGGCTCTGTCCCTGGGAGTCTCTACTCCCCTAGTATTGTAGGATTATTGTCCTTCTGGACACATTAATTGGATTATTTTGTTAGTCAGGGGAGGGGAAGTCATGAAAAATAATGTGCCATATTTTCCCCCTGTAGCAGATGCTGGTTGTTTTTGATCAGTTCCAACTTGAAATAAGAATAGCTTTCCTTTATAACAGGAGGCAAAATGTCTTTTGGAATAGACCGGGGAAAACCAATTAATCAGATTTAAGAACTAGTTTCAGACTTTTCTGGTTTGTAAAGAATGTTGGCATCTGTATCTTGTAATTCAGAGAACTTTGGAACTCAGATCCTCATAGAAATCCATTACGCATACATCAGTAGCATAACATCTTGGGTATATGGATGGGGAGTGAACGCTTCCTTAACTCCTCTCCATTGTCTCTCCCCCTCATGGACCTTTGGTGCACTACCTAAGTTTACCTTCCTGCCTCAGGGGCCTAGAATCAGCAGTTGAAGGAACATAGCTATATTTTTCTCAAACCACATTTTCTTCTTGGGCCACACAGGAAAAAAGAAAGATCTTGGGTTGCAGCATGTGTATTTAGACAGTCACTAAATAAGCAGAATGCATATAAGAGAAGCTCACCTACATATATGAGCCTCTTTTTTATTTCTTGGTTTTTTATTATGTATTTATTCTTATATTTTTACTTTCTCAGCTCTTTACCACTACCCTACCCTTGCCAGCCCCTGGCAGCCACCAGTCTGTCCTCTGGATCTGTGAGGTTTTTCTTTGTTTGTTTGTTTTTAGATGTCATATATAAGAGAGATCATGGAGTATTAATCTTTTTTTGTCTGTCTTAGCACAATGCCCTTAAGGTTCATTTATGTTGTCATAAATGGTAGGATTCTTTCATTTTTTATGGCTGAATAATATTCCATCATATATTTCATTATGTGCGTGTGGGTAGATAGATATGAATGTATGTATGCCACATCTTATCTTCTTTATCCATTCATCCATCAAGGGATATTTAGATGATTTTTGTATCCTGGCTACAGTAAATAATACTACAATAAACATGGAGGTGCATATATCATTTCAAGTAAGTGTTTTAGTTTTCTTTCGATAAATACACAGAAGTGAAATACCTGGGCCATACGGTGGTTCTATTTTAAGTTTTTGAGGAATCCCCATATTTTCCGAAGTGGCAGCACCACCTAGCATTCTCATTCACAGTGCTGGGGCCCCTTTTCTCCACATCCTTGTGAATACTTCTTTTTTCTTTTGATAACAGCCATTCTAAACGGTGTGAAGTGCTCTGTTCTTGTGTTCTGACTTATATTTCTCTGATGATTAATGATGTTAAGCATCTTTTCATGTACCTGTGAGCCATCTGTCTATTTCCTTTGGAAAAATACCTATTCAGAGGTTCTGCCCTTTTTTTACTTGGAGTATTTGCTTTTGAAATTGTAGGAATTTCTTCATATATTTAAAATATTAGCCCCTTATCAGATATATGATTTAAAACTCTATTTATTTATGTCTTTCCATTTATTTATTTTTTCTTCAATTTCCTTTATTAATGCCTTGTAGTTTTCAATATACAAGTATTTTGCCTAGTTGGTTATATATATTTCTAGGTATTCTTTTTGATGTAATTGTAAACAGGACCGTTTTCTTAATTTCTCTTTCTGGTACTTTGTTATTAGTGTATAGAGAGGCAACATTTTGTGTATTGTTTTGCATTCTGCAACAATGGAATTTAACGGGATTTTTTTGATGTAGTATTTAGGGTTTTCTTTATTTCATGTCATCTGCAAAGAATGACAGTTTAATTTTTTTTCCTTTCCAATTCGGATGTCTTTGAATTATTTTTCTTGCATAATTGCTCTGGCTAGGAAGCAGTTAGGCAAGAAATCAAGTTGAATAAAAGTGGCAAGAATTGGCATCCTTATCTTGCGCCTGATATTAGAGGAAAATCTTTCAGCTTTTCATTGTCAAGTATGTTGTTACCTATGGGCCTATCATACATGGCTTTTATTATGCTTAGGCTTGTTTCTCCTATACGTGCTTTGTTGAGAGGTTTATTTTCTCAGTTTTTAATCATAAATGGATGTTGAATTTTGTCAAATGCTTTTTCTGCATCTATTAAGATCATTTGATTTTTATTCTCCATTTTGTCGTTGTGGGGTGTCATGTTGATTTGTGGATATTTAACCATCCTTGCATCCTTAGAATAAATCATACTTAATCATAGTATATAATCCTTTCAATGTATTATTGACTTCAGTTATATAAACTTCTTAAATCACATTTGAAAAATTAATCATAGAATCTTAAATCTTTTATTCAATGGTTTTCAGAAAAAAAATTTATTAACTTGGTTGAGTTTTTAAAATGAAATGAACGATATACTATTTATCCTACATATGGAATTCAACTGCGATTTTTAATACAATTTTGTGGAAAGTAACTTGTATGCATGTTAAGTAGTCATCCATAAAGGTATATCTGCTAATGTCAATTATTTTTAAAGAAAAATGATTTGAATTCTTTACAAATTTATCTTTTGTCAGTTAATGTGTTTTATATAATTTTTTCCAGTACTTTTGTCCATAGTAAGACCTTGTGAGAATCCATTGATAATTGCTTGGTGAGAATGAAATTAACCTGTGTCAGAATTGTAACTCAAAGTGCCCAGTGTGGTCAGCTGTTGTGTCTTCTTTTTGCCTCTTTTGATGTAGACTTTCTCTTCTTCAGTATTTGGTTGAGAGGCTTACAAATTACTCAAAATTAACTGCCATTTAGTATTCTCCGGGTAAGTATTTGTTTCTGATTCTTATTAGTGGTGAGTAACCTCACCTAAATTGGGGCAGAAATGCTCACAATCTACTTGCCTTCCTCTCTAGATGCAGCTGCTGAGCAGCCATATTGAAACTTCACATCCCTGATCATTTTTAATTGTACCTTAGCATTGAGCTAAAAATAGCAGATTCTAAGTATTCTGAATTATCTTATGTTTGCTTCTGTTCCCTTAAATTCACATTTATTGTCAGAATTTTTAAACATTAAAATGGCATATTTTTAGGGTGTGGTTTTTGTTCAATTTTCCCATTGTTTAAAGTTGAATGTTTTTATTAAAGTTAAAAGCTTTTTAAACTTTGTTTATAGTGCCCAACCCCATATGGAATGCATATGCATTTGTTTTTTCAAACCTGGCACATCTTTCTTATACTTCTTCAAAGATACATTCAATCAAAAACCTAAGACAGTTTCGTGTTCTATAGGAGTATTCAGGATTGTTAAATAAATTGCATTATTGTGAAAATGGGGGAAGGTTGCATTGTTTCGATAATACTCTGTTCCTTTCTTTTCTATTTTAACTGCAAAATAATGTGTTATTCCAAGGAAGGATGACTTTAGATGTTTTACTAACTTGAATAAATTATAACTAGACCATTGTGGTCTTAGTGGTTATTACAGATTAAATAACAAAATTCTGTGACAAAAAAAAAA
>NC_043711.1:27353839-27356691 GCF_006229205.1 Suricata suricatta | reverse complement strand
AAAAGGAGAACAGGAGAAACCTAATGGAGGACCAGAGGGAGGGGAAGAAGGAAAGAGAGTTGGGGAGAGAGAGGGATGCAAAACGTGAGAGACTATTGAATACTGAAAACGAACTGAGGGCTGAAGGGGGAAGGGGGAAGGGGGAAAAGAGGTGGAAGTGATGGAGGAGGGCACTTGTGGGGAAGAGCACTGGGTGTTGTATGGAAACTAATTTGACAATAAACTACTTAAAAAAATAAATATCACCAAAAAAAAATGTGGTGTATATATATACGTATATATATACATTCAATGGAGTACCATATGGCAATGAGGAAGAATAAATAAAAGATATGCGATGATTTAAAAAAATGCCCTTTGTTTAGCATGACACCCTCAAGGTCCATCCACCTTGAAGACAGAGAGGGACGCAAGAATGAAATATGGCCATTTGTAGCAAAGTGGATGGACCTTGAGGGTGTCATGCTAAACAAAGGGCAATTTTTTTTTATCATCTCATATCTTTTATTTATTTATTTTTTGAAGTAGTTTATTGTCAAATTGGTGCTAGGGCTCAGGCCACGCTATGAAAGACTCAGAAAGCAACAGGAAACACAGGGCACGTGGGTGGCTCTGATCTTGATTTTTGATCAGGTCATGATCTCGCCATTTCTAGGTTCAAGCCCCACATCCGGCTCTGCGCAGACAGCACAGAGCCTACTTAAGATATTCTCTCTCTCTCTTTGGCCTGCTCTCTCTCTCCCCCTTTCACAAAGGCAAAGAAGGAATGGAGGGATGGAGGGAGGAAGGGAGGGAGGGAAAACAGAAGCAGCCACCATGGAAATCCCATGTCTGAAGGAACGGGACAGAAGGCTACCCAGACGTCCATACAGCGTTAGCACTGTAGCTCTCTCCTCAAACTAGCTACACCCGTAGTTCTCAAGTGTGTGTGATTTTAGGACTTGGCTCCCATTTCCCTTCCCCCACCCTAGGGCTTTGGGCAATTTTTGGAGACACTTCAGGCCATTACACCTGGAAGGGTGCTACTGGCATTTTGTAATTTAAGGCCAAGTTTGGTGCTGAGCCTTGTGCAGGACACTGAACACACCCCCTCAAAAATGCCGATAGAGCAAAGGTTCAAAAAACTGAGAATGATTTTTGTTGTCTGTCACTAAATGACAATGTTTGCCTCTCTGAGCCTCAATTTTCTCATCAGTATCAAGGCAATAATAATCAGCTTCATAAGTGTTAAGTAGTGGGACCTGGCACATAACAAATGTTTAATCGTCATCATCAGATATTTCTAATAATTGTTAACCTAACAAAAGCCAACATTAATTCTGCACTTACTGTGTGTCAGGTACTGTGCTAAAGATCTTTAAAATTGGTATTATATGGGTGCCTGGGTGGCTCAGTCGGTTAAGTGTCCGACTCCGGCTCAGGTCATAATCTTACTGTTTGTGGATTCGAGCCTCGCGTCAGGCTCTGTGCTAACAGCTCAGAGCTTGGAGCCTGCTTTGGGTTCTGTGTCTCCCTCTCTCTCTGACCCTCCCCTGCTTGCGTGCTCTCTCTGTCTCTCAAAAACAAATAAACATTAAAAAATCCCTGATATGTAAATTGGTATCATAATGTCGTATCCTTCAACCCTCAAAACACATTTGGTAGCATAGTAAATGTTGATATAGGAGTGTTTATTAAATGGTTACTTATATAAGGCATATATAGAAGACATAAAAGTGTTTATCAAGACACAAAGCTGAAAACAGTAAGTTAAATTCCTCTTACTCTACTAAGAACACTTTCCTCTAAAAAGTTCGTGATCTTAAGAACCAATCTTACACATAAAAGCAAAGCTGTTTTATCCTTCCCTTCAGACAAAACACAATCAAAGGAGGCGTGGCTAAAACCTATTACTGCTGGCTGGGCAGACCACTGGAGCCAAGACTGCCACTAATTCTGTCCTGCTATATGCAGGAAAGTGAAAGAGACGCACGGCACTTCAAATAAATCAATTTCCTTTATTAGCTTCCTTTCTTTATCGCTTGCTTTTACTGTATGTTTTGTGGATCAAGTTAATCATTTTCATGTAAAGATCAATCTCAATATGTGCTTTCACTTGCAAGTTGTTGTCAGATTGCATTGTGAAGCCATATTCTAGAGAGAGATGGGAAATTATACACTAGTCTTTTGTTGTTTCCTATGGACCAACCTTTCCATGAGTTTTTTATAAAAGCAAAACAAAACAAAACAAAACAAAACACCCTCAAATCACCTTCTCCCCTGTTGGCAACTTCTGGTGAAGATGTGCCTTTGCCAAGATTGGCACATTTCCCAATTTAGGCCAGACTGGATATTCTCTCTTTGAAATTTGAATCTTGATTATGGTAACCAAAAGACTCCCCCCGAAAATGGAAATTGTTTCTTGCAATGGTGGAGTCCTCAGAAGACTGCTAAGTAGCACTTGCTGTTTCTAACCCCAAACCTAAGCTGCATCCTGCTCATTCCCAAGTGTCACTCTCTCATCTCCTACAATCTGTACAGTAAACTCAAGAGACTGACAATATTTTTTTATTTTTTTGCTTGAACTACCTAGAATTACTTCTGTTTGCTTATAACTAAGACAACACTAAGTGTTACTGGTAAAGATGCTGGACTACTGAGATACTACAAAACTCCACTGATAGGAATAAACCCGCAGAAAGGAAATATTTCTGTTCTTCCTTGACTTAATCTCTTACACACCTCATGCCTCAGTTCATAAGTGTATGGGGGTAAAAATGATGAGGAAGTCTTACAATCAGGGATGCTTAGCAAGCCACAAGAGTTGTTACTACAAAGTTTCCTACAGATCTGGTTACCTGAAAACAAAAACA
>NC_043711.1:27236112-27353739 GCF_006229205.1 Suricata suricatta | reverse complement strand
ATTTCATTCTTTCTCATTGCCATGTAGTACTCCATTGTGTATATATACCACATCTTCTTGATCCACTCATCAGGTGATGGACATGTAGGCTCTTTCCATGTTTTGGCTATTGTTGACATTGCTGCTATGAACATTGGGGTTCATGTGCTCCTATGCATCAGCACTCCTGTATCCCTTGGATAAATCCCTAGCAGTACCACATTTTCTTGATCCATTGTGAAATCAGTCAGGCAGAGAAGGACAGATACTATATGTTTGCATTCATAGATCTAACAGGAGAGACCTGGCAGGGGACCATGGGGAGAGGAAGGGGGAAAGAGAGCAGGGGAGAGAGAGGGACACAGATCAAGGGTGACTACTGAATACTGAAAATGAACCATGGACTGAAGGGAGAGGGGGAGGGAGGGAGTGGGTGATGGTCATGGAGGGGGGCACTTGTGGAGAGAAGCACTGGGTGTTATATGGAAACCAATTTGACAATAAACTATTAAAAATAAAATAAATAAAATAAAATGCCCTTTGTTGTTTTGTTAGGTGATGAGTAGCCTCCAAGGTGTTAGGTTTAAGACCGGAGATTTTGCATTTTTTTTTCACAGCTCTGATGGTTTACCACGTGCAAAGAGGCTTTTGGTTCCTGGGGCTATCTTAGCTTCACTGCCGTTGGGTTTCTTGATGCTGTTGAGGGAGCTCTGAGTAATGCTTCCTCTTCCAAAGGGAGGCTATCAGCTTAGAGACATGTAGGTGTTAAGGAAAACTCAGTCCCTAAATGAGCCTCCCTGTCTCTGATGGAATTAGAAGAAATCTTTACTGAAGGGCACATGCTTTCTTAATTGGCATATCAGGCTATTGGAAGATCATTTTAACTCACTATGATTGATGGTATATAGGCAGTGTTCTCTCGTGGGGTACATATTCCATACACATTTTCAAGTATAACTTTCTCTTAAAGTATTCAATAGGACCAAACACATCTATCAGCATCTCTTTGTCCTCACTCATGGAGGGAGGGTGTGCTGCAAACGCCTCCTTTGCTCCCCGTCTTCAGCATTGCATTTGTTGCACTAGTAAAGAAAGCTTAGGAATAAACAAACGGTTGATCACAGTGACTTGGCAAAGATGTACACCCGTACTCCTGGCGGGTGTTCCTGGCTAGTTAGTTCTCCAGAGAGGTGGTTCAACACTGTTAGGTCAAAGTCCCTGGAAAGGAAATCCAAGCACCACCAGCTCCTCAGATAATTTCACCAACCAGCACTATTTTGGGGGGTTTTATTTTAAAGTAAGCTCTATGCCCAAAGTGGGGCTTGAGTTCATGACCCTCCGATCAGGAGTCTCCTGCTCTACCAACTGAGCCAGCCAGGTGCCCCCAACCAGCACTCTGGAAGCTGCATGAAGACAAACCTACCAATCGCTTCTTTCTTTGCCTGACTCCGTTGCTGCAATTCTGCTTGCTTGTATACCGGTCGTTTCAGTGCTGCCTTTTCTGTCTTTGTGTCCCTGGGCTTTTATTGCCAGACGGAAGTAAGTGCCACTTGAGGAAGACTAGGACTGTTGACTCATTATCCTCTCTGTAGGCTACAGTGTAGGCGTTGTATGCTAACGCAGAGAACCTGTCAAAAAACCCTTCTATGGTACTGGAGATGTCTCTGCTGAATGAGAATTGTGTGTTGGGCATGAGCATTGCTGGAAAAAGGTGGTCCTTGAGAGTAGGCACTTGTTCTAAGTGTTGGACTAGGAGTGGGTGAAGTCTGCCAAGATGGTCGGCCACAAAGACATTCTTTTCATTCAGTAAACATTAATTGAGCATTTACCTTGTGCCAGATACTGTGTTCATCAGTAAAGATACATTGACTGGTACTCTCTACCCTTCAGGAGCTAAAAATCTGATCTGTTCCATTTTTGGACTATTTCTAGCCTTCAGTGCCAATACTACCTTATTATGATTAAAAATTATTATGGATAAAATACTTTATTTCATAAACCCCTACAAGGCTTCTCTAAAATTTGGATAATTTGAAAACAGGTGTCTGTGAGAAATCTGGTACAAAATGTTGCAATAATAGGTTTTTAAAAAATGAATAGAATTAATCACTTGTGAAAATAAAGATTATTTTCCTTTATCTCAGCCAACAGAGAAACTAAGCAGTTTTTAGAATTAGTATCCTCTTTAAGGACACTTTCTGCCAGATCTGATTCATTTTACTAAAGATAATAGCTAGGCCTCAAATTAATGACACTAAATATCACGACCAAAAGAGTTAGTGCAGTTGAGTGGCAGCCACAGTGTAATCAGCCAGACTCTGGCCATCGGAATTTCTGTCACAGTTAACTTCTGCCACCCACATGCTCCTTGGAAAAACTTCCTCCCTGTTTTGCAACTGACTGCTGGTTATTCTTAGATTCAGACAGGAAAACAAAAACTGAGTGACAAGACCAGATGCACTTTACCTTGGTTATGAATACAGTCTGATGTGGATGCCTATGGGATCATCTTTTTTCCTTTTTGACCCTTCTTTAAGTAGAATGAAAGGATGATAAAGATCAGGAGATAGGAGGCGTTGGCAGAAAGGGGAAAACAATAGCCCCTTAATAAGACTCTTAGTAATCAGGCAGGCATTTGTGTTTTCAGTTAGAGATGTGACAGCGACAGACTGACCGTTTTGAAGGCTGCTGTCATTACATACTGGTATGTTTCTAATTACACATGAAATGAAAGGCTTCAGAGAAGAAATGACCCAGAACACTCAACCATTTAAGTATCTGATTAAGGCAAGCAAGCCTTGTAAAGACCAAACTGCAAGATTGCACTGGTCCAATTTTTTTTTCAGACTCCTTTGAAAGCTACCCTTTTTTCTCTACCTCCTTTTGTTTTTCCTGTCCAACTACTTTTGTGCCCAAATTTGGAATGCTCACATCTGATCTATCAACTGCCAGCAGGAAACAGATGGCATGATCAGAAGATTGAATGGAGGGGGTTTTACTAAAGGACTATTTATAAGGTATGAGTTGGATGGAGGGAAGTAAATGGAGTTGAAGAAGCACCAGGGAGTAGCAACGGAGGGAAGCCAGGGTCGCCTCTACACCTGAATGGGCAAACCGGTAGGAGAGCCACCCAAGAGCTGGTCCTATGTGAGGGGGCTCGATGGAGATTAGAGAAGCATGATAAGAATTAGAAGGAATAAATGTCCCATATTCTCTCTCATCACACTACTGTTCTTTTGCTCCTGATTCTCATTGGCCAAACCTACCAGAGGTCAGAGGAGAGGGGAGTCTGGCAGATACATAGAAATTAACTCACTAGGACATAGCACAGGAAGGGCAGAGTGTGGATCTCTGGGGTGGATGGAGAATAACTAGCACGCCTGCCTTCATTAGCATAAACCAATCCGAAGGTCCCACATATATAAGCAGATTAACTTGCCTTCCACCTTGGTAAAAGAACTAAGGAATTCACCACAATTACATTGAGCCACGACTATGGGCAAGACAAAAATAACCATCGTGGATGCATAGGGTATGTTATTTGTCATGGGAGGACCCCCTGGATCCTGTGCTGTCAGGGCATGCAGATCCTTTGGCGGATATTCCAATTGCTTTTCGCCTTTTTCTTGCAACTTCTGCATCAGGTAAGGCCCTTAGATGATCAGAAGACTCACTGAAAGAAGCAGTTTTGACTAAAGTGTTTGTTACTCTGCCTGGAATACTGCTGTCCAGGGAGAGCAAGCAGCTCAGTTATTACCGACTTAGATAACACACCTCTTCTGTCTTATTTCCGTAATAGAACTGGCTGCCTCAGACCCCTTTCTGAAGGTGGGAAGCAAGAGGGTACTCTGAATTAAGAAACAGGGTTTCCCTCAAAAGAAATGTCCGACTCTGTAAAGTTTGGTACTAGGGGGCATTAGGGACAACTTGCCAAGCTGAGACACACAAAAACATTTCTTTTAGGAGGTGTGGGAATCTAAAAAACAAAAAAAAAAAAGTGTCATAACTGATTAGACAGGAGCACACAAAAGTGTTTCTTTTAGAAGGCATGAACATCCAAAACAATATTTATGTATCATAGCTGATGAGATGGGGACTGGTTTCAAGGCTAAAAGGTGATTATCATCCCCCACATAGCTATTGCAAATGGTGTCCTACTTTGTATTTTTGTTTATTACAGGCTGCAGGGAAGTAAATTACCACCTTGTTGGCAGCCAATAATCGTTTTCCAGGATTAGGTAATTTATCCTCTGAAAGGGAATATTCACCTGCTCACCTTTTTGATTGCTCCATTGTGTGTGGGACTGCTGCTCTGCCTACTGATGGGGGAATCCGGGTTTCTGTCCTCCATATCCCATGGGGAAACCAGCCCAGGTGGGGAGGGAGGCAGAGCTCTGGCGTCAGATTGCAGTTAGCAGCCTGGCCTTCCCCGGGCGGTCATCGCTGGCACCGTGAGTGCCATAGATGGCCGATATTCTCAGCATCCATCTCATTTTACCTTTTGTGGAAATTAGCCTGTGTTCCCAAAACGTGGGAGATACTCCTTCCTCAATCTTGAGGGTTCAGTATGGGAGGAAATGGTATATTCACTTGAGAATGCGAGGGGGGAAATGCCTTTGTGGAAAAAAAGACATTTTACTCAAGATCTCTTCAGTAACCCAGGTACTACAATGAGAGGAAACATTGCCTGGGATTTGAATGAAATACCTTAATATGTACGTTAGCTTTTAGGTAATTTATTTAGTTCCTAGTTAGCTGATTGTTGCTTCAAGCACCAGAAAGCTGATAGGAAATGCATCGTAGTCTAAAAGGGGCTGATTAGGTGGCACAAAACAGATAATATTAGCATTAACTTTCAAAACTCTCTGCTAAGCATAGTATTTACTTCTCAGTATATGATAGAGTTTCATTCTTACCCAGGGAATTTCCCTCTTTAATTCTTAAAGTTATATGTATATATTTTGCAGAAGTATACAAATTTAATAATAGAGTAATGGAAATGCACAGGTGTACATACATATACAAGTGCTTTTATTATTCATATTATTTTATTTTAAAGCCTTCTTGTAACACAACTGGACTTTATTGCTCTTTCCAAAAACATAGATTTTGTTTCTATCTCTGTGGTATGTAAATAATGTTTTTAGTTTCCATGAAATTGCATAGATCGATTCCATGTATGTTACTTCTCCTATGTAGTTTGACTTATTGGACCATACACTAGCCTTCATATTTTTAACGAATAAAGTACATAACTTACTAAGTATCTCTCTAGATTTCAGACAAAAATAATAAATATGAAACTTGTGGGATATGTGTTAGAAAATGCTCATATTACTCTAAAAGAACAGGTTTATGACTCATGGGACGGGGGGAAGTGCTAACACTTATGTGAAAACTTCAGTGAGTGACCCTTTCCCCATATGGTTAAACAGACAAAAATCTGTGTTTCTTTCTAACATTTCCAGTTTAACATTAATTAATTGTCACACTTGATGTGCAGGATCTGACTTGCCATTTGTAGATTACAGACTTGGTGTTGACTTGCTCCTTTAGTTTCTTTGCTGGCTGGACTTTTGCTTGGAGTCTGGACACTTGGAATGTCATTGCTCGGAGCTTCCTTTCTCCTCTCTCCCTAGCAATATACCTCATAGATTTAGCAGGGGGAGAGGTTACAGAAACATTGACTTAAAATAAAATTGGATAGCACTTGCAGATTTCAATTGCCTGTCCCTCAGTATTAGGGGAGGTAGAGTGCCAACTCCCAGCATACGGTGAAGACTTTGAAAATAGGTCCAGGTGGTTCTACCAGAACGTGCTACTCAGATCCTTTGTCACTGGAGCATAATTGACAGAAGAACGTAGTTGCTGCTGTCTTGGACCTGCTGTTGTGCCCTGCTACAGGCACACTTCCTGTAGCAAACGAATGAAGGCAAGTGGGCTAGTAGTACACACCCGTACCTATGATATGTGTAGTTCTCTCTTTGGAAGACGGGCTCAGGGTCTCCTTATGGTCCTGGCCAAAGCTTTCACAGAATTACCCTGGAGGCCAAGACGGCTCCTTCAGGAAACTACCTTCTGCCCCCTCCCTTAAAGGAGTCAGACTTACACGGTGGTATGGCGCCAGCTCTTGCTGTCTGTTACTCTTCCTTCCCTCTGCCACCCTCCCCCGCCCCCAATAAATCTCTTGCATTTCTAATCCTGACTCAAGGTCTGCTGATGCGAGAACCTACACTAACACAGAGAGCATTAAGCTCGGTGTCTAAATTAATTTGAAGGTTACTTTTCTCTTTGCTATCTGAAGTTTATCTTTGAACACTCTGAGGGAAGAGAGAACTATCTTCATCATAAAGAAATTTGTTCATTTGTGGTTCATTTCCCATGCCTTCTACTCCAGTGACTATAGTCCATAGAGATGAAGTTTCATTGTTGCTGTGGTACATTGTCATATGTGAGTTTTGTGGGGTATTAAAGATAAGAGAAAAGAAAAACGAAGCTTCCCCCTTCCAAATTAAACCCAAACGTAGGAATGATAATGTTTTCATCTTTTATAGTGATTTTTTGTTGTTGTCGTTAATGTTCTAGAGGAAAAACTGAAAGATCCATTTGTTAGTCTACATCCCCCCAATGTTTTTTTTCATTTAAAAATGATTTATTGAGGTGAAATTCACGGTGAAGTAGCCATGTTGAAGTGAACAGTGTTGTGGCTTGTCCGCCTCCCCCTAATTTCAAGACATCTCCATCATCTCAAAGTAAACCCCTGACCCACTAAGTAGTTTCTCCCCAGTCTCCCCACCACCCCAGCCCTTCAGAAACATTAATCTGTGTTCCATCGGTACGAATTCTATTCTGGTTATTTCATACGAATGGATTACATATTGTATGAATGGACCAAACCGTAGGTCACCACCTATGAATGTGGCTGATATTGGGACCAGTGACATGGGGGAGTAGCTCTGAATCTTAAATGAAGTCGGTTGTTGACCCCAGTTAGTGTGGTGCCTGCTGGGTAGTCAGCTCTTTGTGTTAGCTGGTCCGTGTGTTAGCTGTTGTTGTGGCCTGTGGCGAGGTGTAGTGGGGGTGTGGGAGGGTACTGAGGTGGGGCGGGGTATGGGAAGGTACTGAATGCAGTGGGGTGTTGTGTGTTTGCAACACTTGTGGAGCTGATCTTGTTTACTGCCACAGGATGTGTATCTCTGGAGTCAGTGTCTCTGTAATGATGAAATCAAAATCCTGGCAACCTCTCAACCTCTCAAACAAAATATAACTGCCCAAGCTGGACAAAAAGTACAACAGATAAATCCAAAATTATATTGTAAATGAATTTGAAATCAGAATTCTGGTGCTCATTTCTTTGTTGAAACTAAGCAATGAAATCCTATGTCCTGTCCTACATTGTAACTGAAATTGGTACTTGATCTTGGGATGACTTGCTTTCTTACCAGGTATTCAAATCATTAGGTATATCTTTTCTAGCCTTTTAGCCCCCTCTTTAAGCCCTCCTATTTTTTAAAATGCTTTTCTCTGTGTTCAGAGCCCAGTTTAGCCATGTGATGGCTCTCTGCCTGGGTCATAAAACCCATTACCTTATTCTTCTTTAAAGGCATGACTCATTCACTTTTATCTCTTGGTATATTTTGTTTTCCTCTTTCTCTTTGCTTATAAAAACACATAGACTGCTCTTTCCTTTTATCAGAAGGAATGCAACAAATGATGAAGAGTGAGGACTTTGCATTCTACTCTTAACCCATATTGAGAGCTCAGTGCCTTCGAATAAGGATTTAACCTCTCTAAGCCTCATTGTCTTCATCTGTTAAATGGGAAGGTTGTATACCTGTCTTAAGGAGATAAACCATGTAAAATGCTCAGGAAAAGTCCTGGCACACAGGAAGTGTTATCAAATGATGATGAACTTGATGAGATGGCTTATCTATGCTCCCGATTCCTTTACCATGTAGAACTTCATCTCACAAAATATTACTGTTTTCAAAGGTGTATCTTGGCTCAGATCTTTTTTTTTTTTTGAATTCTACTTCTGCCTTTTCAGTTGGTGTCCAAATAGTTCTGCTTCTCTGTTCTGCTGTCACCTTAAATGTGACTTCAGTGAAGGTTGGAATCTGTTTTTGACCGTCTCCATCTGTATTGTCTTAAAGCATCACTCACCTTCAGGGTCATGTAGTGATCTTTGAATACTTGTGAATAGGTTACCTTCTCACATTTCTAAAATAACCAGGTCTTATATATCCTCATGACCTCTTTGTCATCTGTTTTCTTCCATTTCTATGTCCAGGGCTGCAGATCAAATCTGAGACGTCCCTTTCAGGACTCAGTGCAGTTTCTGTGGTGGTGTTGGGGTTGGTGGTAATGGTGGTGGTGACAGCAGCATAGCTAATGTTCATTGAGCTCTTTCTTTGTGCCAGAAACTCTTCTGAGCATATATCACATGGATCACTTTATCAAATCCTCACAATAGCTTTCTGACATTCTGACAAACAGAATAGGACAGAATTCTGATTGACTATTTCCTCCATCAGAGTTAAAAAAACTCAGGTTCAGAGGCATTAAACAACATGCATAAGGCCATGCTGCTTAGACTTGGAGCCCAGCCATGGTGCTCAGGTGCTTATGTACTTAATGACCCTCCACTGCTTCCATCGCCTGTCCCCTTCCTTGCCGATTGCTTCCCCTGCTTCCAGTGCCATTCCTCTTGAGTTTGGGTGCCATTGCTCCCAGATTACAATAGTACTAGAAAGTGTAGTTCCTTGACGGAAACGATTGGGGGTTGGCAGGTGGGGCAGGTTTCCCAAGCATAAGTAGGCAGATAAATACACTGAAATAGCATGTGAGGTGGGTTGATTTGTTTCTCGAAAAGAAACTAAAAGCTGCATCCTGCATAATGTCCCAGAAGGCTCCTTGAGTTGGCATTCTGTGCTCTCTTCAATTACTCTGCCATCAATTTTCTCTAGACTTTCTTGCAACATCCCCATTCCTACACCTCTGCCCAGTCAGACTAATCCATTTACTGTTTCCCCTCATATCCCTCTCCGACCTTCATTCCTGAAGCTTTACTTAGGCCATTACTGTATCCTAAGAGACCCGCACTTTCCCCTCCCTATTTTCTTTCCTGCTCCTTCTCCATAGTTTACCATCTGCCTCACCTCCTTTTGAATTGATTCCAGGCTGGTAATGAGAGGACTTTCCTCTAAGTATCCCAGAATACAAAACAGAGGTGCCACTCACAGGCCCACAGGAGCCCCTCAGGAAACTTAGAGAGTGAAGCTAGCTCATGATTGCCGTATAAATCAAGAGCCTGCTGTTGCCAGGTGGCCCAGTTTTTTGAAAGGTAACATAAAGCTGAATATTTTAAGTACCATGTTATTCACTTGTAAAACTGACAATTAAATGAAAAAAAATTACTAGACAATTACCAACAAAATTTTTTTGGACGTAGCCACCAGGTTTTGACTTCTGCTAAGAAGTATGTTGTGCACATTTATCAATTGAAAGTCTTTTTGTTTGTTCAGAGTTTCCAAAGTTGCTTGGAAGAAACTCTCAGTGGTCCCTTTGGTAAATTCAGCTTTTTTTTCCCTCTATAATAATTAGTACAGAAAATGTGGGATAGTAGCATAATAATAAATATCATGTAATTGAAGTATTGTACTGCGCACATCATACATGATGCTTTCTTTGGGTGCCACCTTCTGTCACAAAAAGTGATTCAAATTAAAATATATATATTTGGATAAGAGAAAAAAGCTGTAAAAATAATTTGGCTTAAACCATGCACTTCAACACTTTAGTAAATTATCAGACAACCACTCAACTGCAAGTGTTTTGTGAAGAGTTCAACTTCTCTGACTAGAGAAAATTGGACAGTGCTTTTCCCCTTTTGTAATATTAGGAATGCAGCTTGAAAATAAGCTTTTCAAAAAAGTTGCCTATCCATATATTATTATTAAGGTAAACTGAAATTATTTTCATTTGGCAGTTTTGAAGCAAGTAAGTGAATGAAATTTGAAGTTGATGACTTGTAATTACATCGATTTTCATTTTCCTTCATGGGTATTCTTGACAGTGACAATGCTTAGAGCAAATGTCACTCTATCATCAACAGCTTTGCAACACCCTAATTGCTGCAGACACATACACTGTGAGAACCTGTGAACCGTGATCTCAGAGGAGCAGACGTGAGAGACTGCCAACCACTCGGGCTGGTCAACCATCCCACTTGCCTCCGAGTCCCCAAGAACTTGTGCAGTGCTTAACTTGAGTTAAGGGAAAAGTAGATGTTGATGGGGTGGTGGTGCTGTACACAGGACCCAGGGAGAAAATAGAAGGAGATGACAATCTGTCAAACGAGAAATGTTCTTCTGGCAGGTGTATTATACGTAGAGAATACATAATGAAAGAAGTGACAGTAATTAAAATATGGTTACTTAAGTGAATGACTGCTTGAAATATGGCTGCACGGGAAAGACCTCATTATAGACCATACTGGGCATGTAAATATACTTCTGTCAAGGGGTAATTAACTTGCTCTCAGAGGTAGAGTGATTTGGTCCCCTGCATCGGACGAGTGCAATCCAGAAACAAAGGTACTTTTCTAGCATTTAAAAATCTGCCAGGCCAGTCACGCGTTTTAGAAGCGGTTGGGCAGTTATAATTTGGAAATTATGAACAGAAAGCCTTTGTGTGAGGACAGATGATAGTGTGAGTGAGGCATTATAGACAGAATGTGCCCCTGGGTGTTACCAAAGCAAGATACCTCACTATGCAGTTTCTATCTTCATTTCCAACAGTGAATCTTCAACGGGACCATTATCTCCAACTTGGAATAAATATCAGAGTGGTAATTCTCAAACGTTAACATGGATCAGAGTTGCCTGGAAGGCTTATAAGATCCCTGGCAGTTGGGCCTCAGCCCCAGAGTTTTTGTTGCAGTAGGGCTGGGATAGGGCCTGAGGGTGAGCATTTCTAACATGGGACCACACTTTGCTAACCATTTATATAGAAAACCGATTAGGGAATGCAAATGAATTACTAAACTGAGTGCCTTCCTGAAGAAGATATCATTCTGGTGCAAGAGAAATTAGGGTGATTCTCAGGAAGTTCCCGCCATACAGAGAACACCAGGCTCACTGAAAGCATTCAGAGCGATGCTGCAGGGAAAGTAGGCTTGGTGTTTGATGGGTTCTAGGAATGAATCTTTTCCATGGGGTAACTTTGTGACTTTATTTTTTTAAGTTTATTTATTTTAGACAGAAAGAGAGAGAGCCTGTGTGAACAGGGGAGGAACAGAGAGAGAGAGAGAGAGAGAGAGAAAGAGAGAGAAAATCCCCCAAGCAGGCTCAGAGCCTGATGGTGGAGCTTGAATTCAGGAACCATGAGATCATGACCTGAGCCAAAATCAACAGTTAGACACTTAACCGACTGAATCACCCAGGAGGCTCCCAACTTTGTGACTTTAAGCAATTACTGAGCCCCTCAGTATCTCAGCCTCTACATCTGTCAAATGCAGAGGACATGGAATTGCTTGGGGGCTTCCAGGAAAGGGTGCGTGAAGAACTTTGAGCTCAAGAGTTGACATGTAGGGAAAGCTGTCTCATCACATGGCCATGTCAGTAATATGTCAAACTAAAGTCATTATATATGTCTGAGTCTACTCGGGTTGCTATAACTCCATATTACGGACCAGGTAGCTTATAAACAACAGTAATTTATTTCTCACAGTTTCTGGAGACTTGCAGTCTGAAATCAAGATGGCAACATAGTTGGGCGAGGGCCCTCTTCTGGGTTGCAAGCGTCTCATTGTCTTCTTACATGGTGGGTGTGGCCAAGGAGCTGTGAGGAAACTCTTATAAGAACAAGAATCCCTTGCATGAGGGCCCCACCCTTGTGGCCTAACCACCTGTCAAGGGCTTCACTTTCTCACACCATCAAAATCTGGGTGTACAGATTCCAGCATGGGAACTTTGTGGAGACACATTCAGACCACAGCAGTACATGTCGGGGAGAGGAAGAGAGTTACCGCTTGTTTTCTGGGATCGAGATGTTTGGGGCTCCTTAGCCTAGGAGACTTATCTTCTGCAGAAAGCTACCTGAGCTCGAGTTGAGGGGAGTTCATTGGCATGCCAGTACCGTTGGTGTACTGTACAGTGTTTCACCTCCAATGTGGTTAGGAATGTTTCACTTGAGATTGTTGACCTTGTGTATGACATGTTGATGAGGTAGCCACAGTAGCTGGTGGTGACTGGTGGCGTGTGAGAGAGATGAACAGAGACACAAATGGAGAGAGGAGAGAAACAGAAAAATAGACTGAAGAAAGGGAAGGAAAGTGAGAGAGAACCAAAAATTCAAGGCTATCATTTTATCAAAATGCATTTGACTTAAGTTAAATTGAGTCTTTTTAAAACTTCTAATCCTAATCTGTATGCATCTGTTTATACCATAAGCACTAAAGTGCCTCCTGAGTGTTAGGTGCTATCCTCTCATACTTATATTATTCAGGAAATTCTGAGTGCCCCTTTATTAGGCATATAATGGGAATAGGGGTGAACAATACATAGTCCCTTCTCCCAGGGAGAATGATGACTAGTGAAAGAGATATTGAAAAATAAGAGATCCTTATGCAAACAAGGGGGAAAAATAATAATACCAAGTATGGACTTTCTAAAACAGACCTACTTAAAGTCCTGCTTTCATCCCTAACTAGCCATAAGATATTGAACGCATTGCTTGTTTGCCATGAATCCTCAGTTTTCTTATCCATAGGGAGGTAACTCTGCTTTAAAGAGCTGTTGGTGCAGGTAAAGAACTCAGCATGTGCCGTTTATTGCATGGCTCACATAGTAGGCCCTCCATGAATGAAGGTGTGGGCTTGCTTGGTCTGTTGGGTGCTATTTTTTTCAAGTAGAATATGATATAGTGGGACAGAAGAGACTGTGTAGAGAAGAATCCAGAGGTAGAGTGTGTGATCACACCAGCTTGGAGAAAGATTGCTCTTCACCAGAACATGTACACACTTTGCCCTTCCAGCTCCCTCATATACCCAGAGAACAATCAGTGGGCTTCTATTGATTTCTATTGAAACACTGGCAAGAGTACAGTAAGAGGAACAAGAGAAGAGCATAATAACCATGGGTGCTTTTATAGACACTGTAAGGGGAGGTTGCTCTTTCATAGTCTGTGGCTGCCCTGCCGTTACTGCTGAATTGTTTCGTGGTATCCTTAGTCCCTGAATACCAGAAAGGTGATTCCTCACAAAAATGTAACTTGTACACAGTGGTTGTTGATCTCTGGTTTCAGATCATGGCCATTTGATGGTAGTTAAAAGATGGGAAAGTACATGGGGTGAGAAGAAGATGGGGGAAGGAGGGAATCTTCTGGAGACAGAAGAGACCAACTAACATGGTCTCCAGAGTCCAGAGCTATACTGACTAGGCTTGAATCTTGGCTCTGCTACTGTCTTGCTATGTGCCTCTCACCATGTTACTTGCTTCTTACCTTTGTTTCTTCATATGTAACATGTGGGGGAGTTAATATGTAGTTAGCATTCAGAGCATTGCTAGCTATGGAGTTAGCACTAAAGGGTTAGTTATTATTTCTGTTATTTTTCCTAAGGAAGGATATTCCCAACTTCTGACAGATTCCTTAGGGCATTGAATAAATGCAATGGTGACCTCTTAAAGTAAAACTGTAAAATCATATCATATAAACATTTCACTCATAAAAATTCTATGCATACTCTTAGGATAACAACTTCTGTGTAATACATAATTATTCTTCTGACTGTTTAGAGTTGCTGTCTTAATTTTTTCCTTTTATCCTTCTGCATCTTTATCTTTAATTTGTAGTAATAAATTACCATAAAGCGAAGCTTTCACACAGGACCTTTTTACGTACTATGTCTGACGGCATAGCTTTATTACACTTGAGAATTGAATACACAAAGCTATGTCTACTGTGTTCTGTGGGTGATAGTTCAAGGCCTTGTCCAAGGTTATTGAGGATTGGAGTACTGCATGCACAGTGGATATTTTCTATCCACCATGAGGTGGGGGGGAACATTGGCTGATCTCAAAATTTACTGCTGCCTTGTGTTTTTTAATCTGCCAGGGTAGATATCACTTACTTCTGGTTTATCTTAAATTGTGAACCGAAATAGACCCCAGTGTAGGATACCCAGGTTAGGCAAGGCAATGGATGTATAGCGTTTCTTAAATTGTACCAAGAGTCTGTTATGTTAGCAACTTACCTATTCATTTTTCTTTGCTATAATAATAGGTTTTTGCTTGGAAGGCCATGTCCATTCTGAGCAGTTAGAGCAAGATGAACATATTTAAAAGCTGTGTAAGAATAGAAGGAGGGGATGGCATTGAGCGTAATTAGACTTCTGACAATAGGTTTTCATTTAAATGGGTTTTTTTTGGCTAGTGTATGAATCCCTGCCAGCTTTTTGTTCATCTCACACAGTGTTTGTCTTGACGTGTGTGTGTACTTGTTCCCCGCCGTTGAACAAGTATGTTCCATTTTTAACCAGTTGTGTGTCTGTTCAGTGTGTTGAGAGGCTACCATGGCTCAAAGTTGTGATTTTTATGTTTTTATCTTTAGATTTTATATTTATGTTCTATAATGATTCAAAATGGACGTAGTCCTTGGGAGTTTCTATGCAAGCTAAAGGCTGCTTCATCTTTGCATGTCTTGCCATTTTCCACTATAACATCAGCATGCAAGACTCAAATGTTGGTCCTTTTTTCTTTCCCAAATGGGAAGCTTGAGATTCTTTGTGAAACATTTAATTCATATTTTTAAGATAGAAATATCATGTCATAAACATCACAAATTACTTCTGAGCCAAAGAGTGACTGTTTTAGAACAGTTCTATTTATTCAATCAAGACTAGTATTTCACGATATAATTAACTTGAAAATGCAGAGGCAAAGTGAGTTGTTAGAGATGATGATACTTACATGCTGTCATTTATTTTCTACATAGTATTTTAGATTATCGTATTCAACTATTATCAAGACTGTGAGCACCACCTTCAAAGTATAAGCATTTTCTTCTGCAATTGAAGCAGTGGTACTTGACATTTTCTTTTATTAATGATGTTAATAAAGACTTGGGGAAAAGACCGTTGTAACAGGTGGACACAGTATTTTGTCAGGTTTTAAAATTTGCCTTTAATGTTGGAATATGCCGAGAAATACTGATTCCCTTCCTATGAGCATGTATGTGTATGCTAATAAGGTATTAGAGGTATTAGAGCTTAACCACAGTGTGTTGCTTTTCTGTTTCTGGGGTATGTATTACTGGTGGGGGTCAGTTGGTTGAGTGTCTGACTCTTGATTTTGGCTCAGTTCATGATCCCAGGGCTGTGAGACTAAGCCCTACATTGGGCTCTGTGCTGAGTGTGGATCTTGCTTAATATTATCTCTCTCTCTTCCTCTGCCCGACCCCTGCGTGAACATTCTCTCTCTCTCTCTCTTTCTCTCTAATAAAAAGAAGAAAAGAAAAAATGCATTGCCATGCACTTGCATGTGCACAGAGACAAACCCTTAGATTATAATTTGATTCTCTCAAAGATCGGGAACACTACTACTTCATTGCCACTTAGTCCCACCATATGCTATCATTTCTGTTGTAAACTCTAAGAATTATGAAAGTCATTCTTACAAAATAAGTAATAGTATCTATAGAATTAAAACAAAACAAAAACTATCTCCAGTATTGTAAAGCAATTTTGATGTGGGAGTTTTCCAGATAATACTTAGCCCTGTAAAGATGGTCACATTCTACTTTTTTTTATAATTAATATTTTTACAGGACTTGATCCAATAGTATTTAAAGCTGACTTTGGATTAACAATAAAATTAATCAGGGAGACTAAATGAATAAGGATTGAACAAATAACAAAATAGCTTATTTTGAAAAATATTATTTTTACTAATAGATGTACCTCTTTACTCTCTAAATGTTCCCTGTGCTTTAAGCTTGAAATTTGTGAATGGACAGAAGACATTATTATTATTATTATTATTATTACTATTATTTTAAGCAGCTCATGTCCATGTAAATTTAAGTCTTTGAATAATCAGGTAAGTGATAGTGACCATACATAGCCTTAGGGTTGAATTTCAGCCTCGGAGTGATCACCATTTGTGCTACATAATTCTTTGTTGTATATTGTAGCGTCTGTGCTCTCTACCCACTAGACGCCAGTGACACCCTCACCCTCACCCTCAAATGTGAAAACCAAAAGTATGAGTAGAGAGTGCCAAATACCCCAACGGGTGATTGGGGCAAGATTGTCCCTGGATTGAGAAACACTGCTCTAGAAATGGGGGAAAGGAATATCCAAATCAGATTTTTAGTGCTTTCTCTTTTATTATCAGTTACAACCATGACTGGTGAGTCATTAAGGCCATTAAGGCTTAGTGCCACTAGGCCATAAAGGCCATAAAGGCTAAGATCTCATCCAATCATAGCTAAAATCACCTTCATCACTGTGGCCTCATCGAAGGTCTAAGAATTCATTGGAAAGTAAGCACAGACGAGACTCCTTGTCCCTACTTACTTTTCTATCAATATACATTCTTATAACTCTGTTTTCAGTGCCGATTCATTTTAGTAATACAACCCAAATGGTTTAGAATTGCAGTAGATAATGGATAATCTGCCTACTAAGTAGAGTTCATTTCTTCCTAGTGAATGAAAATGCAAAATGAGACAGGTCACTATACATACTCGTGCCCTGCTGAATTTGATTTGACAAGCTAATCATGACATCAGCGAGAGGTCTATGGAAGGTAAAAGTGGTGTAGTAGGGAGTAGAGGCAGCGTCTGGGGAAGATTATTGCTAATGATAGCTAGAGGCCTGCTTTCTCATTCTCTGCCTAATTCCAAATGCATGTCGTGCTTGATGTGCTTGTCATTTAGAAATGTAGACGAGACCAGATGTGCATGTGAGATGTTGTACACAGTCCTGTTTGGTTTATGAAAGCCCTGTTGGAGTCAGAGTATCCAAAAAGGATTTCTAAGTGAGAGGGAAAATCTCTGATTAGACTGAGTTTCATCAGGGAAGAATATGGACTCTAGATTGGGGCCATTAACAGTGGCTCAGTTGTTTACTTAACAACAACAACAAAAAAGAATAAAAAGAAAAAACAGAAAAAAATGATATTCAGAGGAGAAGTTTTCATGTAGGTAAATAGGCATTTTAAAAATTGCATTGCTATTATCTGTATCACCAATTTTTAGAGTATTTTCTGACTTAACTAATAAGACTGGTCTGTTTTGGACTAGGAACTGGATTGTGACTAGGGATGGTGTCAAAGACTTATTTAAGTCTCAGTGCCTAGGAGAAAATATTTGTTTCATGCCTCTTTTGAAATGGCAAGTGGAAAGACTTGGGTTATTTCTAAGATGTGGTACCCTTTAGTTTTAGATATTTGATACTTAGTTTGATATTGATGTTGGTCGAAAGTCTTACCACTCCTTACTTCTGTGGCCCAGAGAGACTTCACTATTCCAGGTACTGCATTTTTTTCTTTTCTAGGAAGACAATTCAAATTGACCAGTTTTGGCATGTGAGCACAAATCTATTGGCTGGTCTTGATTTAAACCCTGGTCAAGGTTACAGGTTAGGAAATGTCACTGTAGGTCAGGACTTTCCAAAAAATTGTATTCGCACTACCCATTACGGTAGTCAATGAAACGTGGCTGCATACAGCCATTTAGAAACTTGACAAATGGTAAGCATGACTGAAACACGGAGATTTACATGTAATTGATTAAATTTAATAATTTATCCAGTCAAATGGAAATAGCCCCTTATACCTACCAGGTATATATAATGTTGGACAGCACAACTCTTGACTCTGAGAAACATTTGCTGACACACTGTTTTGGACCTGGGATTGTGGTCATTCTGGGCCTTTTGAACAGACCATACATTTTACAAAGCAGTTATCACAATTATCACCGCCTCAAGCCCTTGGACTCGTCACCTGGACAGAGGAAGAAGAATGGTTGTATGTGTGAGCAATCCTAGTGAGTTAAGACTGCAGAAGCCTCATTTCTAGAGGCCTAATTTCTAAACAGAGGCATCTCTGACACTGAAAGGGAGAAGAGGCCTCCAGGCAGACAAATAGTTTTAAATCTGCTCTCTTCACTATTCTTTGAAATTATATCTATGCTTTGGAATAGCTCTACTTGGGTTTTTGTTTTTTTTGTGTGTATATGATTTTTTCCTTCATATTCTCTGCTAAGCAATTTAGCATACCTTTGCTAAACAGGAGAAGACTCTTTGGGACCACTCCCAGGAACCAAATATTTGGGTAGTGTAGAATCATTTATGTATGACATGAAGCAGCAAGGTGTTATCCATGAACTATTTGGTCATATGATAAATCATGGAGTTTCAGAAGATGCTAGGTCCTTGGTCATAACAGTAAGTTCCAGAAGCTGTTCTGTGTGGCTGTTTTGATAATGTCGTTGTCATCCTGTTGGCATTGGTGGTTCTCGGAAGAAACTAGAGTTTATAAATGCTTTTGAGTTTATAAAGCTTCTAGTCGTGTTTAGACCAAGCCGTTGCCAGTCCCCAGTTCTCTGGTGAATAACATGTGTTGAATGACATCACCTAAGAAACCTCCAACTATCTCTGCCTTATCAGGTCAAAAGACAGATATTGCCAGGAAACTAGTAGTGATAATCATTGATATTTGGTTCATTTTTCTAACTTATGTCTGAAAAGAAGGAAAACACTTATATAGCAAGACCATCGAGCTTTGACATGTATGAAAGCATTAAAGATATTCACAGTAGCATTTCTCTTAAGCCTTTTTAAAATTAAAAAAAATTTTTTACTTTATTCTCTTTTTCCAATGAAGTTGCAAACTCTTGAGAAACTGCCTGAGTCTCCGTGTTCTCATTGTAAAATGAAAATAATGAGAGCACCTAAGCCTTAGGGTGCTAGGAGACTTAAGTGAGATAATAAATGCATAGATCCAGCATTGTGTGTAGACCACAAAAATTGCTTCATAAATTTTAGCTACTGTTATTGATGCTACTGCTGTTGTATATCTTACAAGTTATATATTAAATAAGATACAATACTGTAAATCCAAATATAGAAAGGCCTAGAAATGCTACTGGTAAAGAGATATTGAGGTAGGTATTTTTCTTTTCTTCTTCCTCTCCCTTCTTCCCACCCAAATCCAGGGATTTCTTTAGGAATGCAAATCAATCTCCCTTAATTTCATTTGTTTTGTAATTTAAGGGTTTTCTATAGCAGGTGTTCTGAAACCAGGGCCCATCCTACCTCTCAAAGCTGGCTTTCTAAAACTTATTAGATGGTTTATTGGGAGAATAAGTAGGCATATCTTTGAAGATATTGTCCAACTATATGTAATGCTCTAATATCTTAAAAATACTTATGATAATTCTTCTTTATGACCTTGTCTGAAGGCTGGAATAAATAGCATGTCAACCTTACTCTTATCCAACCAACAGTACTGTTTTCTAATTATAGAAAGCAAATAGTACCTCTAACTTGTGTTCATAGTGTTGTTATAATACAGTTCCCTAAGAAATGTTACATGCTATGTATTTTCATATTTATTTTTTAAGTGCTTATTTATTTTGAGAGAAAGCACAAGCAGGGGAGGAGTAGAGAGAGAGGGAGAGTGAGAATCCCAAGCAGGCTCCATGCTGCCAGCACAGAGCCCTACGTGGGGCTCGATCCCACAAACCATGAAATCATGACCTGAGTCAAAATCAAGAGGCAGACACTTAACCAGCTGAGCCACCCAGGTGCCTCTGCATTTTCATATTTAATTAGTGCCCCCAATTTTCTATATTGAATATCTATAGTGTTTGAATTAACTAGGTAACTCTTTTGGTTATTCACTTGCTTAAAGCGGAGTTTTAGGGGAGTTTTGATTCATTTGACCTATTTCATCTAGGAGGATGGATTCTGATTATAAGAATTATCTGTTAAAATGCTTTTCTTTTTGGGCAGAAAGTCACATTTAATTTTACAATGAAATCTATTTCTTATGGACTCAGGGAGCCTGTGCATTAATGCAGAAATTGATATTAGGATAAAATCTTGAACAATTAGGGGTATCTAAAACTCAATTAATCTTTAACAGTTCACCCCAAAGCAGTAGCATGCTCTCATTTTCACTGCTGTGGGATTAAATGGATTCTTTATCATTGTACAACCAGACAGAAGTCAAACTCTGCAAGACCAATTTTAGCCAGGGCACATTTGCAATTCTCCGGATTGGTGATGTGTACCACTTACTTGATTTGTAGCGCTTTCAATAGGTTCTCTTCTTTTTCCTGTTGGTGCTTTATTTTTATGAATCCACGTTGCATCTACATGAGGGTTATTTTGTGATCATGAAATGAACTTCCCAGATTTTTACAACAATTGCCATGATCTCTGCATTACTTGCACAGTCAGTGTGTCTGAAGGTCAGGCATTACTTAGGATATTCAAAGATATTTTTCATTTTTTAGAAGATAAAAAAGCAAAATGTCATACCCATCTTGAAATTACCTTAATAGGAAAATAATTGTATCTATTAGTTTGACATGTTCAATCTGTATAGGTTGTTCTGTACTTTTGACAGACACTTCCCTTGTTTAAATCACTGCTGAATGATAATAGGACTTGGCAGAAATTTCTTAGTATTTCAACCTCCGAATGATGAATTTCAATGTCTTTACCTATCTTGAGAAGAGACATGAAGAAGCCCCACAGGCCCTGCTGATCTTGGTTTGTAAGCTTTCCCTTCAGCCTTCTGAAGACACAGATCCACCCTGGAACCAGACTATTGCGACACAAGTTATAATTGCATGCTTTTCCGTCCCTCTTCATAATGAGCTCATTTGGGTTGATACTCTGGAGTTTAATAAGAATGGTCTCCATTTTTAAAACCTCCATATTGCATCCTGTATTATGCTAATATAGTTTTTGTCATTTTCAGCATTGACAAAGAATAACTATTGCACATTTATGCCTGGAGAAGTTAACATATTTACAAGGATTTAAGAAAATGAGCTACCAAGATCTAAAGATAAATGTTCATTTAAACTAGGGAGGGACAGCTTCTTTGTGTCAACTTTCTCCTCCATCCTGAGCTAAATTGTGAATTTGTTTTGCATTGGATTTTTTTTCTTTTGCAGAGGAGTGTCATCATTTTCACAGCCAGAACAGATTTTAGAGCAAAATAGAAGACTCTTTTCTGAAGGCAGCTGTATTTTTTGTGTGTCTTGTGTGTATGTGTGTGTTGAGGAAAAATCTGTGGCAAACACATTTCCCACAGATTTTGATAATTCTTGGTAGCACTTTCTGGACTTTACCAGAAAATTTGCACCTTGTAAACAGCTGGTATTCCAGTTTTCTTACGTCAGCCTTTGGTATTCACGTATCTGACAGATTAACATCTGATATTATATGATTAAAATAATGAAGGGTTTTCTTTAAGTGATAAGTCACTCAGTCAACAGCTCTTTGAGTTGCCCTCGTGTTTCCAGCATGAACTATCATAGTGGGATCAAGACAGTTTTGATAGTTTAGTGGGGAAGATGGTCATTAACTAAATAATTATAAACACTATATAACTTTAAATGCACCAATAAAAGAAACGGAATACTGATGAAGTACAAGACTGGAGGCTTTGTCTCGCTGTGATTTAGTATAGTAACCACTAGCCACACATGGCTGTTTCAATTTAATTTCAATTTATTTTATTTCCAAAAACATTTAAAACTCACCCCTCAGTCATACTATCACATTTCGCATACTCATCGATCACATGTGGCAACCATATTGGACAATACAGATCTAAAAGGCTTCCATTGTTGTGGAGAGTTCTGTTGTACAGGATTACAGCTACCAGTTCTGAGAGGATCTCTCTACAGATATTTAAGCTTAGATATGATATTGGAGCAGGCAGTGACCCGATGAAGACTAAGGATAGAAGGGAGAAGAGTCTCGAATGAGCAAAGCTCTAGCATCTGGAAGTAACCTGAATTAAAACTGAGGTGTGTGTTCACAGAATGGGAATACTACTCTTCCATGCATGCCTGTTTCAGGGTGGTGTAATAGTGTCTCTACTCCCAATATTTCTGCATCCATACAAAACCAATCGTCTTGGGCTTCTGCTTAAGGATTGCATGATGCTCAAAGAAAAATGAATCTGATGCCCAAAATAATTGAAAATCATTTAAAAATCTTTAAGCTTTTTTTTTTTTCCAAAAAAGAACAAAGGAAGAATCCTTTCATAATGTAAGGTGAAATCATTTACCATCTTTCTCTCCCTGAACTTACTACCACACACCAGTGGTACTCTTAAAGGCTCCTTTCTTCTTCCAGTATCCCAGATGGCTTCCAAACCTTCCCCAACTCAGTCCCCAGCTCTTATTCACATGTATTGATTTGTCCTGGTTGTGACTTTTGTTTTGTTTCCCCTTGATACAATCCTGTTTTTTGGTTATTGGACAATACAGAAAAGTTTAAGAGCTGATTGTTAGTAGCAGTTTCCTCCTCTTGAACAGTTATTTTCAAAAAGACGCTGCCACACAACTATTCTCACATCTCAACATTAAGGAAATATTCTAAATGCTTATGGGAAAGTTGATTACCCTTTTTGGTCTTGACTCTGTAGGTTTTAGAATCAAGTTGTTATTTAAGTATGCATATTCTTTAGTTCCATGCTGGAATTCCTTTTAAGTAAGTATCATTACTTTTCCTGAGACTGTGTTTTAGAAAATCTAGTGAATGGGTTTGTTTAATTTTTCCTTTTCATAGCACACTGGGATGGAAGAACCCACTGACCATAACTTTCAGTCTCCAAACTCAGTTTTTATAACTCACATGGACATGCTTTTCGATAAAAGAACCACTATCACTACATTTAGTGCTTTTAGTCTAGTGCAGAATAAAATGGAGTTAAACCTTGCAGACTTGGTTTAGAAGGGGAGGAAGTAAATCTTGAATGCGTAGAAGCATGAGTGATTAAGTATTGTTGAAGAAATAGGGACTTAGTATTTTCAGTGGCACAAGTACTTTGATGCCTTCCTGTTGCTTTCAGCATCAAGTTCCAAATTAAGATGCTTCTGAGCTCCTGTGATGGTGACCTGCTTATTCTTTCACTCCTACAATGCCTTGTTCTCTGTAGTGCAACCACAGTGACCCCCTCTGTCATCAGACCTGACAGGCTTCTTCCCATTTAATATTGCTCTACCTAGAAGCCCACTCAGTCTTCCTCATCTTTTAGGTCTTCCCTTAAATGCCACTTTCTCAAGTTATCTTGTTCGTACACTCTCCCCCCATATGAACTTTCATCTCGCTCAGACCTCTCCCTCATGGAAATGATCACAATTGTTGTTGTTGTTCTTTTTAGTGTTTACTTATTTATATATTTTGAGAAAGAGAGAAGGAATTTGAAGCAGGCCCTGTGTTGTCAGCACCGAGCCTGATGCAAGGCTCGAACTCATGAACTGTGAGATCATGGCGTGAGCTGAAACCGAGAGTTAGACTCCTAACTGAGTGAGCCACCTCGGCGCCCCAACAATGATCACAATTGTAATCAGAGCTCTACAGACTTGATTATAAAATTAATATCTAGCTTCTCTGCTAGACCAAAACTTCTTAAGGCAAGGACAGGCTTTAGACAGGTGACGGTGGTATCCTCACCGCCCAAAGCTGTGTCTGACATGTAAAAGGCACTTACTATTTGTTGCATACATGACATTACCACAATTTTGGATATAGTTTGAAATTTTGATGCGATCTTCTCTATTTGGTTATGAAACCCAGCACCAGCAAGTTAAATTCTTCACTTTCGTCTTAAATCTTTGTCACCAGCCAAAGTCATCTGATTTCTACCCTAAATGTACTGAACTCAGTCTCCAAAGAAACCAAGTTTAGAAGTGCACTGATCTTGTCAACCACCAAATTTTTTTTTTCCAAGTCAGTGGGGTAGTAGGAATCCCAGATAAGGAAGAACTAAAAGGCATATTGAGTACTGAAGATAAAAGAAGTAGCTTATTAAACAGAGGTTAATGCATATTGAAGTAGAAGTCACTAATTTCATATAATTTTGCTGTCAGGAAGTCAGTAGCTTTGTTCCTTCAAGCAGATGGACCTAAATTTGTCCTTCTGACTCTCTTGGTCTTGGACCAACAATTTAGAATCCAAGCGTGAGGATATGCTGGAGGTGGAAAAAAGAAAGGAGACAAAGAAGAAAAGTAAAACAAAAAATGAGATGGAAATAAGCAAAGGGATTCAGGACATTAAATCTGTCCTTTGACATAATGTTCCAAATAGTTAGGTTACGGGTTCACCACCGTCCTAGATTAACCTCCCACAAAATGTTTGGTAGGTTATTATTAGGTATTTCTGAGGGAAAGAAAAAGGTGGTGGTGACGGAGTGGTGGGCTCTGTTTTAGGGAAGTTTGAAAGGTTGGCTTATAGAAAGCTTAATAGATTTCTTCAGTTTTCTGACTTTTCAAAGAAAGAACTGGATTATTTAGCATTTCACAGGCTCGCTGGGCTAGAAGCAGCATTTCCAGGCCCCAAGCACTGCCATCTTTACCAACACTTCAGATACCATTTGGGTAAAGTTAGATGAAGCATTTAAGCCATTCCTGAATCTCTCCCAGGCAGCATTTTTCTCATGAAAGGGCCCTTTTTTGGCAACTCATAAGCTCAACGTCCTGATGGTGTAAAATGCAGGAGTTATAACTAGCAGGGCCTTGACAGTTTGTACATAATCATCAGGATCTTGTTATGAGAAGAGAATAGAATTTTCATGGAATGCAGAATCCTAACTTTCACTTACCTGTCGGATAAACATTTTGGGTTTAAAAAAAAAAAAAAAGAACCCCACCAAATCTGGATTAAGTTCTCAGATAACCGTTGCCCTTCCTCTCCCTTTCCTCCTGCATCGTGCTCCCACCTTTACAAATGGCCGTCAACTAACTTAGGAATGTTCGTCTATCTGGGTGTATTTCTCAAAATGTATTTCAGAAACAGTGTTGCAATTTTACTATGTTTTCTAAATTAAATTGTAAAAAAGAATGATCACTTTAATATTAGAAATTATTATTGCCTCTCATCCCAATAATATTGAAAAATAAAAGGCCCTGTAGCAATTGCTGCATCTTCTTAGTTAAAAATTGCCACTGACCAGGGTACCGTCTATGTACTTCTAGTTACATTGGACTCCGTTGATTTAATCCTCCTCATTTCCTCTGAGACGTTTTACTACGCTAAAAAATGCAGTTTTAATAGAGATTTTATTATAAAGCACGACCTCTGTTTCTCTCACAAACGATTCTCATACCACTTTGACTCAAATCGAGCACCGAACACTGAAGCGGGAAGGAGCATTGGAGATGGTGTCCTCTTAGTCTCTACACAGGAAGTGAGTGTCACAGGCAGGAGGAGAGCCTGGGACTTTTCTGTGGCGTGTCACTGTGCCTTTTCTTCCTCTCCCCATCTAGGTTGCTGCTCCTCTATTAAGAAGCAATAATACCTACCTCTTAGGCTTTTCCTGAGACTAAATGAGTCTCTTTGTTGAAACAATCAACACTCTGCCTCACATATAGTGTATGCTCATTAAGCAGTAATATAATTGGTATCATTAGCATTATCAACCATTCAAATATTTACTGAGCATTGACCACAAGCCTTGAAAAGTCGCTGTCTTTGTGGTGTGGAGACCCTAGGCCCCTAGTACTAACAGGGGACAGGGGTTGGTTCGCTAGGACTGAACCTTCCTTGGTTTATTCCTTTATCAAGTGAGTGTAAGACTGAAAGAAGCTTGAGGTAAGAAATGGATGATTTGTAAAGTTCAGGCTTGCTAAAGATACTCATTCGGGCTGATCCATGCTCTTTGGTTGCCATTTCAAATATTTTAGAATAATTACCGAAAAATTTTAAATTACTTGCCAAAGGATCATCACAAAGGGAGAGGAAAAAAAATCTAATACCTCTTGTCTCTGGATTTTTTTAATGTTTTATTTATTTTTGAGAAAGAGAGAGAAAGCAGAAAGACAGCGTGAACAAGGGAGGATCAGAGAGAGAGGGAGACACAGAATCTGAAGCAGGCTCTAGGCTCTGAGCTAGCTGTCAGCACAGAGCCCGATGCGGGGCTTGCACTCACGAACTGCAAGATCATGACCTGAGCCAAAGCCAGACGCTCAACCGACTGAGCCACCCAGGCACCCTGTCTCTGGATTTTTAAAAAAACCTATGTATACAATTTCATGTAGTCACACACACACCTAGATTTCCCCTGAACAACATGGGGGTTAGGAGCTTTGACCCCCTCCCATGCAATCAAAAATCTGCAAATAGCTTCTGACTTCCCCAAAACATAACTACTGATAGCCTCCTATTGACCAAAAGCCATACTGATGACATAGACCATCGATTAACACATATTTTATAGATGTATTATATACTGTATTTTACAATAATATCTGCTTTTCTTAGCTTTTTTAGGATTTCTAAGCTGCATAGTTTGTGAGTTGTTTACCTTTCCAATTGTTGCCAATCTTTAAAAAGCTTTTTTTCAAGTTACTGCAAATCCCCCTAATTTTTTCCAGTATGCTTATTGAAAAAGTCTACATATCTGTGGACCCATGCAGTTGAAACCTGTGTTATTCAAGGGTCAACTTACTATATGTACTAAACACACACACCCCTATATATGCATGCACACACTGTACTATATATGTGATAAGCTAAGATCACGTAAATTTGAAAATGCATCCATTCATATTTTATTTCTTTTGAGAGAGAGAGATCACAAGTGGGGAAGGGGCAGAGAGTGAGGGGGAGGGAGAGAGAATCCCAAGCAGGCTCCATGCTGTCAGTACAGTCCGATGCAGGGCTTGAACTCATGAACCCATTAAATCATGACCTGAATGGAAATCAAGAGTCAGACGCATTCATATTTTAAAGAAAGAAGGAAAATGCAGGTGGTGGCTGGTCATTAAAATAACTAGCTACTTTTTCTGTGTTTTGTAAGCCAGTTGTCATACTCATGTTGCTTTCAGTAGCCTTCATCACAGCCACAGGGCAACACCCCACACTTCAAAATTAACATTTATTGCAGTTGTAGTACTTCAATTAAAGTGAATATTTTTTTCTTTAACTCACCTATCTGTCTCCCAGAGTTGATTAGAAGTACACTGTGGGTGAAGCATTACACCAGATCGTGGTTGAGTAAAGATACATTTGTTACAATTCCATTCCATAAGGCATTTGCAGTCTAGTAGGGGATCAACAGGTCATTTCAGATGTAGTGTCGTAAAAGAAATGGGTCAGGACATAGTAGAAGCTTAAAGAAATAGGTTGTGTACCTCAGGAGCTCAGGGGAAGAGGTGTTTCATGTGAGTCCCAAGGATGAGTAGGAATTTAGTCTCAGGCAGATGGTTTGACTTGTACAAAGGGTTGAAGTCCTGAAACAGTATCATCCAATCCTCTTCAATGCGTTTAGTGTGTCCATAGTGTAAATTATCAAGGAAGAGATCTTGGACTTGAGGTAGGAGAGATAGGATGAAGCACAAGAAGTGTGAGCCCTATTGTGGGGATATTTGGGAGTATTTGGTGGATTTTAAAGTGGGAAATATGTGTTCAAGTTGGTGACTCAGGAGCTGTGCTGGGGATAGATTGGGGGAGAGACGACTTCAAAGGCTGTGGAAATAGATTAAGTGGATAATGAAAAAAGTTAGCACTAGAGCAGTAATAGAAACGCGGGGACAGCATTGAGATATAATTAAGGTCAGGTACTACTGTGGCTTAGTGATGGATTAGACAAATGAAAGGGTTAATGGGAAGAAAGATAGGAACCCACTTCCAGGTAGGTAGGTGCAGAGAGAAACCAGAATGGATGTTCACAAGAAGGTGCAGTTTTTGAAGGAAAAGAAGGAATTGTGTTTTGGATGTGTTGAGTTCAAGTTAGATATCTAGGTGAATGTTTAAACCTAGAGGGAGGTTTGACCTTGCAGTTTTGATCTGGGTATTTTCAGTGAATTAACAAAAGCCCTGGGACGAGATTGTTTCAGTGGGAAGAGAGTTTGGAATTTGACGAGAAAAGCACTCCATACAATATTAATGTATATCTGAAAGAGTGTGGAGAGAAAAATCTATTTTTATGTCAGCTTTTAGACCTAATTTCTTTGCTTGACTTCATGTTGTTACTGAACTGGACCTCAGAAAACATGAAGTCATTTTGAATCTTGGCCAAATATGTTGTTAATTCAAGCATGTATCCATAAACTTAATGCTTATGACATAAGTTTTTCTAATAGCTCTTCCTCTTATATCTTATGAAAAAAATGACACTGTGTGAAAAATGAGAGTTCCTAAGCTGACACAGACAGTGAATCACTTACTGCTAAAGTAGACACTTTTCTCTATTGGGATAATTCAGATATGTTGCAAACACATTTTAAATGTAGTTTATAAATTATTGCCAATAGGGTTAATCCTGACTGTTTTTCTCTGTTGCTTAGAAATATTTTGTAAAATACTCTTGACCATGTCTTTGTATTGGGAACCTTGCTTAGGATTTTGCTCAGCAGTATCCTTTCTAGTTCATCCATTGAAATAGCCATGTATACTTAGTCACCTGCCTACCAACTTGATATTGAGCTTGAATATCAGCTTCTTTCTCAACCATGATAAAATAACTAGGAAAACTTACCATCCCACAATAAACAACCTATAAACCTGGACAAAATACAGGCAACTGATTTTAGGCATTGGAAGACAGTATAGATATCCTAGGAAGGAGGGAAACACACAAGACTTACTGATACTCATATCAGGAGGAAGAGGCCATAACAAAGGGCATTGGTTTCTCTTAAGTAAGGTGTTCAACTGAGGTTGATGTTCAGAGCTGCTAAAGCTGCTAAAATTTGATCAGGCTATTGGGGAAAAGGAAGTGGTACAGAATGGAGAATTGGGACTCATGGGGGTTTCCCTTTATGTCACTGGCCAAGAGCTGTGCTGCACATACAAAAGAACTCTACAGAACCCAGGCTTCCCCAGGGCTGAATGCCTAATAGAAATATCAGGAGTCATAAAAACCTGTGAGATGTTTGAGTCCTGCCTTACTAGAGTGGACACATCTTGTTGAATGGCCCAGAAACTCAGCTGAGATTACAGAAAAGCCATACCTTAGGAGCAAGAATCTAGAATGAAAGTCATGTCCTTTGAACTAAGAATGAAACAAAATAGACCTGCTCTGATACAGTATAAAAGCTAGTCTGACAGATTCAAAAGGATCTGCCAACAATTTAATAACAACCAGAATAATTCTTAATACCTATATGGGATAAAAAGATAATCCAAAAACCTTGCAGCATATCATGTGCAATTATGATATATATGAAGCAGAAAGATGTGATATCCGATCAAAAAGGCAAGCAGTCACTGAAAACAGATGCCAAGATGAAAAGATATTGGAGTTAGCATACCTACTATAACAATGTTCAAGAACTTAAGAGAAAAGTTGGACATAGTGCGTGAACAGATGGGAAAGTTTGTCTAAGATGGTAACTATAAAAAAAATTGGAGATGCTAGAAAAGAAAAGTGCAATGGCTAAAATAAAAAATATAATAGATGGCATTAAAAGCCAATTAGACTCTGCATGATAAGATGTGAACATCATAGAAATAGAAATTATCCAAGCTAAATAACAGGAAAAAGAACGAAAAAGTTACAAATTATTTTTAGTGGGTCATAGACTTAAATGTAAAAATTAGAGGGTAAAACTGTTAGAAAAAATGGAGAAAAATTTGGGATAGATTTCTTAGTGAACACAACCACTAATTATAAAAGAAAAAAGTTGATAAATTGGACTTGATTAAAATTAAAAGTTTCTGCTTATCAGAAGACTCAGTTAAGAAAATGAAAAAGCTAGATATTATCTAGAAGGAAACATTTATACATACATCTAATAAAGAAAAGTGTATCCAGAATGTATATATGTTTTACAAATCAGCAGACTCTTTTACTTCAGTAATAATGAGTGAAATAATAAATTCAAATTGCTGATTATGATTTTGAGCAATAAATCAAGATGAGTTTGTTAATAAATGTATCAATGGTTTAAAATTAATGAAATGCATTTTGGCCAAGAATATAATGTATGAGGATTTATATATTCTGTGGTTTGTTTGGATTATTCCTACCTCTCATGGATTTTAGGGTAAGGATTTGCTTAGAATGTACAATGTCTTCAGAAAGGAGCAGACTTCACAACATTTCCCTCCAATGAAAACATTTTTGTCCCTAGACTATTCACTGAAATGGAATATCATTTGAAATCTTTTCAAAAATTACTCCGGAGGGACACTGAGGAACGGAAGCTATTTTATTCCAGGGAATTGGCTACTGATTGAGAAAGAGACTCTGGATAATTGAAACCATTTGTCTGAGAGATGAACATCCAAGGCAGGAATAGGGTCCTGACTTAATTGAATGGAATTGATGATACAAAGTAAAGAACCCTGGTCCTCTGAGAATGAAAATCAAGAGGCCAAATCCAAGGTCTACTACTGTTTAGTAGTTTGTTGGGGGAAGGTTGAGTTCATTTTCAGAGAGTAGCTCTTTGACGATGAGGATTGGTGATAATGAACTAACACAAAAATACCTTCTTGTCCCTCACTGTCCTTAGAGAGTAAACATAATTGGGCAAAAAAGAATGGCAAATTGAATCTATCATGCAGACATTTTCACCTGACATATGTGTGGCCTCAGCCTATGTGGTCTGTAGACAGCATGGTGTAATGGTGAGAACCTGAGACTGAGCATCAGAAACTCATGTGCTTGTTAACTTTGTGATCTTCAGCTAGTGTCTTATCCTTTCTGACCTGGTCTTATAGGGTCTGTAGGATAAAATGAGACATCACATGCAAAGTGCTCAGCTTAAGGGCTGTTAACTGAAAGCCATCCCTTCCTTTTACAAAAATTCAGCTCTTGCACACACAAAATATGCTGTGTTGGGTTTCTTGATTCATTTTCAGATATGGAAATAAATGACGGCAAGCCATAGCGATTCATTGGCAAGTAAATAGTTGCCATATTACTGTATATATTTTATCTAGAACACCACTGTTTTGGTCATTAAAGGGAAGCACAATAATTTGTAAATACTAAGTACCCTTGAAAGAGCCATTTAGCATCTATGAATGTTGCATGCTAGAGGGATGCAGCAGTTAATCAGGTATATTTTATTGTGATGCATTTCCATAAGCAGAGGAAATAAAAGTTCTGTAGTTACAGCAGTTGAGAGTTTGAGTCACTAAATATCCAAAGAATCAAATCATTTAAAAATGCTGGACTAGGAGTTAACTTTCTGAGCAGCCATATCATAAGAATAGATCTTAAGAACAAAAAATGATGTTAAATCTTTGAAAATTTGCATGTAAATGTTAGACCTCTTGCTCTGCAAGAGATGACCTCCTGAGTTCTCAGAACAGAATGGGGTCTGTGACAGTGATGCAGCCTTCTTTGGAAATGTCTAGATGAAAAATAAATTATGTGTGAAGAAGAACTATATTATTAGCAAAAAAGAAAGTTGTTTTAATGAGTCATTAGGCTATTTATGTGAGTTTAAATCAGTTATTATTTTAATGTATTATATAAGTATAGTTTGAGGATCTATGTTTGATAAGTGAATTGTGTTAGAATTTAAAACTCAGAAACTATATACTGAACTACTGAAAAATACCTTTATTTTCCAAAACTTTAATATGTATTTTTCAGTAAATCAAGTTATTAAGGAAAACATGCTACTTTGCCAGCTTACATTCAAAGCATCTCTTCTTATTTGTCTCTCCTCATGTGTTTTTAAAGAAATCTTGATGTTGGATTTTGGTTTCCCAGAGTGATTCCAGTTTCAGAGCTCTCGGTATTTCATGCTTTGGTTAGAGATGCCTGGTCTTCCCTGTTGCTAAATTAAATGCCAGTAATTTGATGGATTTGTTGGGGAGGAACTGAATAAAGAATGTATAGAACACAGCAACAGACTCATTCTAGTATTCAGTGCTGATTTGTTTTCATCTACGGGGTAGCTGCTGGTAGATGTTGAGACTTGGCTATTCCTCATCAGTGTACAATATAATGTGTTCTCAGAGTTGTAGAGGCCTGTAGAGTATGACCGAAGAAGCCCCTAATTCTGCCAATGGTGGGATCAAAAGAGCTGCCTTGACAAGTTGTAAAGGATAAGTAGGAGTTCCTTGGCAAGAATAGTGGGAAAGCCTTCCACCTAGTAGCAGCATGCAGTGTACAGGCACAGAGTAATAGGAAAACATGGGCTGCTTGGAGAACAGAAGCGTCACGGTGCTCTTAGACCAAAGCATTATTTGGAAGGTTGTATTAGTCCAGATCAGAACAGGAAGCAGATGGCACATTCAGGTCAGATTGAGTTGAAGAGTTTATTTACAATGGGATTATATACCAAGTTGTGGGCTAAATGGAGTGGAGCCAAAGAAAAATACTATATGAACTGAGGTTAGGAATAGTCGAGAGAGCTGTTACTGTGCCATGACCTAAAGGGAGTAGGAGAGGCAAGTGCTATTGGAACCACAAGGGAGAGAGATCTTGAGAAGGCCATGACCTTCGGTCGACAGTGTCAGATACACTGGTGACCTGACAAGGAGGAACAGCAATAAATATCCTAACCTGCAATTTTCCCTTCTCCCCATCTCCTGCCTGCACTCTTTCCAGGAGAGTACCAATACCCCACTCCCAACCCTTTTATTTTAAGATAAGTGGAATCTGGGATTCCTATCTGTTTCTTCGGGCTCACCTTCCCTTAAGATGCTATCAAGTCCCAGTTGCCACTTGTTTTTTTCTAGCTGTATAGCCTTGGAAAGACTACTTAACTCCCAAATCTTCAAGTTTACCCATCTGTAAGATGAGCCTAAGACTACGTATGTCTTAGAGTTGTAGGGAATGTGAGATCCATAGGAAGCATGTAAGAAACTGCCAGACAAGCAAAGTTCCATAATTTTTGGTCATTACCATCTATATAAGCAGAATAGTAGCATAATTTGATTTGTTTTAAAACATTAAGCAATTTTCCATGTCACTATGTTGATTTGTAAGCAAGGACACAAAATCATATATAAATTTTCCTTACAACTTTACTTACACACATAGACACACATCACTCAGACTCAGTGAGCAATTCAAGGGCAGGGGATTGAACAGGGAAAAACAATGGTAAGGATCTAGGGATCATTGTGGGGTTGTTGGCATGGAAGGGGACACTGTTAATTTAGAGAAGAAAATAGGCCTTTCTCTTGGGCTCTTTGGAATTTGTGATTCCCACCCATTTCTTTTGCATCACCTTCCCTGAAGACTTCTGCCTGCCACCCACCTTGCTTCCCTAACCATCATCTACATTTTGACAGAAGAGTACCTTTTCCTTACAATTCCTAGATTGACCCAACCTGAGAAATCTGGAGCCGTTTCCTGCAAGGCTAAAGGAGGCCCCCAAGGTTCTGTTACGGTTACGGACTAACTTATAATTTTTCTAAAATGGGTTTGTTGTTGTTGTTGCTCTGGTTCAGAATTTTATGGTCCTTTATTAAAGACTCATTAAGCTTTTTTTTTTTTTCCCCCCGAATACCTTACCCTGTTCATTCCTCATTACTACCTTATGGGGAAGGCAATATGATCCACATTCCCTTGATGAAAAAACCGAATCTCCAAAGAGTTAATAAAACTGGATATATTATTGAATAGGTAACGTATTCAGCCTCATTTACCTATGCAATGACTATACGGCTGTGTAGGATATATAAGTCATTTACTCTCCTATGATTAACACTTAAATGCAAGGCACTGCAGGTGGTAGGGTAACAGAAGGAAGGGAGGCCATGTTTTTATCTGTGATGAGCACATAGCACGCATCTGGAAGGATCATTAGTATTAAAAAATACACAGTATGGTAACAGAGATGAATTTGATCCAAAAATGAAATTAAAAGAAAATGTTTTGTATCCTCTGCCCCCCCCCCCCCAAAAATATTCAAACAGAGCTTTCATCTTTGATGTGTGTTGAGTTTTGGACTAGTAAATCTCCCTGTCAACCCCAGGCTCCAGACTCCGGCCACCCATGTTAGGAGACTTGGGCGCAGGCTGGCTGAATAGAACTGTGATGCTGCAGCTCTTGAGTGGACCTGTGTCCCTTGGTTTCAGAGTAGAGGGAGCACATGTGTTTTTAAATGAGGTCTGGAATGGAATAGGCTCAAGGATATGACGTTCCCATGAGCGGATCCATATGAGATTAGGTGTGAAGTGACATTAAACCTCATTGCTCTCAAAAGGACTTATCTTCTGAGGCTCTTTATAAGGGTTAGGAGAGGTTATGATAAGAATATTTCCTTATTTAAGAAAAAATTTTAATGTTTTTGAGACACAAAGCATGAGCAGGGGAGGGTTAGAGAGAGACACAAATCTGTAGAAGGCTGCAGGCTCTGAGCTGTTAGCACAGAGCCCGACACAAGGCTTGAGCTGACGAACTGTGAGATCATGACCTCAGCCAAAGCTCGACGCTCAGCTGACTGAGCCACTCAGGCGCCCCAAGAATAGTTCTTTAAAAAGTAATTCAGTTCTGTGTTCATTGTCACTGAGGCTTAATATTCTTCCCTCTGTTTCCTTCCTCCTCTCCTCCCCTCTTCTCCCTCTCCCCTTCCCTTCCTTTTCCCTTCCCTTCCATTTCCATTCCATTCCCCCTCCCTTCCCTTCCCATCCTCCTCCCTTTCCTCCCCCTCCCCTTTTTTCTTTTGCCAGTACAGTGCCAGTGTTTGTAATGCTGTGTTGCTTTCAACGTCTCCTGTTTATTTGATCCTCACATCTCCATGCCTTCTTTTTAAAGTGTTTTCTTTCTTGTTGAGAGAGAGCATGCACACAAGCAGGGTAGGGGCAGCTAGAGGGGGACAGAGGATCTGAAGCAGGCTCTGTGCTGACCACAAGGAGCCCAATGTTGGGATACTGGGTTGGCATCCACCAATCATGAGATCATGGTGGGATGCTAACCGACTGAATCTCCCAGGTGCCCCTTGCTACCTTTTCAACTTTGACAGCAGAACCAATAATTGCCCAGAGGAGCTTTTCGCCATTGACACTGTCCCTTCCTTGAAGAACCTTTTGTTGTTTTAGTTCCTTTGTCAAATGTCTTTGCATCCTAGGGAATTACTCAGTGACACACTTATTCCAGCAGTGATTCCACTTAACCTCCCAGGGAAGGGTCTTTTTAGGTTTGTACCCTATGAGAGGAAAGGTTGCCTTTCTCTTTGTTGCTTGAAGAATGCTTTTTTTTTTTTTTTTTAATCTCTGGAGGTGTTGCAGATATGGCTTCATGTCTATGAGATTTTATCCTCTTCATCCTACAGGATGAGCTTCCACATTCCTGTTTCTTGTTTGTAGCATTGTATTGTAATCGGTTTCCTTCTCCCCACTGGACTCTTAGGGGCATAATTTACTCAGTTTTGCATCTCTGGTACATAGCACAGTACTTAGTGTTTGATGGGTATTTAGTAAATGTTAATTGAGTGAGTGAGTACGTGAGTGAATGAATCAACTGAGTCAAAAGAAGCAAGGAACCTTGGGAGGGGTGCCTTATGTCTGTATAAAAAAAAGAAAAAAATCTCCCAGGCGGTGCCATGTGGGATGAATTGGTGAGAGGAAAACTAATAATCAAGAGGATCAGATAGAAGGTCTTTGCAATCATTGAGACCTAGATTTGGATTGCAGCTGACAAAATAGAGATAAAGAAATGGAAATGAATAGTTTTGGGAGGATATAATTTGACTGTACATTCATTTTGAAGGAGAGCATTGGAGCAGCCATCAGTCATACACTCCAAGCTTGGGTCAATGGCGATGAAGCAGCCTTGCTGATAAGCTCAGGTGGTTGAGGAGGGAACCTTGTAAGAAAAAAGTTGTGAATTTGATTTTGGTTATGTTGATTTTGAAGAAAACAACAGGCATAGTGTTCTGAGGGAAGAGAAAAGAATGAGTTTGCACATCCACTAAAAATTGCTGTTATTCTTTACCTATTTCATGTGATAGATATTTTTGCCCTCGTTTTGTGGGTGCTCAAAATAAATCTCATTGAGATCCTGTGTCTTGCCAAATGTTGCAAAGAAACAGATTTAAACTCAGGGCTCCCATGCTGAAAAGACCTGTTTTTTTCTATTTTACCACAGTATTCTTTCAGGCCACATTGATCACTTGTGCATTCAGGCTGAGTATCTAAACTCTGTTCATTATTGTCCTCGATGTCTTGTCTCAGGTTGTCGTCATCTTAGCATTTTCCCCCCCTGTTCCTTTAATCCTCGTGAAATTCCATTCGTCTCCTGGGGGCCCACCAATCCCTACCTTCTCTGGTTGCTTCTTGCCTCACCCTTACTCAGTTCTTCCATGATTTATTGTTTTGACTTATTTAATATGTGAAAGAGTAGTCATTACTATTTAGGCTGCAAAGTGTCCTATAAACCCTAAAACTCAATATCCAAATAGAATTAAATTAGAGGATGCTAATAGTGGAAAACTTGGAGAACATTTCATTTGTATTCTTTGTCCAAAGCAGGGATCTTGTTATTTCCTTAGAGTGAAAGAGTCTTAAATGTCCTGATGTTTGTATAATTGCTTTTCATCCCTGCTCTCTGCTAATTGCCTTAAAATATCTCTGTTAAGTTCTGTATCTCCCTCCCTCCCTTCCTACCTATTTTCCTTCCTCCCTCTCTCCCTCCTTGGCACGTACCGGTGTGTAGTAGGAAGCCAGCCTCTCAATGTGTAAAATTCCATTACCTTGAGATCTGTGCATATGCTGCTGCTGCACTTAGAGAAACAGCAACAATCAACTCTGGGAAGCTGACTTGATCTGGACGACTCTGGAATTTCATGATCTTTCAAGAAAAAGCTAAGTCTCTGCAGATAAAAGCCAGAATATTTTGTTCCTGCCTCATTAGTTAGACAAGTGACATGTAGGTAATTAAGATAGAATTAGGAAAACATATTTTTCCCTCAGTTTAAACATCTTTTATTACACAAATAATACTTATGCATTGTAGAAAATTAGAAAATACAGGTAAGCAACAAAACAAATCAAAACATAGTATTACTGCCATCCAGAAATTGCCACTTTTAATACTTTAGGTGTAATCCTTCTGCATTTTTGTTTGTGTAAAACTTAAGAAAGCATTGAGGTATAATTATTAAATGTACAAGTTGATAATTTTGTGCATATCTGTATAGTGATAGCTGTGTAACCACATCTGAACAAAGCTCCATGTTATCCTCACCCCAGTTCTCCTATTTCTTTGCATTCTGTATTCAGCTGCTCATGATAACAGCTATTCAGACTTAGTACCATAGGTTGGAATTACCTGTTCTTGAATTTCATATGAAAAAGTATTGTACAGTGTGTATCCTTTTATAACTGGCTTCTTTTCAACAGCATTATGTTTCTGAGATTCATCCTTGTGCGTTTGTCAAAAATTTGGCATTTTTTTTAAGTAGGCTCCACTCTGGTTGTGGAGTGTAATGTGAGGCTTGAACTCATGACCCTGAAATCAAGACCTGAGCTCAGACCAAGAGTCGGATGCTTAACCGAGTGAGCCACCCGGTGCCCTAATAATTTGGTCTTTTTTATTGCTGCATAGTATTCCATGATTAGCATATACCATAATTTATTTATCCATTCTTCTGTTGAATATTTAGGATTATTCCAGTTTTGTCTTCAGTGAATAAAATTACTATGAACACTGGAAAATGCCTTTTGGTAGACATCTGAACTCACTATTCTTTGGAAAGGTATATGGTTTCTTTTTTTGTGTACACACACTTGTATGTGTACACACACTTGTATGTGTACACACACAAGTGAATTTTTTTTTTTGGGGTTTTGCTTTATTTTTAGCAAAATGAGACCATAATGAGCATGCTATTCTAAACCTGCTTCCCCTCCACCCCCATCCCGGTCAACAGTCTCTACCTTTCCATTTCATTAATTTTCATTGTATCTAATTCTGGTCAATATTCATATCCTTACTGTGATCCAAAAATGTCTTTTGCAGTTGATATATTTTTATCAGTATCCAACCAAAGACCACATTGCATCTGGTAGTTGCATCCTGTAAAACCTCACCTTGAGTCCTTGCTGGCTATTGGCTGGATGCATAAGTTCCTTGTCTTGTGAACTTCTACCTAGGGATACATGCAACATGGCAACTTATGTCTGAGAGAGAGACAGGAAGTGGTAGGCTTTATGTAACCTAATTTTGATAGTAACATATCATCATTCTTGCTGCCCTTGTTCTTTAGAAGTGAGTCATTAGGTCCTGACCACACTCAAAGGGTGGGGGTTACATAAGGACTTGAATATTGGAAGGCTGGGACCTTTGGGAGCCATTGGAAAAGATAATTTCATATTTAAAGCAATCATGTATTTGGGAAATTTTCTTAGTTTTGTCATCCAGGTATCATGAAGTTAAGCAACTCTCTTTGGTTCTGTGAAATGGCCACATCTCTGCTCTGTAACTCAACCATGGCTCTTGGGGGAAGGTTCTTGTTACTGTGGTGCAATCCATTTTATTTGGCCTGCCCTTACTCAACATATACTATGTACCCAATGCCAAGTAAACACTGATAGTGTTCTCCTCCTGACTTAATGACCTTTTGTTTCATGTCCTATCACTTGGGCAAGTAGACTACCAACCCCTTAAATGTAGTGGCTGGTGTGTATTTGATTTCTGCAACCCCTTACAAATAACAAAGATTGTTCAGCATTTACAACACACATTACACTATTTAAGTCTTTCATCTATTCTATGAGTTAGTTGTTATTATTCCACTTTACAGATGAAGACACCGAGACACAAAGGAGGTGATGAATTTCCCTGAGGACCTACTAGTAAAGGTCTGAGACAGATATAACTTAGTTAATCTGTCTCAAGAGCCTATGCTCCTGATTTCTGTGCCTTCAGTGCATGGGACTGGGAGGGTAGAAAATGAGCATCTGGCAGTATACACCTGTTATGTTGTACTGTGTTATTATCCTTCCCCAATTTACTTACCAGTGTGAATTGGATTTTGTTTTTCCATTGCAACTGTCCCTAACATAAAGCTGAGTTTATGTTAAAATGCTATAATATTAACTTCCCCCCACAAAACATCACACTATTTGCTCAATTATTCTAATTTAATATAATTAACTTTTTAAGGGTATAGGTAACCCCCAGGATCTTTGTACCAAATAAGCAGACAGAATAAAATGGTTTTCCTTACTTCTTTTTGTTCTGATTATGGCCTCTCTATGGTTTCAAATAATGGCAAATTAACAGAACATAGTAATGCCTAGCTAAGGAACGGGAAATTCTGTGGCAAAATACGTCTCTGGTGTTAAGACCTTAAAAGAATAGTTGGAAAGGGGGCCCAGGTTTAGATTATCTTCCAAAATGGGTTTTGTCTTGGGTGCATCGCAATTTAATTGAAATCACAAACATTTATTAAATGTTAATTAATTGCTGTTAGCTGCGCTGAAGGATACTAAGTTGAATGATTCACTCTTTGCCCTGAAGAAGGTTACAATGCAATGGCTCTCAAACCTTCAGTGATTCAAAACAGGTGGATAAACATAGATTGCTAAACTCCACCAGAATTTTTGATTCAGGTCTGGTTTGGGGACCTATACTTTGTAGTTCTAACATGTCTCCAGGTGTCAATAATGCTGTCATTCCTGGACCACGGTTTAAGAGCCACTCATCTAGTGAGAGAAGACCATTTCTCAGGTCTGAGCCACTATGAATCAGAGGCACAGAATACTGAAAACACTCTCAAAACAAAAAGGAGTCTTACCCAAGGGCTCTGATGGCAGTCTGATTTGCTTCTGTGCAAAGCACCAACATACCAAGGTTGAAGGCTTTTGAAATATATTAGATATGTAGTTAATATGACAACAGACACAGCAGAGGGTAGCACACGGAAGTATAACATCCACAGAATATTATGTTGTGATAAACTTTCTGGCCTTGGGTAAGGGTTTGTGCCAACTAACCTTAAATAGTGTGTAGACCTTTGTTGACAAATGATCATTTAATGTGTTGGGATCCATGAGAAGAATCTTGGTAGGTGTTTGCCTGCAGGAGATGTGATCATCTGAAGCAGTCTCAAGATTTTGGAAAAGTTGAGGATGCCTGTATTTTGGGTAGATTAAAACCTAACATGGACCAGTAGACTTAAAGAAAAGAAAATTACAGCCAGAGCTTGACTGTGTTGTGTGACCTTCGTCAACAATGTGGTTTTTTACCTTACTGCTTTCAGAGCCTCATTTGCTGAATTTGGGCTTCATTCGCTCGCTATTTGGAATCAATCTGGGTCATGTAAAGTACCTGGCTCAGTTCCAGGCACACATTTGACATCGAACATGTGTTCTCTGCCTAAAGGATTTGAGCTGAGGATCTAAGAAGTCTTTAAGGTACAAATTCTCTTTCCAAGTTTCATAAAGATGTTTGTAGGATTTAAATATTTCTTTTGATTTAAAGAAATCTGGCTTTATGGTCTGTAACAGGCCCTTTTGATTTTCTGTTTCATTAGAAGAAATTGAAAATTTTCGTGTGTCTCAAATCAAATATCTGGTATTAAATTTTCTTTGGGTGTGCATGTGTGTGTGGAGGGGAGTCCGTGTATGTGTTTAACCCTGTCAAAGCCTCTGAATATCTCCGAGTGGCCTGATGGCTAGCTACCCTGGCTGTATATTTCACTGCACTTATCATCTAAGGACATAAACTGAGACAGAGTTGTGTGTTTTTTTTTTTAAATTGGCTTGCAATCTGAAGTTCTACTCCGTTTGAAGGACTGAAAGAATTAAGATTTCACAATCGTCCTCATTGTCAAGTTTGTACTGCTAAAGAAAATTGAAGTTGGGCAAGTAAAAACCACAATTGAACTCCATTCATTCAACAGTGGGAGATGTGGTTGACATGACATGGGGAAACTTTCTGAAAGCTTTTTGTATATATTCTAGAAAGCTCTGATCTCTAATCTTTGCATGATTGTTAGGGACTCATGAAGCACATCTCAAGATTGTTGGTCAGTATCCCTCCTGAGTAATCATACACACAATCTTAAATAATCTTAAATACACTGTCATGAATGAAAGGTCAAATAACTTTACAAAAATATATTTTAGTTTCTTATACCTGTCAAGTTCTTTTCCTACTACAGTATGAACCACAGTGCTCTTCTCTGATGTAACGTTGCATATGTCCTGAACTCTAATCTCATTGATGGAAGCCATTTAAGTTTACCATTTTGTTTCATGAGTTGAAGTGTCAATTTGATATTAATGCAGCGATTAAACAAAGGTATCTTAACAGAGGACAAACACAAGGGATGATTTTCACTAAATAAAAATATGTGATTACCTACTTTCTGAAAAAGATTACCATCAACGAAGGAAGTATACCTATGAATTACAATAGAGCTCTGAATCAGTGATTTATGTCAGTTGACATTTGTCATCTCGATTTGTCAGGGTAGATTTTTTTTTTAATTTTGTATTAAAAACTGGAAGAAAAATCTATTCCTATTTTCAAGCAATTCATTCTTGAATTGTGGATAGCTGCTACCAATTGTTTCTTTGCATGTCCATTGAGTTTTAAAATCTGTTGTCTTCAAATTTACTTTTTTTTAAATTACACTTTAAAAAATTTTATTTAGACACACTAATAAGTGTATGTAGCCTTTGGAGTTTTTTGTTTTTTTTTTAAATCACTTTATGTCATTTTCTTGCTTTCCTTTTTTTTTTTTTAATAAAGCCATCTGTTTAGCAAACATGGAAAATTGATTGATATGAAACCCAAAAAGTTCATAATGACAACTAAATAACAGATGACAGATTAGATAAGAATAAGTCATTAAGTTCGCCCATAAAAGGACAGCCATCTGCACCACTGAAACAATCTTCCTATTGATGACAGTAATAATTTTCTGACTCTGTGACAGCTAAGAATTTATAGATTAAAATGGAACGCTTATAAATCGAGAAGCGAAACTTGATTTGGGGTAATTAGTGTAACCATTTTGTTCCAGCATAACATGACAAGTGAACTGAGATTATAACAAAATCCTTTGAGAACAAATAATCATTCTGTGTGTGTATGTGTGTGTGTGTGTGTGTGTGTGTGTGTGTGTGTTTCATCTGACACACAAAATGACTAATTTACCATTATTTTGTTGGGCTGAATTATTAACAAATGTAGAGTCTTATTCATTGCAAATTAAAAAGATTTATGCCTCAAGATTCTTTAAAGTCCTAACATACAGATGAGTGATTTATAATTAAAACATAAATTTAGTAGATGTTTTCACAGACCCCTAGGACTGAAAAGACCATAGGGCTTTCTGTCTTTTCCTTGCCAGTGCCATTGTTAAAGTTGAATCCAATTTTCTGGTTACTAACAGAATACTGAAGAATAACAGCAATAAAGTTCACTGCTGATTCTTGTACAGAAGTGATGTATAAATTAAGCAGAATCAGGTACAAACAGTTGAACCTGCTTAATTTGAAGGAATCTACAGACCTTTAAAAACCAGACTGAATTAGTTGGTTTTAATTTATAATTGTTTTTCATATTCTCAATGAGCTAATCCTCTCAGTAATACTAAATGCCTTGAAGCTTTGCTCTTTGATATGGCCCTACTATTAAAATTAAATTGGTAAAAATGACTTAATTGGTATTGCGTTCTTGTTTTGATAACTAATCTTTGATTCTTTATATCCCATATGGAAACATCTTAATTTATGCTTCCAGCATAAAGTGCTATGAGAACAGGTTAGCTTGTGCTTTGTGGAGAATTGTCCTATGTTAGAACCTAAGGAGATAGTATTAAAACCAAGTCTGTACTTAGCAGAATATAGGAACTTTATGCCTTCTAATATTTAGCCTTAGATTTTCATCATTTTTATGGATTTTATGGGCCACACTTACATGGGTAGAAACAGTTTAGAAATACAGAAGATAAGTCACCAATAACACTACCTTTCACAGATAGTTATTAATACCTTTTCAATGAGCATACTTCAATGTTGTCATGTATTTATATAGATTTTAAAAGTAAGATGGCAATTGTATTTTAAATGATGTTTAGTACCTGCTGCTTCCACTTAATACGTTGTGAGCATATTAGTTGCTCACATGTCAATTAATGTCACATCAATTAAAAACAAAATCATTCAAAACTTGGTAGTTCATAGAATCGTTTAGCATATTTTATATTACTAATTCTTTAATTGTAGATTACCCTAGCCCACATCAAGATAGAAAAATTCTGGGGGCACCTGGGTGGTGCCTGACCGGCTCAGTCAGTTAAGCTTCCAACTTCAGCTCAAGTCATAATCTCACAGTTTGTGAGTTGGAGCCCCGCATCGGGCTCTGTGCTGATAGCTCAGAGCCCGGAGCCTGATTTCTCCCTCTCAAAAATAAATGATCAACATTAAACAAAATTTTTAAAGAAAGAATTCTGGTACATAAATCCCTGGGTATCTGATGGTTTCTTTAGAGTTGCAAGAAGTTGAATGTTTATGATAAATGTATAAAGCTTGTTAAAGCTTTTGCTGCATACTACCAAATTTCTCTATCAGATCTGCCACTGTCAATTCTTTGCATGCTTCTCATTATAATATTAAAAATTCTTTGCAGTTTTAACAGTGAACCTAATGTCTTATTTTAATCTGGATTTTTGTTTATTGAGATTGTTCTTTCACTTGTTATTCACTCGTTGAATAGAAGTGCTTTTTTTCCTTTACCCATGTCATCTCCAAGAGGTGTCTTTATTTATTATTATTAATTCATAAAGTCTATTTTGTATTAAAGCTCTTATTTTTCTGAATGTCATGTGTTTGTAAGACCAAAAGAAAGCTCACTTCTTTTTCATTTGATTAAAGCTATTCCAAGCAAAATTAATGCTTAATAACTTATTTTCCAAGTTGATTGGATGAGGAGTAATTCAGCCTTAGACTCACCAGCCCAAAGAGGTGTAGGAAATGTTTGCCACTAATGGTGTGGGTCCCAGGAGACCTGGCAGAAAAGGCAAAGAATTCCATTTGGCACTTTTTGGCACTTAAGCCTTTTTAATAGACTCTGTATTTGGTCAAGTATTTAACTTGCAATATGCTTTGGATAATACATAGTGGTCACTCCTGCAGTTTTTTTTACTGACCAGGCCTGGGCAACTGGAAAGAAAAAAAGAAAAACCCAGTCCTGGATCATTTGGTGCATAGGAGCTGCTGATGGGGAGCGGTGGGTGGAAAAAGGGGGAAAACTTCAGTTTCTTGGTGCATCTGAATTTTCAGTGTTCTTTAGACGTCAAGTCTCTGATGAAGTAGTCACAATGGGAGTGGTAGAATAATATTAAGGACACCTTGAAGTTTCTTCAGGAGGAATGGTTTCACGTTTTCCCTGTTAAAACACTGAAATGAATGTGAAGAACTGGCCTCTGTACAAATCAAAGTTATTCTGCTGAAAATTAAGGCTGTCTGGCAAACCGTCTGTTGCATTTATGGAATTGGTCTCCGAGGGAGGTGTGAGTAGCAGACTGTATCTCCCTCATGGAGCAGCAAGGCCGTTCCAACCAGGGGAACACCTTTATTTGCTGGTACCCAACACATTCAGCTGAGGAGGAACCCAAGAAGAAATGCATTTAGAAAAGCATAGCTCATTGTGTTTGATATGAGCTAATAGTAGGCATGCACTGCTTAAAGCAAGGCAGGGATAAAGGTAACATCTGGGCAGAGTGTATACTAAGAAGTTTTCTTCCCGTTTTAACATGGGTTGTAAGATTCATAGCTTCCTTTTGCTCTGTATAAATCTTTTACCTTTCAAGACCCCTGCCTTAAGCTCACTACCAACAAATTCAGTGATTCAAAACTCTTAGCCTGTTTTCACCTGCTTTATCGAAGCTTAATATTACCTCATCGTGGTTAAAGTGCTTCTCTTACCTCTTGTTCAGCTTTGGGTAACAATATTCATTTACTTACTCTTGACTTAGTATTTATTGAGCACCTACTCTGAACATGGCACTCACCTACCTGCTGAAAATCCAAAAATGAGAGCCCTAATCCCTGATCCCAAATAGCAATTACTCCTTTGGGTTACACTGTCCCATCAAGAGGTAATTATATTATAAGGCAGGAAGTGGGATGATGGAGGTTGGACAAGATATTAGGCAAGTTGTGAGGAGGGAGAGTTATTCAGGAAGGCTTCCTGGAATGAGGGCTACATAGTTCAATCTTTAGAGGTCATAGGGGTTCGCCACAGTTAGGACTGAGAAGTAAATGCATGGTTTTAGCAAGGGTCTGAAAATGATTTTGTTGTGTTCAATGTGAGTAGAGGATGACAAAGATGATCAGTTTCCTTGCTGCCCGTAAAATTCTCTAAATTTTTAAATGTCCCAGGGAGAGTAGTAGTATGAAAATCCTATAGGATTTTTTATTTGTTTTACTATTTTTGCCATATCATCTTATTACTATCAGCTTATTATAGGTAATATCAGTTAGCTCATGCATTGCTCTTATACTGTCGTATAAGATATTTATGCTGTAACTTTGAAGGATGATGGAGGTAAAAACTGGTCCCCATAGTCCCTCTTTTATAGACTCTGCCCTTCTCCAACCATGTTGGACATATCATTAGACAAAATTTTAAGTCTAATAATACCACCTTTCTCCTTTTCTGCATACGTGGTTAGACCAGACCTATCTTTCCACTGTGCAAAGGAATTATAGAACAGAGCTACTCAAAATATTGGTCTGCTCTGAGATAAGTAGCTTGCACCATAATAGAATTGAAGGCATTGCTTCTTTCATTTCGAAAAGTAAAGTCTTATTATGAAAAGTAAATGTCAACAGAATTAAGCAGTGTGCCTAGGTAAGTGGTTGATTTACATTTTCAGTCAAACTCTTTGTATTTCCTATTACTGTGTCACTGTGCCAAACTTGGTGGCAGCTCATCTGGATTATCTAAGTTTATGTGGGTCATAAGCTGAGGTGGGGTTTAGGTCAGTTTTCTACTTCCAAGTCTCACTGGGCTGCAACTCAGGTTTCAGCCGGGGCTGTGATCTCCCCAGAGACTGGACTGGGGAAGGATCCACTTCCAAATCCCATCAGCTTGTGGACAGAATCTCTGTCCTTGTGGCTCTAGGATTCACGGCAGCTCACTTCTTCAAAGCCCATGAGGGGAAGAGGGAGCAAGGGGTCTGCTAGCAAGGCGGTGTCTCATATACCATATAATAATGGATGTAACAGCTGTCACCTTTGCATGTTTTCTAGAAGCAAGTCACAGGGTCCTCTCTCACACAAGGGAGGGGGTCATACAGTGGTGTGAATGTTACCTGTCCACCACATTTCTTATGTCTTCTGAGGCCAAGAATAAATAGGTTGAGGAGAACAGGAATATTTCTCAACCATACCTTAAGTGGCGCTATTGGTGGAATCCAGCGAGGGAGGAAGAAGCGGGAGGAACCTTTCTCGTTTCCTTTTAGCTTCCTTGACCAGGACAAAGATGATGCCATCTTTTGCAGCACACAGATGATTAAACATGTATTTTACTTGTTCTACAGAGTGATTAAAAAATTGTGACATCATTTAACATTTTGGGAAATAGGTAAAAAATTCTAGTGGTTCCATTCTAAAAAATAAAAAGCTCTGGTAACTTGGGACTGTACCTTCCTGCATGGAAAAAAAAATTGGCCAGGGCTTAGTAGAATAGACCCAAATTTTATAATTTGGTTTACTGAAATCCCTACTACTCAGAAACCACACTTACCTGAGATCTGAGCTATTCTGCTCATTTATTTCACCAGCGCTGGTTTCTTCAAGCATTTGAGATAGACCTCCTCAGACTTGTTGGTTATTCAGTCCCAAATGGTGTTGTTATTTTAATGGCGGTCCTTACTCAGTTCACTCCTGCTCTAGTTATGGTACTGTATACTCTAATAACCTATTAATTTCACTTCTCTAGAACATGAGCACTACAATATTTTCAGGTGAGTGGCTACCACACCAATAGCAACTCTCTCCTGTTCTTTGGTCTGAATGATGGTGTCTAAGGCTAGCACTGTTTCATGACCAAAACAGTTTGGCTCCTGCAGCCACATGAATGGACAGGATGAGCCAGGGAATTGTAACTACTTGGGAGAACAGGTGTCTCCATAACCAGGTCTGATCCTCAGGGAGCTGACAATCTATAAAGGGAGATATCACCTTAGGCATAAAAGTGTCATTAATACATAATTTGCAACATACTATCTTAGGCTTTTAGCACTTAGACTTACTTTGTAATCTCTATCTTTTATAAATTAATGAGAGTTTATATTTTATATAGTTTTTACTGCTATTTCTTTGGAAAATACTGTCCAAATTGTAATGAAGTTTAAAAGAAAAATGATTTTTGAATAATTATCTTTTTTTCTTAAGAAGCTCTTTTGCTGAAATCTTCAGTTTATGAACAAACTGCTGATGCAAAGGCATTTACATTTTTTATAGTCCCCACAAAAAGTTAGATTTGTGATGAATCCTTTGGGATATGGTTGCTTATTGCTTATATATTTTAATAATAAGTTTGAAATTAACTGTAGGGAGTGGTCTCTTTTATAATCTAGGCAAGCATTCCAACAGGCATTTCGAAATCCATGGTGGTTATATTTGTTTACATGGTAAGCATTAAGATATGACCATTTCAATTTCTTGTATGTCCTGCCTTCTTTATCTGTCCCATAAAATGTGTAAATGATTTGAGATCAGAGGGCATTCTTAGTACCTAGCACAGAGGTGGATGTTCAGCAACATGTGGGGTTGAATTCAGCAGGTGATGTGTTTTGTTGATTTAGCTTCCAAGACTTAAAAGTAGAAACTTTGCATACAAATCTTAATTTTTCTTTTCTCTTTAAAAAGCAAGTGAATAATGGTTTATTAATTATTTTAATAAAATACAGCACTAGTTTGACTTTATTAAAACTGGTTTCTCCATTATGAGGGTGAATCTTAGTACAAAGCCTATACATGAATACGTTGGATGTGAAGTTGATACCACATGACGGTGGTGATCATTGCCTGTCCACCCAGCCTCCGCTGGGGCTCGCCAGGCAGCTCGGCTGATCTTGGCTCCCTTCACTCACAGGTCTGGGAAGTAGCTGGCTGTGGGCTGATCTAGGCTCATCCAGGTGGACTTTGACTAGAGTGACTTCGCTTTGCTTCAAGTATTTCTTATTCTCCAGTAGGCTTTGGTTTCGGCATGTTCTATGGCGACAGCAGTGGAGGGAGGGGGGTTGTGAAACAGTAAAAGAAATATACAAGTGTTTTTGAAGCCTATTTCTGAGTCACATTTGCTGGTGTCCCATTGACCAAATCAAGTCACATGGATAAGTTGAGAATCTAAGGATGAGATCCAGTGTACAGGTGGGCGGTGCCTGCAGACTTACATAGGGTCATCCTTGCTATCTCTCCATACCACCTGTGTTATCTTCTGCACACCCATAACTTATTTCAAAATCTTGGGTATACTTATTCTGTGTGTGTGTGTGTGTCTGACCTTTTTTGCCTTTTTTTTTAGAACTATAAAGCTAAGCCCTTTCAAAGGCCAAAAATTAGCAAATAATTGCAATCCTTTTTTTTTTTTCTTTAGAGGCTTTTACTGTATATGTTTTCTTTGTGGAAAAAAAAATCCAAAAATGAATCCCTATGAAATGCTTGGTTTCAATATGGACTCTACAACCTTAGTGAAAATTTGATACTATTAAATGTATAAAACCTCCAAAGTTATTAGAAATATGCTATATAAATAAAAACTGTTAATTTTGCTTCCAGGTGGAAATACTGGGTGAAAAAGCAACAGTAATTAATAGCCTTACCAGAAAACTCCCTTTGGTTAAGCAATTGTTTTCTTCATTAACTCATTCATCCATTCATTTGTTGAACAAACATTTGTCAACCCTTAGATGTGGTTAAAGAGTAAGGATTTTATAGAACTTTGTATTTTGAATATAAGGGTATAAATAGACTCAGGTTTTCTTGGTGTAAATTTTGTCTTTTCAGGACTATCCATTTTGCCGATTTATTGTGATTTTCTTTTTTATATAAAAGGATAGGCAGAATTGGGGGCCTAGCAGAGAAGTGCATATGAAAAAAATAGATCTGAAAAGAGGATTGAATGTTTTAAATTTTGCTTCAAACAAGAGAATCATCTCCAGGCTATAGAAGAAACTTTCCTTCTTAAGACACATTTTTGTATACCTACAGCCATTTGCATCCACAATAAATGTTGATGTAAAAGTGTTACAGTTTTGTTTCAGTAAATTGCATGAGTAATTGTCCCCCAGCGCTTGCTAAGTTGATGTTTCCTTTTTTAATAGCTGTAATATATTTGTAAACATGTTTCTTAACTTACTTGAAAACATGTTGGTTCCATCTCATTTATTTGCAGACAAGTTACTGTCTGTTGAATGTTCAGCTTCTTTTTTTCTAATGACTCCTTTGAAATATTATTTTAATGAACCTATGAAACACATCATTGTATTCTTTATATTGTGGTTGGACTGCTAATGAGACTCATCCATTAAGTAAATGGCTTTGTAGGCAATGCAAATGTAATAAATAAAGTTAGTCTGTTCTTCTTTACTACTTTTTTGCTGATGGGCATACCACATGCTGAGAAGGTAATGTTTCATGACCAAAACAGTTCAGTTGGTAGGCGGATTGGGAATCTTTCCATTTAAAAAAAAAAAAAAAGCAAAAAACAAAACAAAACATCATAAAAGAATACTTGTAACTCCAACTTTTTTTATCATATCATAAGACAGTCATAAAAGAGGCATTATATTTCAAGATGGCATGCCTTATAAAAGAAATGAAATATTAAATGATTCATGGAAGAAAAAAATGCTTCTGTATATAGAAAAGAAAAAAAAAGACAAAATTTTTTCTAAGTAAACAATATCAGTGCACTAGATTGCAACCCAAAACTAAATTCAGGTCCTTTTCATGTTGCCCTCTTTAAGAAGTTAGTTTTCTGCCTTATCAAAACGAGATCCAGGTCTCAAAAATAGTGTACGTGTTTCTTTACTAGAATCTAGTTTCAGCAGCCAGCTGCTCATTGGGCCCCCAAGTTTCTTCATTGTTTGTGTAAGCATTAGCTCCTCAATATTTAATTGGTAAGAGCCATTATTATAATTTTCACATTCGTAATGGAATATTGTTTTGTAGGGTTATGGCTGTTTTGATCAGTAAAACCAACATGGCATTGCCCACTGGTTATTTTTCTACTAGTCTAGGGGAGAACATAGCCTGACTGAATTGGCAGAATTTCTAGATATTTACAGTTGTCAAGGATACCAGACTCTAAGAACGAAAATGTGAATTGATGAACATTTTCTGGGGTCCTCTCAAAGGAGTCGCTATGGGTTTGGGCACAGACAAAGGCAAATGCTGGCAGAAAACAGGCATTTCTTCTCTGGTCAGGACTTTCCCTATTGCTTTAAACCCATTGCCCCAGGGATCGATTTGGTAGAAGTATTAAAGGGAAAAGAGGCAAGATGGAGCTTTGCACGCAACAGATCTTGAGAAACTTATTTCCGTTTTGGGAGTGATTTTCCTATCAAGAAATTACTGGCGTGACATTAAATAGAACCTGTTACCTCGAGGGGGGGAAAAATAGGAATCCATTTAAGTGTTGCAACATTTGTGAAATCTGATCTTTTTTAATTTTTAATAACTGATGGCATGCTGTAGTTTTTAAAATGGGGTTTTTTTTCCCCTTAAAACAATGGTAGGCCTTAACACTGATCCACTGTAAGATTCAGTGAACTCCTGTAGTTTGGGACTTCATTGCTTCATCTCCTCTTAAAGGTAGTGGATAGTGGAAGGCAAAGTAGGGTTACTGGGTGGTGCCTTCATGAATTTGACGAAAAGAACAATTCTCTGTTTTAGCCTCAAGCATGATTTTGTAGCTTCTCCAGATCCTTGATCTGGTTCACCATTGTCTCATCTACAAGCTCCAGTTTTTCCCCTTGTTGCATCTTGGAAATCGTCATGATTTATCTTTCTCTCTGAGCTTGAAAAGGCAGTTTTCAATAAAATGCCTCCCGTAAGTAAAAGACAGAAAATAAACTTCACCGAGGACCTTTTTGAAATGATGATTAATTGCTTTTTAAAGGAATTATTCTGGAGATTTCCTAAGCTGCTCGGCAGTAATTTAAAGTTGGCAACCTGTTAACAGTTCCCCGTCTGCTCCGTTGAGGTCAGCTGGCTTCTGTTGGTTAACTGTAGTGGTAGGGTTTGAAAGCACAGTGCAAAATACCATCCTGAAACTTGGAGCTGTCACGTTAAATTAAGTCCCATTTGATGACCAATCACAGGAGAAACTGATCCATGATTTTTATAAACACAAGTCACCAAAAGCAGGCTCATTGGAATTCAAGTTGTCCACCATTGTTTGGATACAAGTTATTTTCTGGCAAGATTAACAGAATCCAAGGCTTTTATAGGTGACATTAAAGCAAAAGGAAAGTGTTTTTGTATAATTGTGGACAGTTCTGTCTACGGTGTACTAGAATGTGGATGGGGGAAAGAAAGAGATTCTACTCCTACTAATTTTAAATTGCAGCCTAGACCAGCAGAAAAAAAGGAAAAAAAATTATTAATAGGGTCGCCGAAGGTTTTGTGTCCAGTGGTGTTGGGAAATTTGGGGTGGTGTTCGTAGCGTGTCTGGGGATCCATGGGCAGGTGGCAGTAGAATGAATCACCACCCCTCTTCTTCCCAATATGAAGGTAGACTTATTCCAGGGGAAATGTAAACTAATAGCAGAGTCTGTAGCTTGAGCTATAGCTTTTCCCTTTTATCATATGCTGGTTTTCTGTAGTTCTATCTTATACGGCTAGGGAATGTGTCCATTTTGATCAGCATTATGATTAGAAAAGTCCCTCGCCCTACCCCTCTGTCCAGCCCAACCTTCGTTCCCCACACTAACAACATTTCGGCTGACATTCAGTATCTCAATAGATGGTGCAAAGTAAATACCTTTTCCTGAAATACGAGTGTTGGGTCTAGTAGGCACCTGTGCACCTAGCTGAGTTGTTCTGTAATTCTTCTAGTATATTGAGTTAAGTTTTAAAAGATCATATAGAAGATCTGTTATGTTACACAAACTAAGATGCAAAAATATAATAATTCTGTAACTTAATTTGATTTCTATTTCAATTACCCACTCTATCGGGCTGGTAGGAAGAATGATATTAATATGTTAGGGATACTCTTTCTCTTTTTCCTGGGTTGTGTCCATGTGCTGGAGATGTAGCAGGGTTCCATCTGGTCCCTAATGTCATCTGTTTACTCTGGTGCCCAAGGAGACCCCCATTGTCCTAATTATCTATCTTGTCAGTGTGTGCATGGCTGGGACCCCTGTGTTACTGCTGTCTGGAAAGCATCTGGGTGGTGAGGTTTCCATTCAGGACACGGCATTTGTTGGGGGCATGGGGCCCTTTACCTTTCATACGGTGTTTGAGCACTACAAACTTGGGGTCAAATGTGAGTATAAATCCATAAAGGAAAAGGCCAAAATGAGAGCCTTGCTGTTGTTGTAAGGTTCTCCCTTGTGGAAGGAGGACGGGCCTTGCTGTACTCCTGGATTCCCCAAAGTCATCTGGAATTTCAGCCATCTCCCAGGCTTGACCCAGGAGCACAAATTTTGTTTCTTCATTGTTATTGTTTTTTCTCCCAGGTTCTCCGGATAGAGGGAGTGGTGTTTAGGGTGTTTAGGGTTGGGATAGAGAGAGGACATGTTCTTCATCATGATTTTTTCTTCCTGTTTGCTTTCAAAGTACTTTTTCTTTCTTTCTTTCTTTTTTTTTTTTTTGATAACTTGATTCCTTCCTCAAGTCCTAGGTATTAATTAAGACACAAAACCAGAGAAACTTCTCATTTTTCCTCAGCTTTCTGCTTTGTCACATTCCCCCCCAGAGGAAATGAGTCTGGAAGGTCTAGCTCGCCAAATAAGGAGTTGGACAGGGGAGGAAAGAAGAGTCCTGGGAGTAATTATCAAGTGATAGTGGAAACAAACTTATCTTAGCACTCACTTTTTCTTGAGAGGATCTCAGTCTTGTCTTCATATGAAAAGATGATAGAACAGAGTTCAACAAGCATAAATGTTAGATTTGACCAATATGGGCTTGAACTTGGGCTCTCCTAGTTATTCACTCTGGGCATATCACTTTTCTCTTTCAAAACTAGCTGGAAAATGAGGTTGGTAATGAATTCCTTGAGAAGATTCAATGAGGAATCTTGTATGACAGCATTTGCTTAAAAAGCCAACGAGTGTGAGCTTATTCCCAGTTTTCCCTCAATCTGTTTAACTTCTTCATTTCTAACCACTCTGTGTGATTCGCAGCTTTTAGTGCCTCCAGAAAATATTTTTACCTCCTCTGAGTCTGAATTAAATTTCTGGCTCCTCACTTAAAGCCAACAGCCTGTCAGTCTTCAAGTTCTTCTCTTACATATTAATGTTAAGTTTTTGTTGTGTTTGAGGGAAGGGGCAACTCAGTGTTGTATTAAATTATATAAATTATCTTGCTGTTGGGGTGCCTGGGTGGCTGAATTGGTTGAATGTCTGACTTAGGCTCAGGTCAAGATCTCACGGTTCGTGGGTTTGAGCCCTGCATCGGGTTCTGTGCTGACAGCTCGGAGCCTGAAGCCTGTTTCGGATTCTGCGTCTCCCTGCCCCTCCCCTACTCATGCTCTGTCTCTCTCTGTTGCAGAAATAAACAAACATTAAAAAAAAAAATAAATTATCTTGCTCTTGATCAGAAGAAAAGGATACTCTTTTTTTTTTTTACACTAATGTGAATAAATATGCCACAAAACTCCACCCTTAAACATGGGCCAGGAATTTAGTGTTACGTATAGCTTACCACAATAAAATTTTTTTGACGCGCATTCAGTGCCCAAACACACAATATTGGTAATGTGAGAATTTTAGGAACTATTTTTCAAAAAAATATTTTATGTATTTATTGATACAGCCACTATAAAAAATGTGGAGGTTCCTCAAAAAATTAAAAAATATCTAAATAACCATATGATGCAATAATTTCACTCACAGGCATTTACCCAAAGAAAATGAAACCATTTATTTGGAAAGATATATGTACCCCTACATTTATTGCAGCATTTATGGTAGCCAAGATACGGAAGCAGCCCTTGTGTCCATCAATAGATGAATGGATAAAGAAGATGGGTGTATGTAAACAGCAGGAAATTACCTGGGTACTTATTTTATCTACTAGATTAAGGGACCAAAGCAGTCTTTTCAGTCATGTCAAATCATGTCAAAGTGACCAGTTACCTTCTCTGCTAAGCAAAGAGCTTTTGTGCTCTTAAACTTTGGTCATGCAATTGTTCATTCAATAACTACTTCTAAGCTCATGATGCACACCGGGCACTCACCCAGGTCCTGTGAGCATTTCCCTGGCAGCCAGCTTGCACTCTGCCTAACTCTCACTAAAATACCCATGAAGACACAGAAAGAGAATAGAAACCGCCACACCCATAATTAAGATGGAAGTCAATCTGATGCTAGAATTTGGGAAAGAATGATACTAATCATAAAGCAGAGAGCTGGCTAGAGGCATCTTCTCAGAGACAAGCACATAGCATTTCCTACCTTCATCCTGTAAAAAAGATGGTTGAGAAAAGGAGAAGGGGAAGCAATAAATAGTTTGTTATTTTCAATACATGACTCTTCATACAGAGTTTAGAGTGCAGCAAAGAAGATTTTATATAAGCACCCATGACTTGCGATAAAGTATTTTTTTCCCATTCTCTGATGCCTTGGTCTTCATGTGGACCTGATTTTTCCGGCTTCTACACAGTGCATGTATCTGTGAGTTTAAAATACAGTGCTGTGATTGAACAGATTTTAAGTTCACCATTTAGGGGCGCCTAGGTGGCTCAGTCAGTTGAGCTTCCGACTTTTGCTCAGGTAATGATGTCATGGCTTGTGGGTTTGAGCCCCGCATCAGGCTCTGTGCTGACAGCTCAGAGCCTGGAGCCTGCTTCAGATTCTGTGTCTCCCTCTCTCTCTGCTCCTTCCCCGCTCACACTCTGTCTCTCTTTCTCAAAAGTAAACATTAAAGAAAATTCACCATTTAAAATACTGCTTATATAATCCTTTGAAATAAAATGATAAATTCAGCATATTATTGCCCCCCCCCAAAAGCCTTAAAATAGGATTACCCTTGTGAACTAAAGTGCTGCGTGCAGTTCAGAACAACCCAACTTCAAGGTAGAATAAAATAAACACACTTTCTCAATAATTGAGTAATTATTTTGCAATCTGTTATCTTGCATACTTTTCCATTTTGCTTAAAAAATTTCCAGTCATTTTGGGACACCTGAACTTAGTTAAATGTCAGACTTTGGCTCCGATCATGATCTGAGGGTTAGTGAGTTTGAGCCCCACATCGGGCTCTGTGCTGACAGCTCAGATCCTATGGCCTGCTTCAGATTCTGTGTCTCCCTCTCTCTCTGCCCCTCCCTGACTCACGCTCTATCTCTCTCAAAACTAAACATTAAAAAAAAAAGTTTCAGTCATTCCATTTGTGTATAGTTCTTCTTTCTAACTGGATAATCAGCTAGGTGGTGTTAAGGTCTGTCCTTGGTTTATGTCTCCCAGGGAGCAGCTAATGCAGTTTTTGGTGTCTGACACGCAAGGATGGCAAAAGTCCTCACGTGGATTATTAGTGCCTATCCTGGGCACAGCAAAGATTGGAGGTAATGTGTCACTGAGTTGCTAGTTCTGGCTATGGGAACACAACACATGTATATTCATTATGGAAAGAGTCACCAAGGAAAACCCCAGTTTTTTAAATTCTTTTATATTCCTGTAAATAGGCAACTTCAATTGCAGGTGTCTCTCTTGCTTGGAATGTACTTTGTAGGGTTTATAGTAAAATTGTTTATGACGATTAGATTGAAAACGGTTTAAGACTACTGGATTAAGATGTCACAGTTACAAAACTATTTCTGTAGTAAGATCACTATTGGCCTCACTGCTAATAAGAAAAACTGAGTTCAGAGAACAAAACTTAAAAAAATATATGTATATATACACCCCAAAAAGGATTCTGAGACAGAAGAACCTGTGACAGAGCATAAATTGACATGTTTATATTTAAAATCTAAACCATAGGTATCAAAACCCATCTGTTGAGTCAGGGCTCCTAGGGAGTGATTGGCAACATTGAGAATCTACTCTTTTGCGGGAACAAAATAAAGAAGAATCCCAAGCTTTTCTCTTTTCTTTTTCTTTCTCCTTCCTTCCTTCTTTCCTTCCTTTCTTCCTTCCATCTCTCCATCAGTCCATCCGTCCATCCATTTTGATTTCAAAGGCTGCAGTGGTTCGGGGAATTTTAAGAATTAACATGAATAGCAGTGAGGTGAGAGCACGGCCCCCCGTGGTTTGTCTGTGGATGATTTACACTTGGCTCCTGGGGACAAAAGAGCGGAGTTTGTTCTCCGTGCACATCTGCTCGGCAGCACAATGCAGTTAATTTCAGTCACTCGTGTTTTCATTCACAGCTGTTAGGAAGTAGGGATTCCACTTTTGTCATGTTGGCTACAAATATTTCTTGGTAGCAGATGGAATTCTTCTTTCTGAGGGAAGAAATAAAATCCAAGAGGGTAAATGAGAATAAGTAAGGAGGTCGGGTAAACTGATGGGCGGGAATCCCTCTGACAGGTATTTGAGACATTGAGAGCTGATTGTTGTCAGAAGGGCTGTGTGTGTTACACTGTATCTGGTATTGTTGGTATCTGATAAGCTAATTTCCTTCTCTTCCGTGGAAGTAGTAGGTGAGAATTGGGAATAAGAGTGTTACTTTCATACCTTCTCTGCCATTTTAGGATATGGATTAGAAATACAGCATGTGGGCTCACAGTGATTCACTGTTCATTTAACAAATAATGAGGAGGTTTGGGGAAGCTAGGTTATTTCTGGATTTGGAGATCTAAATCCAGGAAAAAAAAAAAAAGAAAGGAAAGTTGACATCCAAGGAAAATATTTGAAGTTCAGAGAACCAAATCATTCGTTTTATATGTAAACACACAGATATATAAACACATACATATTTGTCTATGCATATATTATAGTGACATATATCTTTCCTAACAAATATAAAAGTGTGTGTATTCACTGATACATAACAAGAAAAGCATATGTGGGGATTGATACGTGGTATCTTTGATGAGCATGGGCTGTAGTGGAACACAGGCTCCCAAATTCCTTTACAAGCTATATTCTAGGGGTGCCTGGGTGGTTCAGTCAGTTAAGCATCCTACTTCAGCTCAGGTCATGATCTTGTGGTTCATGGGTTAGGGCCCTGCATCAGGCTCTGTGCTGACAGCTCAGATCCTGAAGCCTGCTACAGATAGTGTGCCTTCCTCTCTCCACTTCCATAGCTCTCTCTCTGTCTCTCAAAAATGAACTGACATTAAACAATTTTTTTTTAGGGGCACCTTGGTGGCTCACTCAGTTGAGCATCTAACTTCAGCTCGGGTCATGATATCACAGCTTGTGGGTTCAAGCCCCATGTCAGGCTCTGTGCTGACAGCTGGGAGCCTGGAACCTGCTTCAGGTTCTGTGTCTCTTCCTCCCCTGCTCACAGTCTGTCTCTATCTCACAGAAATAAACATTAAAAAAATTAAAAAAAATTTTTTTGAGCTATATTCTGGATGGCATCTTCTTGTCACTTCCCTCACTTCCCACAGGAAGTCTGCAAAGGGAGCATTATTATTGTTATTTGAGAGTTAAGGAAGTAGAGGTATGTAGTTATTGAGTAGTGTGCTGAGGTTTGAGGCAGGCTCATTTGACTGCCTCCTTCCTCCCCACGAAGCTCTGTACTCTTTCCACTTCCCAGGTTTATCCAGTGCTGAGGTAAGGCTCACTTTGCAGTTGGTCCTTCATATACCAGTTGGAAATGTATATGCTCTAATAAGTAAATACAGTGCGCAGTCCCCATGGAGGTGCCACCATCACGTGTCCTGGTTTTCTGTATTCACGCGAGCTGTTCATATCATGAAAAAACAGAACGTGTCATACCTTTTTTTTTTTTTTTTTTTTTTTTTGGTACCATCTAAGGAATCTAGGAACTGGAAATCTTCTCTGTGTTTCTGGAACTTATGTTTGGAAGAAAGAGTGATGAAGGAAGTTTCTGTCAATTCCAGGTACAAGAAACAATTTGACTTATATACTTAGGATGTTACACTATTGGAATTTTTGAATATTTTGATAATTTCTAGAGACCATGACATAGAATTTTTTTTTGTGGTACAGACACTTGTGGGAAATCAAGCCCATACAGTCTGGCAAGTACTGTTACAATGTTAGGTGAGTCTTCAGGGTAGTAGCGATTCATGGAAAAGCTAGTCTGGAAGGGGAATGTGGTCGAATTTGGGCAATTGCCTCCGATTCATCGTGTTGATGCAGAGCGTATCTCTCTTTCTGTTTGTGGAAGATTCCCTAGAAAATTTGCTCCATCATGCCTTCTCCTGAATCTTGGATATGATACTTTTCTCCAGGTCTCTATGCAAATGGAAAGAAGAAGAAAACTGTTCTGGGAAACATTTTTTTCACAAATGGCAACTTGCATATATGATGTTTCAGACTGTGGGAAAGCACTCAGGCTTGACAGAAATGTGTGGTTCATATTTCAGGATGCCTTCTAGTGTCCCTACGAAGAGTTCCCTGAGTCTGATTGTAGTCAGTGACCGAGATTGCAGACTGTTTTCATTACAAAGACTTTAGACGGTCCAGTCTCTCAGGCTCTCTCCACGTTCCATCCCTGCTGTCCTGGTCATTTTGGAGATCTAAGTGATCCTCTTTCTCACGTGGCTTCCCAAGGAGGCTTTGAGTGTGTCTGTCTCATTTCAGGGCCCTCTTTCAGTACCAGGACTGGGCTTTTGAGGACACTCAGTGTGCTGTGTACGTATAATGTTAGGAACCTCTGCACCATGAAAGCAGTCTGTGGGGACAAGGGAAAGTTTTTGTTTGTTTTTGCCGTGGTTTTGTAGTATTGTCATTTAAGTTATTCTTTCTTGTATTTACTCTGAAAAAATGCGCTATGCATTTTTTTTTTAATTCGTGATCCGCACCAGAAGAAGAATGGTTGGATTGGTCAAGAATTCCTTTAGTCCAAAATGGGGTGCACCCAAGAATTGTTCAGGCATTATCTCATTTAGCCTTTGCAGATGAGGATACTGAGGCAGACTGTATGCACACCTAACTGGAAAGTAGGGAAGCCACAAAAATCAGTTCTTGGGCTTCCAGAGGTAGACTTTTAGCCATTGTTGGACTATTTGAATTCCCCTAGTGTTACTTGCCTCTCTTCCAATTGGGTGAGGAGAAATAGAAAATGCATATGCTGTGATTTTTTTTCTACCCTTAGACAAAAAAAAGTATTTTTTTTGTCAACTGTACTTCAATCTGAAAATAAATAAATAAAAGGTTCTCTGACATAGAGCACCATAATTTACCACATGAAGGCAAGAGCCAGTGTCTCGATTGTGAACTTAGCCCAGAAAGGATGTCCATGAGCCTAGCTTCTGTTGTAGAAACGCAAAACTATAACATATGACTGGCTGACTTTTTGCTTGATTTTTAGTCTGTGTGTGACTAAGGAAAGGATTGAACTGGTATATAGAAAACAGCTTTGCACTTATTTTCCTGTCTACATCTCAAAGTGAACCTAACAATGAAAAGCTTCTTTTGTTTGGTTTGACAGACTGTAACTACAAGGGTGTGATTTGTTTTGTTTCAAAGCATTCCCTTAGTTTGCTTTTAGTTTGCTTTCCAAATACATACTTCTCATTACCCTACCCCTCTGTTTCCTAAAAGTTTTGCCAGATGGCTAACTTAGCGCATGCTATTATCTAATATGACACTCTTCAACACCATGCTCTGCAATGACGGAAATGTTCTACCCTGTCCTGTATAGAAGCCAGTAGCCTCATGTGGTTATTGAACCCTCGAAATATGGTTATTGCAATGGACAAATCGAATATCCAGTTTTAGTTAGCTTAAATTTAGCCACATGTGGCCGTTGACTTCCATTTTGGATAGCATGGGTCTAATTACCTTTTGACAGGGGAGGTGCTCCGTGACCACAACGTGTGAGAAATGAGATCTTAAAATTTGTGAGAGAACTTCAAGCCGTAAAAAGCCATTCTCAAGTGTCATAAGGAAAGAATGTGGTATTTAATGGTTGACTTTTAACCAATTTTTATCATCCTTTAAGAGACCACTGTCTTCTCATCTCCTTTGTAACTAAGCAAGAGCTGAAAGGGCACTCCCCTGTCTCTGGGTCCTTTTGTTTGGGATTTGTACAGGCTTGACTGATGCACTTCCTTCTGAATCAGCCCAACGTGCACACTTTGTATTTGCCACATTAAGAAAAAAGTAGCAAAGTCGTCCACCAGGAAGCAGCCCGACTTGGTTGAGATTTTCAGAGTACATAAGAATGCACAGCTTGCTGCTGATGTAAAGCATGTGGGGAAAGGCCTTGGAGAATTATTTTTCTTTCATGATTGAATGCTAGGACTTGCTGGTATGTGGAAAAACAGACTCTCGCTTGTACAGGCAAACAGCTGTTGTTATTAGAAAAATAATCATTATGATATAAGGCACACGTTTTTCATGTCTTCTGTCAGATCTGTCAGAATATGTTCTATGTTAAAATGTGTATGTTTCATCTGAAAAAAAATGTAATTGGTAATTTAGCATATTAAAGAAAAGTTCTGTTCTCAGCCAGTAATGGGACTGTATCATCTTTTTTTTCCCTATCCTCTATACCAGCACTGCCCAACAGAAATAAAGTACAAGCCACAAATGTGATTTTTAAATTTACTAGTAGCCACATTAAAAAAAAGTAAAAAGAAACAGGTGACATTAATTTTAATGTAGTTTATTCAACCCAGTATATCAGACATATTTGCATATGCGATCAGTATAAAAAGCTAATGAGATACTTTGTATTACTTTTTCTGGGATGACTCTTAACAATCCAGTGTGTATTTTATACTTAAAGCCCATGACGTGGCTGGCCACCTACTGGTGCTCCACAGTGACATATGGTTGGTGGCTATACCCTATTGGATGGCACAGATCTCGATCCTTACCGAAGACATACAGCGAACTGTATTTGAACTTCTGAGGGTAATTTGCCAGAAGGTAAATGAGGCATTATCAGTTACCAGCAGATAACATCACGGCACCTACTACATGACCTGTCATCAACGAATTTACTCTGAACCTTTGATCAAGAGAAAAACGATACTATGGGATCCACATTTACGAATATACTTATGGCTTAAAATTTCTCTCAACACTTTTGGTGCACGCGGTTTTTCCTGCTCAAATTGCGGCAACATCTGAAGACATTTTTAATTCTAAGTTTGTAGAAGTTTTGTCATTTTGTTCCTTTTCTAACATAGGAGCCATAAAATTGGGGATTTTCCTGAGAATTACTTTTTTTTTAATTTATAAACTGGAGACTATTTTATAGGCAAAACTCACTTTGGTTTTATTCTAATAAAACAAAAAATTTCTTTTCCAGTTAACTTCACCTAGCACTTTAGATATTTTTTAATACGACTTTATTATTTCACAATTGTATATATCAAATCCAAGTTTTTAAATATGCAGATTCTGCCTGATGGTGTTGTATAGGACCACCTATTTTCAGGTGATGTTAGAAAAGGCATTAAAAAATTCTGTTTCTTATAAACTGCAACTGCACAGTTACTTGAATATGGGCAGAAAAAATACTGTTCATAGGCTATGTTAATCACAAATAGTCAATTTGTTTAATACATATTTTTGTAAGAAGACAAGATGAAAATTTAGGTGAAACTTACTGGCTGTCTCGGAATTATTTAAACATCTGTATATAGAGTTTCTAGATTGGATTATCAGATATTTGAACCCTGAATTCTAGGCTTTTAAAATCTCTGAACCTATTTTTTTTTTCCTTAGTGTAAATAACATAACCTAGCACAGAGTTGGGATTCAGTAACTCCTGGTGAGATGAATGGATGTTAGGGGTAATAAACATGGAGTGCAGATCATTATAGACACTCCAGGTTAGCTCTGTGTGTATGTGTATAATTGATACAAATATATATATATATATGAAGAAGGAAGTACACATCTATATATATCTAATACTTTAGGTAGTTAAATATATGTACTTTATTTCTTATTTGTATGTGTTTTCTATTCAAATTTTCTATAATTCGGAAAATTGTTATAACAAGTGAAAAAACTTTTAGTAGGTAAATGGTTTGAAGTAAAAGAACCACAGTTCAAATATACCTTTTAGGACACAACATCCTAGCTATTCGAGCATGATTCTTCTTCAAATGTGAAGTTTGGGGTGTGAACAACTGTGTTTAGCTCTTAGACTCCATTAGAGGCAAGGGACCTGTGCCTTCTTCGGGAAATAGTGAATGGTTTCATATCTCAAATGTTACTTTTGTTTCCCCCTTGACTCATGAGAGAGCAAGCATACAATCAAATTGATTTTAAATCACATTTAGCATTACGTATTGATTAGATACAAGTGCTCTGAAGCAAATGTCACATTGTTCAGCTCCAAAAAGCATCTACATCGGATAACAGGAGCAGTACGGAGCTCTCATTTCTGCTAAGTAATTCAGCCAATGTTATAAGTCATGAGAGTGAGATACACGTGGTTGGTAAATGGTTCTCAAACCTCATTATTGTAATGCAGCCTTCAATTCAGTTTATTAGCTTGTTCTTTATTCTCATTTATATTTTATTACCTTGGAATACAGTCATAGGATCCTGGAAATGAAGTTTTCTTTAAAAACTTTAGGAACAGTTTATTTAAAGTCTTTTGTTAAGTGACGTCTAGGAGCAGACACAGTGTCGGCCTGGCCAGGTTTTGAGATAAGGGAGGGTAAAATGCCTCTCTGAGTCAGCTGTGATAGCATCTCTGTGTCTCTAACTTTATTTCTGTCCTCATTGTTTCTGGAGAGCGTTTTCCTGGTTGCGTTGGAGCTGGAGGAAGTCGAGGGATGGACAAGGGACAGAAGTTAGATATATAAAGTCTTATATTGATAAAAGTGGTTCTCCCCAACACAATTGCCTTTTCACACCAGGGAGCCCCCGGAATGATAGCAATAAGAGGAAAATCAGGCAGCGAGTGACCTTGACATCACTCCAGCCTCTTGTTGGCTCCTGCGGGCTCTGCTGCCTACGGGAGATTCAGAAGCAGTGTGATGGCTAACACCCCTTCTCAGCTCAGGCTGCCCTCCGGGGAGGAGACGGTACAGCTGTTCAGCTAGTGTGCGCCTTGCGTCTTCGTGACTTTCTGTTCCGCTGTGCCTATTTGGTACCCCGCCTGTGTTCTCTCTCATGATAGTATGTGCTCAAATTTCCCGCTGCTGCTCAGATCTGTTCCCGTAACCGTCTCCTTTCCCTCTGCCCAGGGGCTGAGTCACCCAGGGTATGTTAGAAAGGCAGCATTACTTGGTGTTTCAGGGCACACACATTTCAAAGTCTGGCTTTGCCAGTTAGTAGCTTCGAGATTGTAGGTGGTTTTTTTTTTTTTAAAACCTCTCCTGCTAAAATGGGAATAATAATAGGACCAGTCTCCTAGGGTAGCTGTGAATTCTCATGATTCAATACATGTAAAGTGCTCAGATTGATATATGTAAACACACACGTATACACACACACACAAACACACACGTATGTATGTATAATGTTTAATAAGCATTATGGAATTGTAAAATGACCTAATGGCACTCGCCCTACTTTGCACCTAACTTGTTGGACCCACGCCTCATTTGGGGGTCCATAATATACAGAAACGGTGAGGAGGGCCATGTGTGTTCAGGACAGCTGTGCCTTCATGCTGTGGGAGAATCATGATCCATGGCACTTAGGGCATACTTCAATGGAGGAGATTTCTTTATTAAGGAACTGGGAGTGAGAAAGAAACCACCGAAGCCTAGCAATTCGGAACAGACATGGGATTAGAGGTTGGAGAAGGCCCAAAAATATTTTCTTTGTCTTCTAAAAAAAAAAAGTGAACAAGCCATAGTCCATGTCTCCAATGTGTTTAACATTCTGGTGGAGAAAACAGATCAGAAAATGGTCAGTTGCAACATAATGTGTAAGGTATCAAAAAACATGGGGGAGAGGTGCTGGACTCCACATGTGGAAGGAATGAGAGGGATGTCTGGACAGGCCTCTGACGGATGCAGGACAAGTAGGAGCTGGCTGGACCATTGAGTAAGGAAGGGCACTCTGCGCAGAATGAATGGACAGTGTGTGTAAAGACCTGAGGGTCAGAGTAGTCCCTGAAATCCGGGGTGACTAGAACACAGTGCAGGGGAGGTCAGAAGTAGCAATTGGTGAGTTGGAGAAGTCAGCAAGACTTATGCAGAGGCCTTCAGATCCACGCTAAGGTATTGAGAGGCTCCGGTGTAATAGGAAGTCTTAAATGAGTTTTGAATAAGGACACTTTCAGGTCATGTTTCTACAATGAAACTTAGTTCTGGCTGCCTTTCAGGGAAGGGGTGTGACCAGGACTGGGGGCTTGAATGTCTGCTTTAAAATACGTACAGCACTGGGGCACCTGGGTGGCTCGGTCGGTTAAGTGTCCGACTTTGACTCAGGTCATGATCAGGTTCATGACTTTGAGCCTTGCATCTTTACTGACAGCAGAGAGCCCACTTTGGATACTCTGCCTCTCTCTCTGCCCTTCCCCCAACTTTCTCTTAAAAATAAACATTAAAAAAAAATACACACAACACTGGCTTTCTGTTTTCCAAGCATTGAGCCCTGTGATATTCCTTTAGCTAAAAGCCGCATTTGGTCTGCTCCTGGTGGTAGGTGGCAAGATGTAATTGTAACAGGTGTAAATAAGATTTTGCAATCCAACTCGGCAGACAGCGAAACTGAGATTGATGTGTTTCCAATCTTGTGCTTCTGTAAAGAACACAGCAGTGAACAACCTTGTACATACATCTTTTAGGCACTTGTCCAATTATTTCCTTAGGATAAATTTCTAGAAATGGTTTGGTGTTTTAGGGCTTTTGACATATATGGTCCCTGGATGGTTTGGATGCCCGTAATCATGGTAGATAAACAGGTGCAGAGTTCCGTGGCCATGCTGCAAGTACAGATACAGAAATGAAGCGTGCAGCGAGTGGTCATGCCTGGGTAGGCACGCATGCCTAATTTTTCTCTTTGGACTTCTTTATACCACTGGCTCTCTTCCCTGGTTGCAGTAAGACTTGATTGGATGAGTACCTAAGACTGACGGGGTGTTTGTCTATAATGACAAGTGCTTGACTGTAGCAGCAAATGATGAGCGGCCCTAGGGAGACATCACCACCCACTTGAGAGAGATCCATGAAGGGTTTATGACCCGTTTGAATCCTGATCGAGCATCACTGTCTTGACCCTCAGGGAACCAATTGTCTGGAATACTTGCTCTGTCAGTCTGAGCGATGTGCTTAGAATCCCTTCGAAACGTGGGAGCCTGATTGTTTGTAAAACACAGAGTGAATTATCAAAAAGACCTAGAGATTGGAAATACTTTATTGTCACACACCACAGCCATGTTTGCTAAGTATATTGATAAGGTTATCAGAGCCTGTATCCAGTAGGTTACTTACCACAATCAGCCATAAATTATTATTTGAAATTATGAGGCAATGCATTTTTAATTTTGATCGTACCAAATTTTTCCCTTGTGTTTCTCATCTCTAGTAGGAATGTTTAGTTGCCAAATGTAATACAAAAAAAGTAAAGATCTTTAGAAATATAAAAACATATATTGTTTCTTAGCTACAAAATGTATGTCTGATCTTCTGAGTTCATTCAACTATGCATGGAGGGGCAAAGGGGCATCAGAGGAGGGAGCGCATGGCTAGAAGGAAGCATGGCAGGTAGGGCTGGATAGCTTTGTTCTTAGTGCTCCACTTTGCTGGAATGCCCTTTGAGAAAAAGCAAGCATGCAGATAGAAGAGCTGTATAGTCTCAAGCTTCTGTACTTTGTGCTGCTCTCTACCCATCAAACGCCCTCCCCAAGTCCTAACCCATTTTGTCCCCTGCCAATGGTTCCTTAGTTAAAAAGAAATGAGCTCCGCCTGCTCTGAGCACTGGGGCTAGGATCATTACTGTAGGTTAAGTTAGGGCACTTCTTTGATTAATAGAGGCATTGCCTGGTGAGCCGTATTCTCTGTTTGCTTATAAAGATGGTCTTGTTAAAATACCGCAGTAGCGGTGCAGATGTCCAAGCCCCTCTGGTGAGGAACAAGGTATTTTTTGCACACAGAGAGGCTGCTCTTGGCTGTTTCTTAAAAGCTAATGGCTAGAACTCTTAAGAGAATGGCGGTCACAAAAGCTTTATTAAAATTTAAAATGGTCAGCTAAACTGAAAAAGTACAAAACTCCTGTATAAGTAGGTGTGGGTAACATCAATATTGCTCTTTCAACAGTCTATTCTCCTAATTTGAAAAGAACAACTATTTGTCATGGTTTTCGTCCTTGAGCTGGCAGTTACCTAATTAAATGCATATCAAATTCAAAAGGCTTTACTAAGGGACAGTAATTTTCCCCCGTTGTTTTTAAAGTTGCTGGGATGAAAGAATTACGTTGAACAGATAATGGATGGATTCTTCCATTGTGCATTGAGGTTCTGAAGCGACTAATCATGCCATGGTTATTCATCAATGTGTTACCTTATAATTTGAAGTTAAAGGTACCACTTTCATTTATTGCTGACTCTGGGTGATGTTGGTTCCAATTTTTGAAGACTGTGACCTGGGGGAGGAAGCTGCCCGTAAACAAGACTGCACCATAAATCAAGGTAAAATTTTGGGTTGGGATAGATTATTGTGAACTTATGGGGAATGTCCTGATGACTGGTGGTCTTTTTTGTCATCTACTTGGTAGAGGGTCTGAAACTTGAGATATTTATATTCCACAAGGATGATTTTGTTTTGATCATAACTGATCAATGTATTGGTTATTCTGCCGTTCTCGCCCACATCCCTGTCTTTATCCCTTCATCCTTATTCTGTGTCTAGTCTCTGCCATTTCTGTCCTGTGGATTCCAGGCTCCTGTACAGATTGAATCTGGGATTGACAATAGGATGGTTAGGCAGGAAATCAGAAGACTGGAGCAGAAAGCTTTTGGGGTTCTCCTACTTCTTTCCTTATGGGGCACTCCAGTTGGCAATGGCTACCCTACCCGGTTGCCCTTGCTCCATACTCCAGCCTTCACTGGTCTCCTTTGCCCTTTGAGGCGTAGGGATGCCATGGCTTCCTGCTGTTGTGACTTTCTGAGCACATCCACTTTCTTTGCTGGTTCCTTTCCCTGTCTGCTCTTCTGTTAACAGTCCTCTTGTTGCTGTCTCTTCATTTGAACCATCCAAGTTGGATCCTGTTTCTTCTGGGACCCTAATATAGTAGTGACGGGTCATTCAGACAGTATAGAATAGTGAGTCTTAGACTTGAATATGCTTAAAACCTATATACTTTATATTCTTGGGCTCTCTACCCCTTGGGAGATTCCTAGGGTAAATCTGAAGTGAGTCCTAAGATGCTGCATTTTAGAGAAGCTCCCAGGTAGTTATATTTTGAGGCGCTCTGGCCTCTGAAGAAGGTGTGTACTGAGTACTTGAGACCTATCCCTACCAATCTTTGCAAATGTACTCCTACATAGAACAGGAGTAAAATACTCTTCCTTGTTTCTTTTTCTCCATGGTCACAGGTCACAGTCAAACAGGAGATTCTCATCTAAAATAAAACTTAGGCAAATTGGTGACATGTTCTCCTTCTGCAAGACCATCTCCTATCATTCAGGATGAACTGTAGGTTTTATTTACCTGCTCAGCTTTTGATGTCACTTAATACCTGTTACCTTAAAGATTATTTGTGGCTGCCTTTTGCAAGGGTCCACTTTGATCTAAGTGGTAAACAGAAGCGCTGGCTGGCTTGGGAATATCACATTTACTTATTTACTAACTTAAACATTTATTCACCACCTACGATATGCAAGGCATGGTCTGGATCTGTGTTGGCAAACTACTGCTCTGGGCCAAATCAACCCTCTGGCTGTTTTTTCCCATAAAGATTTATTGGAAAACAGCCATGTCCATTTATTTACATATTATATATGGCTACTGTTGTCCTACAATGGTATAATTAATAGATATGACTTATAAAGCCTGAAACATCTGCCATCTGACACTTAACTGAAAAAGGTGACAGAGTCGTAGATTAAATCCTCAGAATCCATGGCAAACAAGGTAGGCATCATCCATGATCCATTGCTGGGGACATAGCAGTGACAAAAACAACCCCAAACCCTTCCCTTGTGAAACATGTCTTGTAGGGGATACAGAAAGCAGTAAAGATGAGGTATAAAATAGAAAATATGTTATAGAGTGGTAAATTTTAGGGAGAAGAATGAAAGCAGGGAGGAGGATGGATGGTGCTATGATATCCGTGGAGGCTGAGGAGTCCTCAATGACGAGGAGTTCCTGTATCTTGCATTCATGTCTTCTCTCACTTATGTAATTAAAACCATTTGATTCTGTCAAGTTTTAATCTTTAGAGGGTCCATGAGTAATAGAAAGCTGGTGGAAAACATGGAGATGATGCCTCGGCTCTTCTTTAGCAAAGGGGGTGTGGTGGCCACAGCAGGAATATGTTGTATGCCCGCTCCATCCCTCAGTTGGAACTGGTAGCTCCTGACAAACGCAGAGAATTCTGGGGAGTGACTCTGTGTTTTTTTTCAATACCTCGTAATTGCCAGTTACTGAGATGGAGATGGGGATGCCTGTAAGACTGAGGACGTCGGTAAATGTGTTGCTTGCTAATCATCAAGTTCTTATCTGTTTTAAGTGATAGGAAATGCCTGCACTAGATATATTTACATCCTTTCCCCTTTGATTGCAAAAATTTAGGTAGAAACTTACCATTACATTGCTGATGATTACATACATTTGGAAACATTTCAAGAACAATTGTATAGTCCAAAATGTAAGTACATCGAATAAAAGTGTAACGTAACATGATTATCCTGTAAGACTCCTCTTCCTCCCGGTCCCTACTGCTCCCATAAATGCCCTCCCTCGCAGGACAAGGGACAGTGATTCAATTTTGTTCTGAAATAGCCACTGTCGTTTGACTCTCTGTTATTAATTCCCCTTTGGTTTGGTTTATTACATTGGAAATTTCTTTTACTATTGGAAATTTAGCTACATATCTACATTATTTTATTCAACAAATCCTATTAGACTCAAAGTAAAAAAAATCATTTTTAGCAACAGAATAAATTTAGAGAGGTAAGCGTTAAACCCAACCCTCAAGGCATTTCTTTATGCTAGATTATTGCTCTGTAGCTTTCATTAATTAGATTTCTAAAAAACAAATTTAAGACAAAACACTTTTACTAAAGGAAAACTGTATTTCCAACATTCCAGGTCTCGGTCTGCACTTAAAGATGGTGTAAGAAAACTATTTTAGATATATTAAACTATGTCTAATGCTTATATACTGCATATTATTTAATTTGTCAAACATTTCTAGTGACAGTCTAAACTGAGGAGGAGGCTTAAGGGGTTTAATAATAATAATTTAATTTGGAAGCATCTTTTGCTTTCTGAAAACCCTTTGGCCACTTAACAGAATGCAATAAAATATAATTATAAAATACACAACATGCCTTTGTATATCTACATTTCCAGCATGTTTTTCTTTCTTTAATCGTCTATAAAAATACATGCATGAATAATATGAAAAAACCAGTTTGCTCTTTTACTCTGGATATAAACTCCTGGCATGTTATTTGGTAAATATTAAGAATAAGAGAAAAGGGGTATTTTTACTGAAATGGGAACGGTCTAGTCACCTTCATAGATACCGTGATGCTCGTGATCATCAAGTGCACTTCACTGATGCCTCGTATTCAAAGAAAAAAGGAAAAATCTAATTCACCAAGAGATTTCTGATGTTTTGAGTTACTGACATCATAACCCATGTTCGTGAGTAGAGACGAGAGTGCATCAAGATGTCATCAGTGAAGAAAAATGAGAAGAGACTTAAAAGTGATTACCATGAAGCAAAAAGTCAAGAAGTAAAATATGAATTACCTTTGCATAATCAAATCAGGCCATAGAATGGATTCATTTGCCATTTCCTTGCCATTTGTTTATAACTATGTTGAGCAGCACCTCTTAGGGAAGGGGAAAGAAGCAGATTTTTCAGCCCCTTAATTCCTGTTCAACCAGCACTGCTGTGTTGACTCCTGATAATTAAGATGCTAAGAGGTGGTTTGGGTCCTCTCTGGGAGCTGGGACTCCAGTCAGATCTCCAGGGATCAAATCCCAGGTCATCCCTCAGTAGCAGTGAGACCTTGGGCAAGTCACGTAGCCTCTCTGTACATCTCAGTTTTGTCATGAAGAGTTAATGAGTTCCTATTTGTCAGCATCAAGTTTGGTTGCATTTGGTGCCTGGCATGTCCTGATACAAATAACTGTTGTCAGCATTATTGTTGTTTGTGTTAGTTACCTGAGTGGTGGATTCTGGGGCTCAAAGCAAGCTTGGAAACCACTCTTCTAAGGGGCATTTCTGGCAAGTTGGAGAAGTTACTCTCGTTCTCATCTTTAAGCCCTTCTCATTAGCCAAGGAGAAGTTTTGTAAGGCTTGCTAAGCGTCCCTTTAACAGAGCCATGCACAGGCCCCAGGCTCGGAGCCTCAAGCAGGGATCCCTTCTACAGAGTTTAATATCTCTTTTGTTTCAAGGTTAACAGAGGTTAACTGTCTATCTCTGGGAGATGTTACTGGTTTTCTAGTTATGGCAGAGATAGAACATTTCCATTTAAATCAAAGTCACTTAAGGACAAACTGAGCAGGCAAAAGAAAATAGATGCCCAGTGAAAGTACAAGAAGCACAGAATGAGACCAAAACTATGAACTTGACTGCAGGTAGAGAACTACTCCCAGGGAGTTCAGGCTCTCGGGGTGGTGTTTGGAGACCTCAGTTCCTGACCTTGTTTCCAGCATGCACTATGACCTGGGGCAATTTGCATAGCCTCTCTGAGCTTCATTTTTTGCATCTTTTGGGACTTACTGAGGTCTCTTGCCTTCAGGGAGTTCTCAAAGTTACCCAGTAGGAATCTTCAGGTTCTGGTTCTCTCTTTATTATTCGTGTGATTGATAAAGTGAAAATAATGATACAACATTGCTGGAGGCAAGGAGAGAAAGCTGGAGGCAGACCACATTGTGGGGGTGGGGAGGGAGGTGCTAGAATTAACGCCCTGCATCTGGAATTGTAGGATCTGAATTACGATTAGCACCTTTTCTCTCTGAGTGATCTTGGAAAAGTCAGTGTAGTTCTCTGGACCATCACTGCTTGTGAACTACGCACAAGGATTGGGTAATATAATATTTGAATTGCCTCCAAGTTCCAAGAAATCGAGGCTTCCTTTGTGCCCATTAGCTCTGACCTTAAGTGAGTATTATAACCAGTCTTTCCTTAAGGCTCATGCCTAGGTGAATGTAATGTTACATGTGGTAACAGGTGAGAATGAACCTTAACCTTGTAGGCATTGCTATTTATTTCAGTACTAATAATGCCAGTATGAAATTCTATTACTAAAAACAAACAAAACCACAGGAGTTGCAGTCCTGTGAGATACTAGGATCTCTGGAAATATAGAGTCTAGGAGTGTTGCATGCGCAGAAGGCATCATATTACTTGGAAATGTGTAAATAAGAAAAGGCTTCGGAGCCAACATTTGTATGGACTATGTTTCGACAGGTATGTTTCTAAAAAATTCTGTGGATGTGGAATCAGTGTTGAGATGGATTCCTTTTATATATAAGAAGTCCTTAGATTCTAGCAACATCCCTGTAGGCTTGGGAGTTCTTCTGACACTTATTAGTCCTAAAATCTTGGACAAGTTCATGGATCTCTCAAGGCTTGATTCTTCCTATCAAAAATGGGGATAGTGAAGCCTCTCTTTCAAAGTGCTGTTGGGGAGCCTGGGTAGCTCGTTGGTTAAGTGTCTGACTTTGGCTTAGGTCTCTATCTTGCTGTTGATGGTTCCTGAGTTCAAGGTTCTGTGCTGACAGCTCTGAGCCTGCTTTGGATTCTGTCTCCCTCTCTCTCTCTCTTTGTGCCTCCCCTGCTCGCGCTCGCTCGCTCTCTCTTTCTCTCTCTCACACACACACACACAAATAAATAAACTTACAAAATAAAAAATAAAAATGCTATGAGAATTAAATGAGATTTTGGCTATCCATCCTTTGCAAGGTGGGGACCACATGGCAAATGGTAGGGTACCTATAATTTTTGGTTGGGGAAGCCCTGAGAAGGAGAAAAACAAGCATGTTTTGAGTTTGGCTGATCACACAGATAACAAGTTCAATGACCTTTACTAATTTCCCCAATTCTCCCTGACTTTGTAGCGCTGTCTTGATTCTGGCCATATCATTAGATCTAGTGAATAATTGAAAATGTTTTATTTAATAAATGAATTAAATGGGTGATCATCATGATTTGAGTTTCAGTTGAGTCCTTGAGGCAATATTTACTGATATAAAAATATAGGCAATTTTAAAGAATTATTGTAAAGATTAAAATATTAATATGTTCCTCTATTTCACATTTATATCTCCCTAATTATAATTATCCATCTTCCCTTTTATGTTACAAGTAATTTTAAATTTATAGCACAGTATTTATAAAAATATGCATTTCTTTTTATTTGATTGGATACGTTTAGGTCAGTAACTTTATCATTTTTTTAAAAGATTTATGTGAATGTCTGAAATTGATTCCCAGAAGCTAATTGCCGCCTTATTCAAATATAACATTCAGAATATAGTCATTAGTCCCACTACAGTGATTGGCCAAGGCTTAATATTTGAATTTAAATCACCAGTAAAAAGCATATCATAGCTTGTGTGTACCTGTTAAAATCTTTCCTTCTTGGAGACGCTGCCGTAATTAAAATACTAGAAATTTTTTTTTCTCTGCAATTAGCCATTTTTGTCACTTGTTGTTGCTTCCTTTGAGTTTACTTGTGGCACTTAACATTTTCAGAACAAAAGCTGAAAATAAACTTTTCTTAGCCCACCACCCAGTCACACTAACACTGCCACTGTCTCTTCATTCCCTTCCACCATCAGCCTTTCTTTGCCTTGAGTGAACAGGCTTGCTTCCGGAATCTTGTACAAGGGTAAACAAAATTAAAATTAAGGGCAAACTTAAAGTTTAATTGTTTTCACCTATATTTAGACTACATAAAACTATGAAAAATGGCCGGATGATTTTAACTAATTTTGAAAAGTTTATTTTAAGTGGTTTAACTTAAAATAGGGCTGGGTGGTGTATAGAGAAAGTCACTTCAGGGAGACCTTGGGCGGGAGAAGTAAGATGTTAGATGTCAGCCCATGGAGCACCTGAATACCAGGGACCGGCCGAGCCCCCAGTGACGATGTTTTTGTGGGAGAGATGCTGTGATCTACCTTCTCAGTGAGTTACCTGAAAGTTTTATAGCAGGATTCTCGCACAGAGAGCTGGGACACGGAGGCTCTTCTTTCCATGAAGCAGTTTTATTCATGACAACAGAGGCTCAGTGGGCGAAGGACCCCAGAAAGGCTGAGCCCCCAGCACAGCGGGGTGCATATCAGGATGGGACATAGTCCAAGTTACGGAGTCACGTCAGAGTTGTGCCTGGGTATATAGGAGTTGATTGGGCCACTTTTCACATGGCCTGCCTTTGACCTGTGAAGGTCTGCACCACATTTCTTAGGAAGAGGCTCTACCATAGTTTATCTACTTCCTTCCTATCAGAATCTTATTTTGTACAGGCATCCACCCCTCATGATAGGATTATAGGAAGAGGACTCCATCCCCAGAAGCAGGGGTCCATCATGGCCTGAAAAAACCAAAAGTCAGCAACCCCACACAATTTCTGATAATTACCATGCAATCACTAGCAGAGAGGAACAGCTTTGCCCAGCATCTCTAGGAGTTTCTACAGTTACCACTTGATTCATTTGGTTTCCCTGTGGCCATGCTGCATTTTGATTTGGGCCTTTTGTTTTCCTTGCCACGGTCTTTTATGTGCTCGCAAGACAAATTCCTGTATCTTCCCGTAAATCCAGTTCTGCACATTCCAGAAAATCTGATCCATTTCTCTAGTTTCCCTTTAATGTTGAGCACTGACGCTGCCCTTTTACTGGCAGCTTGTTATCTCAATCTATACAGTACTCCATCACCCCCTCTGCTCACTGTCTTTTTTTCCCCCTGAGAAATACCACCCTGTCAGAATGTATACACAGTTGCAGCAAAAATCAATTTTACATATTGATCAGAATTTGTCAACACGTCTTTGGAGGTTCATAGCATACCAGTCTGCTTTGCTATACTGGTCGGGAACCCCTGTCCAACTCCTGTAGAGTGAAAGGGGTGGGTGGGTGGTTAGGTAAATGAATAAATAAGCAAGTGAATGAATTAGTCTTAAAAAGAAAAGTCAGAGAAATTGTGGTAGGCTGAAAGATGGCCCCCAGATATGTCTACATCCTAATTCCTGGAAATTTCTCCTGATTCCCATTACCTTCTATGACACAAAGGTCTTCGCTGATGTGATTAAGTTAAAAGTCTCGAGATGGGGAAATTATCCTGGATTATTTGGGTGAGTCCAACGTAATCACAATGGTCTCAGTAAGAGGGAGGCAGGCTGAGCAGCATCAGAAAGAAGGCAGTGTCAGATTGGAGGGCCACCCTTTGTAGATGGGGAAAGGAGACACAATCCAAGGAATACAGGCAGCCACTGAAAGCTGAAAAAGATATAGAGACAGATTGTCCTTGTAGAACTTCTAGAAGGACCTAGCCTGGCCCACACCTTGGATCACTGAAAGTGACTTCGGACTTAAGGCCAGAATTATAAGAAAAAATCTGCATTATTTTAAGCTACAAGGTGTATAGTAACTTGTTACACCAATGATAGGAATTAATACAGAGGTCCATGAGCTTTTAAAATGTCAATGAATGGGCACTGAAGTCAAATTAGCCAACAGCTGTGCTCACTGGGAATCTTGTGCTCTTACCCACATCATGTGGTCAGGATGCCGGTAATTGTGGTCTTGGCCTTTCTGATGAGGTGTATGAACATTGACAAGGCCCACAGACCAGGGACTTGGATAAAATTTGCTTGACCTATTTCTGTTTCCTTACGATGTTTCAAAACCAAACAAAACAAAAACAGCATGATTGTTCAGTGAAGAAACGTTTCCTTTGCCCATCTGTACACTTTTCTTTGCTACTTTTCCCATTTCTGTTTCACTCTTGATTCATTGCTATTTCTTGTGGAGAAGAAAAAGAAAACTACCTGAAATTGAACTTGACTTTCTTTCTGCATATTCTTTCTTTTAACTTATAAGGAAAACAGCAGTCACTCTTGGTCCCTTATTGTGTTGAGGGGAGGAGTGCATATTTTTAACGTGTTTCATGTCCAAAAAATCCTACATTGCTTTATCACTGCATTGTATCATGACATGTGAAGCTTTTGTAGTCTCCTGGAGTGGAATTTTGGACTGGTAATTCCCAGCACTGATGTTCCATAGCACTAGGAGACATTGACAGTTTCTCTTAGGTATTAGTTTTCACGTTGGTGCAGTAATTTATCAATGGGAACTTAACATTATTCTGATATTTTTATTAGCATTTTTATGAGTTTTCACTCCATACAAACTGCATGTTGGTAGCTTTGTGATCGTTAACAACTGTAAGATTCCATGACATTTGACTGTGGATGGGATTCATTGTGAGGAGTAAGCAATAAAAATCTGATGAGCAATCGAGGATTTCTAACAGATAGTCAGGTAAAGGGATTGTATCATTCTGATATCTGCTGCTTTTCATGTTTATCCGTTATAAAGATTACAAATGTCAGTCCCACGTTAAATAGACTCCTCAGGGAAGTTTAGTTGTATATGCATTTGTTATGGGGATAAATCTTTTAGAAGTCCTTAACTAGTCTTTGTTTTAGTCAGTTTCATTTGTTCCTGTCACACACACACAAAAAATTAAATTGGTACAAGCCATTTGGCTTTCTTAAATATGAAGTTAAATAACAAATTGGATCCTAGGATATAAAATTACATATGATCCCTTAAAGTTGACACACTGCTGGGCAATATACCTTGCCCTGAATTTTATTATTATTAGATTCTTGTACAGCTGTGATCTACAAGTTTCATTGTAAATAAGAATCATTTGGAGTTATATAATGAAATATTAGTTCTTGAGCCCCTTACCATGAGATTTGGTTTAATCAATTAAGGGTGGACCTTGGTACCTCTAGGTTTAGCAAGCGCTACACATAATCCCAAAATCTTCAGGCTCTACTTGAAGAAATATTGCGACATATAGTCCATCAATAGTGAAAATAGTGATTGTGTGCTATGAAATTATTTTAGGATATTCCTTAAAGTCTTTTCAAGTCTTTTCAGAAAATGAGCTTTTGGAATCACTCTTTGCCGTATGTAAATATGCCGTGCTAAATTACAGAACACTTTTGAAAAAGGCTTATTCTCACTCAGTGAGCCTGTGGCAATTGTAAGGTTCTGGATTTCACTCAACTTAGTAGTGATGCAAACGACATCCTTTAGATGTGGCTATAATGCATTTAGCCCAGTGACAAGGAGCCTGGCAGATATTTCCAGAAGACATACCAACAGAGAAATAGTGCTGGCTGCCAGTAGCTTGATCTGCATACATTGAGCATTTTAATAGTTTGCATTTTTTGCTTATTCACTTGTCCTAAATGCTTAATGAATAGGCTCTAAGGCTTTAATTTTCAACCAATCCTAAGTTTATTACTAAAGTTTATCAAGCAATAAACACACTATTGCACTTATACTGTCATGTTTTTATAAAGCAGTTTATAAAAGGTGACATCTGGCAAAGAGGCAGATCTATAAAAATCATGCTGGTGGATGTAGTGTCATTTTTTCTGCCAAACTTCCAGAAAGAGTAATATTATTTTGACACATACATACATCCCCACTGTCAAGTTTCTATTTTTATAGTTAGCTTACTGCACATATCCTTAAGCTATACAAAACCTTTGGGCTAATGCAAAAAGTGACATTTCTGCATATTTATTACAGTACTATTTTAGAGGTTGACTTTGCCTGGTAGGATTTTTCCAAGAACAGTGTCATTGTCATGACAGTATACATTGTTGAGAACAATACTATTGTGCAGTTAGTCAGGAAAGGTCACATATGGAAGGACAAATCATAAAGAGCTTAATTTAATGCTTGGCATGATTATTTCTCAGTATTTGTTAGTTGCATGTAGAGAAAACCTACATGCATCATAACCCTGATGGAAAGTTCCATAAGTAGTCAGAATCTGAACTAATAATTGAGTCAACATATACCCTGGCCCATGATCTAGCCATGCTACTCTGAGGTTTATACCTAAGAGCAATGAGTGCATTTGTCCACCAAAAGAGTGCACGAGAATGTTCATAATAGCTTTATTTCTTTATAAAATCCCCCTGCTAGAAGCAATCCAAACATCTTTCAACCACTGATTGACTTAATATAATAGACATAAAATGGATACTTCTCAGCAATAAATATATACCATCTACTGACTCACACAACAACATTAATGAATCTCAGGGACAGCTGAATGAAAGAGTATATGATGTGTCTGGTATTATAAAATTCAAGAAGTGGCAAAATTGTCGTGTGATGATAGAAGTTAGAGTGATTACCTCTGAGTATGTGTGTATGTGGTTGGGTGTGCGTGTGTGTGTGTGTGTGTGTGTGTGTGTGTCTGTGTTTTGTGTGGTGGTTACATACGGGAATACTTAGGCAAAAATGCAGAGTGGTACACTTAAGTTTATCCCATTTTATATATTTGGGGCATCTATTAAGTAATGAAGCACTCAAAAACAAAACAGCTGAGAACAATTTGTTATTATTAGATCTCACAGTGTTGTGGGTCAGAGTTTCGTACAGGGCATGGCAGGGATGACTGGCTTACCCCACTATAATCCTGTCTGGAGGCTCAGCTGGGCTGATTTACAGGACTACAAGTGAGTTGAACATCTCCCTCCCTCTCCGCCTGGCTCTGTTGGGTTTCCTTGCGAAAATGTTGACCTTGAGGTAGTCAGACTTTGTACCTTAGAGAAATCCATGCCTTTAGGAGCAAGTGTTTTAAGAGAGTAGGTAGAAACATTAATTTCTTAAGACCTGAGCATAGTAGGTTCTGTGGAATTCTGTTGGTGAAAATACTGAGCCCACCAGCCTCCAGGAGAGGGGGACACAGACCTCACCTCTCAGTGGAAGGGATGTTAAAGATATGTGGCCGTCTGTATTCTGTGTGTGTGTGTGTGTGTGTGTGTGTGTGTGTGTGTATGTGTATAATCAATTTAAAAATTTTTTTAGAGAAGTAAAAATCAGTAGCAACGCTCCCAAAACTTTTTTCTCTTTTGGAGGGTAGTGTAAGTTATTTTTTTAATTTAATATCATGTATTTAATTTTATTTTTTAAAGGTTATTTACTATTTATTTTTTGTTAAGTAACCTTTATGCCCAACATGGAGATCGAATGCGTGACCCCAAGATCAAGAGTCACATGCTCTACATATAGACTGACCCAGCCAGGTGCCTGGAGGGTAGTGTAAGGTTTGAATCTACTTCTGAAAAGCAAAGCCAACTGAAGAGCCCCTCCACTTAAAATCTATTTCCAGTACATAATCCATCTTCCCGCTATTTCATTTTGAGGTTGAAAATTCTATTACTTTTTCTTACTTTATTTGAAGTTTCTGGGCTTTGAGGTCTTCCTTCCTTCCTTCCTTCCTTTCTTCCTTCCTTCCTTTTTTTTTTTTTTTTTTTTTTTGCCCAGGCTTGGGTGAACGTAGACTATTATTTAATCATTTACAGCCTAGAGTTAACTGTCAGAATGAAGTCAGATAAGGCTTTTGATAAAACTGAAATCCTGTGCTCCTTTTGATTTATGGATAATGAACTTGCCCTCTTAAAGTCAAAGTATGACTTAAAAAAAAAGAAATCCTCTATCTCTTATTAATCATCTATCAGAAATACGTTGCCCAACAGGCCTCTTGGTAAAAATCCTTATTAGGAGCTGAGAGCAGGTCAGCTGAATTAATGCAGGGAGGTTTTAGACACAATTGACTGGAAATGTTTATACGAGCTAAATAAAGCGAGCAAGAAAGCAGAGCCTTTTAAACTATTGGGCTTCATTCGAACTTGCACCTGATGGAGACAGCCTGGACAGGCAGGGTGTGTACACACAAAGCTGCGTTATCACACATATCAAAACGTCTCTCCACGTCTGCACCGAACATCTCCTGCAAAGATAATTACTGCACCCACGCCTGGCATAATTTGGGTCAAAAGCGGCACTTGAGCCAGATCTTTAAACAACATTGTACATTTCATTTGAAGAAGTTTTCAGGGCCATTTCTCAATTTCGTACCACTAACTTCAAAGTCTGTTTTACAGAGTCAAGACTAGAGAAATCTAACCTCATCCTTCAGATATTCCTTTTAATTAATTGCAAAACGCTATCCTTTTGCTCCCCCTGAGAACCAGAAGGGATTTATGCAGTAATTCCATATCACCATAATTTCAAGTCACTGCTTTCATTTGTCACTTAAAGAGCTTTGCGGTATATAAAGCCATCAACCCGGTACCATAGCGGTATCACTTTGTCAAAAGAGAGTTGTTTGCACTTTCCGTGACAACCTATTTGTATAAAGTACCAAGGTTTGAACCAAATATACCCCATGAAGTCTGAGACACACATGATTTAATCTCGCTTGGAGTACTCGCTGTTTGCCTCTCTTCCTGTTTCCCACCAGCCTTTAAACTCAATCTCTCTAATGTGACTGTTTTTAACAGAACCCACTAATTAGGACATTATAAATAGTGCTTGAGCCTCTTGGGAAGGCACATAATTCTAGAGGCTTCGATTTTCACACATTCGTTTCCTCTCACCTGAATACTGTTTGTAAAAATGGGAGTCCAGGAAGGTGTCAATGTACATATCCACATATGTGTTTATCTAAACGTAGCTAAAGCATGTGTATTTGTGTGCTAATAATATACATGTGTGAGTTAGTGAGTATTATAGAAGCATGACCTTAGGAATCAGCCGGATTCTAATTTTTGGCCCTCCCCTCACAAGCAGTATGACCTTAAGCAGCAACTTTGTTGTAGTAGTACTGGTTTTGAAGCTGGCAGATGTAGGTTCTGCTGGTTTTTAAGCATGACCTTCAGTAAGAAATATATTTTATGTCATTACCTAGGAGAGGGGAGCATACACACTCATAAACACTTGTAATTAAAACAAAAGTTTCACCAAGCAATATTTATCCTTTATGGTAACTGCTCAGATTTTTTTTTATTTAAAACACGGCAATCATGGCCCTCTGAATGGATTTAAAATTATTTCTAAAGAACTATATTGTTTATGTGACCTTGGGCACGTCATTTTTTCCTCTCTCGGCCTTGGTTTTTTTCCACTGTAAAAAAACAAATGGGTTGGACCCATTGATTTCAAATGTCTCTCAGCTTGAATAGCCTGAGATGCTCTTTGAAATGTGAAAATCCACCCCTGGACCGCAGCTAAGAAAGGGCATGTTTATTGGTGATTGTTTGGGTTGTGTTATTTCATTGAGAGGGCCTGAAGGAACAGAGACAAACAGTGGCTGCCACACCACAGCTTTGGCAGAATAAAAGCTTACAGCCCAGAGTGGTAGACAACAGGAAGTGAAAATTTGTGTGCATGTGTTATCATTTAAAAGAAACAAAACACACTGTAAGCTTTTAAAAATGTGCGTACTGTGTCAGTATGTAACGAAAACATAGCAAACTCTTTTTCCTGTTAAGTACCCGATCGGAATATTAAGCCGTCTTCTGTTTCGGAAAATGGTAAGCGTACCGCGGGGCAACCTGACGAGATCCTGATCCGTGATCATGATTGACGTCACCCATGAGGAGCAGCAGACACTGTGTGTGTCTCCCAGAGTGACGCCCCAGGAAAGCCAGGACCTGATCAGTATGGTGTTCGGTCAGGAGTCTAGAACATGAACCCCCAGAGAAAGAATAGTTCTATTTAAAAACAAATCAACATGCGGGTTGGGGGTGAGGGTGGGGATGGGGATGGGACTTCATCATTAAACAGAAAAACTAAGAGAGACAAATGCTGGAGATTAAACCATACTTAAGACATGAATGCTAAATAAGCTCTTATACCGGATCATTTTTTTTAAGTTTATATTTTAATTCCAGTTAGTTAATTTACAATGTTTTATTAGTTTCAGCTGCCTAATACAGCGATTGAGCCCTTCCCTGCATCACCCTGTGCTCATCATAACAAGAACACTCCTTGGTCCCCACGTCCCATGTCACTCCTCCTTCCATCCAGCTCCCCTCTGGCGGCCATGCGTATGTTCTCTATGTTAAGAGTCTATTTCTTGATTTGTCTCTTTACGTCTGATTTGTTTCCTTTTGTCTTTTTCTTAAATTCCTCATATGGTGAGATTATAAGGTGTATCTTTCTCTGACTGACTGACTTAGCTTAGCATTGTATTCTGTGGCTCCATTCATGTCACTGCAAATGGCCCAATGTCATTCTTTTTCATGGGTAAATAACATCCATTGTGTATACATAAAAAACACATCTTCATTCATCAATTGATGCACACGTGGGCTATTTCCATGTCTTGCCTAATGTAAATAATGCTGCTATACATAAAGGGGTGCGTGTATCTCTTTGGATTAATACCCAGTGGTGCACTTAGTGGATCATAAAGTGACTCTATTTTTCACTTTTTGAGAAACCTCCATACTGTTTTCCACCAGTCTGGATGCACCAGTTTGCATTCCCACCCAACGGTGCATGAGAATTCCTTTTTCTCCACATCCTCACCAACACCTGTTTTTTTCTTGTGTTGTTGATTTTAGCCATTTTGACAGATAGGAGGTGATATCTCATTGTGATTTTGGTTTGCATTTTCCTGATGAGTGATGATGAGCATCTTTTCATGTGTCCATTGATCATCTGGATGTCCTTTTTGGAGAAATGTCTGTTCATGCCTTCTGCCCATTTTTTAATCGTATTGTTTATTTTTTGGATGTGTGTTTTATGTCCTTTATGTATTTTGGATACTACCCTTTTATTGGATATGTCATTTGCAAATATCTTCTCCTGTTCAGTAGGTTGCCTTTTAGTCCTTTTATACTGCATCTTAAATTAGAGGAGGAAATGCCATCAGGGGATCATTGGGTTAATTGATAAAATTGGGAAAGAAAAGATGGTGGATTAGATAAACTACTGGACAAGTGTTATATTTACTGAAATGCTTACTGTACTGTGGGGATTAGAGAGACCATCCTTTTTTGATTGAAGTATAATTGACATAGAATATCATCTATACATTACAAAATGATTCCCATGATAAGTGTAGTTACCATCTGCCACTATACAAAGTTAATAGAATATTATTGAGTATATTCTCTATGCTGTACATTACATCCAAGTGACTTATTTATTGTATAACTGGAAGTTTGTACCTCTTATTCCCTTTCATCTATTGTGTCTATCTTCCCAACCCCTCCCCTCTGGTAACCAGTGTCCATCTATTCCATATCCACCAGTCTGTTTCAGTTTGATTTTGTTTTTAGGTTCCATGTATAGGTGAAATCTTAAGTCTGGTGGGATGACCAGAGCTAGAGCAGCAGAAGGCATGGGCTAGAGGTGCTGGGGTGCTCCAGGCCACCCTGGAGGGACAGCAGGGGCTGGAGCAGGCTAGGGGCTTTGGACTCCCTGTGGTGGCCCTAGGATGCCAGCTAGAGTGCCCGGACACTGCTCTCCTCTGTACTGCCAAGGTGGGGAAGAATGTAAACAGTGGTGCTTGCCAGTCAGTCCCTTCGACCCAGCAGAGAGTTCCAGCAGCTGCCCCATGTTTGGAGGACACTCTAAGGTTAGTAAATGGGTTTCCTTCATCTCTAGTCTAGTTGGCTTTTAACCCACTGATTTTCCTCTGTGTCCCTGGGTGAGTGAGTCTGCGCAGAGTCTCCTCAAAGATAGCCCTACTCCAGGGCATAAGATCCATTACTATGTCTCCTATGGTCCTGCCTTTCTCTCTTGTGGAAGATGGTCATTTGGCCCTCAGTTCTTCTTCAAGAGGAATTGGAGTATCTGCAGTGGTTGGGTTGGGAGAAGGATTTGGTGTATCTGTGGGAAATGGTGAGTTCAGGGTCTTCCTGTGACGCCATCTTGGACCACCTCCAGAATGCCTTTTTCTTAAGAAATACACATTGAATGCAACTTATTTTCAAGATAAGAGCTGGAAATGAATAGTGTGTGTAAGGAGAGAGTGCCAATGATAAGCAGGTGGGGCAAATACTGATAGTATATAAATTTGGGGGTGTGCACAGGTGTTCCCTCTGCTCTTCTCATTCTTAGGACTTGTGGGTAAGTTTGAAATTAGTTCCAAATTGAAAATATTTTTTCTTTCCATTAAAAAGTGTTAGAGTGCTTTGTTTTGTTTCGTTTTGCCTTGGAGGTTGTGCCCATTGAAGACCAAGGTCAGTGGAACTGGAGGCTCCAGTATTCTCTAGTTTGCTCAGAGCTGTTAAACTTGCTCAGGAGCAGGCAGGAGGGACCTGAAGGAACTCCTGCTTCTGCCCTTGTCCCTGGGACATTTTGGTCTGTCCCCTTTCTATCAACTGATCCATTGCCCGAATTTACTGCTGATTAGTTGGTTCCTTTGGTCACATTTGTCTTTCTCACTTGGCCTTTAGCTGACTTTGACCTCTTTCCAGTTCTTGTGCTGTTTCATGTCCCTATTAACGAAATCCTCACCTCTCTGAGCACAAGCCTCTTTGAAAGAGCAACCTGTCTTTTGATTTTGAAGACTGTATCAGGATCCTCTTTTGAAAAACACCATAGGGTAGGGACTCGGATACTCGTGGAGATTTGGACATACCAGGGATTTTGGAGCCTTTAAATGGTGGGTTTGGGGCTCTGCTGAAGCCAGAAACCCATAAAATATTTTTAAAAACTTAAAAGGCTACAATCTTTTCCCGTGGCAGGAGACTGCTGGGGGAGTACACAAAGGTGTTGCTTGCCTGTCTGCTCCCTGAAGCACCCACATGACCAGGTTCCAAAGCAGTGGCACTCGGTGATTGTTAATTATCTATGGAAGATGTGTCCTTGTCCTCAAAGAGTTGTGGTCTTACTGATGAGGTGAGACGCTTGAATGTGAAAATGACTAAAAGCTTATGTGACTAACTGCGTTCAAAAAAATTATAGTAAGTAATGCATAGCGAGAGTCTGTGGGACCAAGAGACCATTGTGGCTGGAGAGGCGGTTTGAGCTGATGGAAGATGATGGAGAGCAATGGGGAATCTGTAGGATGAACCCCTAATGGTTCCGAAGGAACAAAGTAGGCAGGGAAGGAGATCGGCAACTGAGGCATAGGATATCAGATGATTTAGTGAAAAGTCAGAACTCGGGGTCTGGGGGCTGAGGGAAGAGGGCTCAATCCTTGGCCTAAGGCAACATTTTCACAAAAAGCCTCAATTTAGACTATTTACATGTTGCTGATTTTTTTAAAATTTTTTAGACATTAGATGTTATTTTTTTAAACAGGAGAGTTCTAGAAATGTTCTGGTAGGAAGGCAAAGAGCACTCTGTCATCCTTCCTGACCGCTCACTTGCCATGCACTTTGAAATTAAAGAGTTCATTGCCTTATGAATATCTTATTTATTCTTATTTTGTTTTTTAGTGTTTAAAGTGTCTTTATAAAAAAACATAGAGCATAGTTTTTAGATTACTGGTTTGAGATTTCTTCCTTTTTGTTTTTTCAATATATCAGCTGCAGCAGTAGACACAGGTCTCTCTTACCTTCCTAGAGGATTCCGTCTATCTCCCCCCACCCCCCATCCCTGTAGTGACATCTTCTTACAGTGTTTCACGGACCTGGGAGGTGGATTTCCTCTCTCCCTGCCGCATCTCCGCACCCCCAAGATAAATGATTTCAAACCTTCACTGCAAGCAAAGTTAGTGTTTAGTTTATTGTTAATTAATTACTAGCACCTTCCTTGACAGAACATAATGGAACTACAGAGTAATCACTTAGAAAAGGAAACAACTGTCAATTATCACTCTAATGAATCCTGTTTAGCAGACGTGATGGCAGCCCAGCTGATGCACGAGCTTCCGTGTGTGGAAAGTGGATCCTTTGAAAACTCTCATTTCTGTACTGAGCGTGTGATTTGCAAGATAACTGTTCTCAAGGCCAGATGTTAAAGTGGTGTCAGCTGTGGTTAGCAGCGTGGAATTTGGAACTGTTTTCAGAACTAGTGATTATTCTTTCTTGTTAATATTTTAATGTAAGTAAACAAACCATCGCTAACATTAAAAATTTTTAAATGGTATGACAATGGTGATAATTATTGACATGTTCATAGCAATGATGTAATGGGTAACATTTATTGAATTATATGTGACAGGCTCTAAATGGAACATGCAATATGCATCGTCTCACTTAATTCTCAAAACAATCCAGTGTTAAATTAAAAACAATTTGCAGAAAGATAAATTAATGGCTCTTGTATAAATAGAAAACAAACATGGCTCAGCAGCTTATTTAGCTCATTAATTGATGAGGGACCTAGTAAGATGTTAGTCAGTCCAAAGATCATTTGAGATTTTATAGATACATGCAGTTTGATAGGTTGTTGGGTTAGATATAGAGTAAGGTACTATCCATAAGAGCTCGCACAAGTCACTGGCTCCCATCAGAATTGTAAAACCTTCCTGTACACAGAAGGCCAACCCCGACAGCAGGGACACTACACTGAAGGAATCCAGGAATCTCCTTTGCCTATTTTCCAGTTTAAGATCATTTTCTCTGGTACCTGTAAGGTAAGTAGTACTATAAATCTCAAATTACAAATGAGGAAACTGAAGCTTTGTAAAGTCAAGTTGCCCAGGGTTATAGTAAGAGATCAAGCTGGGACTAAGTCAAGTCTGACTCTGTACACATCCGGATGGCACTCTAGTGAGTGCTCTGAGCTTAGTAAACAGGTGGATTTGCCTTCAACTCCCAATGAATGACCTTGGGCAAGGTGATTATTGTACCCTTATTTTTGTCATCTGGAAAGTAGTGTGTTGCCAATCCTTCTTAACTCAAAATGATGTTGTGAGATGCAGTGGGGGTGACATGTTAAAACACCATGAATAGTATTGACAACATAGTGCTTCCTTTGCCACTATTGTCATCTTAGGTAATGATCACACAACATGTACCACCTAAATGTGGTGGACCTTCATGTGTCTTGAAAATAGCAATGTCTCCACCTGCCAGATTTTCCAGATGCATAGATCCATGATGCTTGTGTCAATTTTAAAATGTCCCCACAGAAAAAATAAGTATCATAAAACACATGCAAGAGTAGACTTTCCTTCATGGCACAAATCCAAGAATGACATTCAGTCCTTCCTGGAGATCATACTCCCCTGTATCTGTGAAAATGAACTTTAAATGTTGACAATTTTATTTAAGTTGTTTTTAAAATTCTAGTTAGTTACATACAGGTTACTATTAGTTTCAGGTGTACAACATAGTGATTCAACACTTTCATACCACACCTGGTGCTCGTCACAAGTTCCCTCCAATTCCCCTCACATATTTTGCACCAATTTTACCCATAGCCCTGCCTCCCTTTTCTGCATATGCATGGGTATTTTCTCACTGTCTTGCTTCAGGCAGATGAGATATTAGAGGCATTCTTAAGAATTTTGTCTTCTGGAATTAGGGACTGCTGAACAACAGAAATCGAAGGTCAAATGACAATGGTGTGTGGCTGGTGAGTTTGATGTTAAATATAAGACTTTTTGTTTTGAGTAGATGCTTTGTTGGAGACACAGTTCCATACTGGCTCCTTAGCTCTGGGATGGGAACTTACTAAAGTCAGCATGTCTGCACTTAATTTCTCAGGTATATCAATGATTTCTCTTTACACTCTCATCTTTGTTATGTGGAAAGAAGGAAGTATTCATGGCCAAAGGGGGCCTGGTTTCCAGATTTGGAATTTTTTTTTTAATGTTTATTTTTGAGAGAGAGAACATGACTCGGGGAGGAGCAGAGAGAGAGACGGAGGCACAGAATCTGAAACAGGCTCCAGGCTCTGAGCTGTCAGCAAAGAGTCCAAGGCTGGGCTTGAATCTGGGAATGGCAAAATCATGACCTGAGCTGAAGTCATATGCTTAACTGAGCCACTCAGGCACCCCTTGTTTTGGAATTCTTTAAGAACACATACAAATAACTAGCTCTGCCTTCTTTTTAAAAAATTTTTTTAAATGTTTTATTTATTTTTGAGAGAGACAGCATGAGCAGGGGAGGGGCAGAGAGAGAGGGAGACACAAAATCTGAAGACAGGCTTCAGGCTCTGAGCTAGCTGTCAGCACAGAGCCCGACACAGGGCTCGAACCCATGGACCATGAGTTCATGACCTGAGCCCAAGCTGGACGCTTAACCAACTGAGCCACCCAGGCACCCCTAGCTTTGCCTTCTTATGATTCATGTGTCATATTTGTGCCTAATCATAACACAAATGGAGCATGTAAGTGTTACTGTGGTGATTAGGAGAAAGGCAGATACTCTAGTGATCAATTCTCCATTATTTGCGTGTTATTATTGATAATAAAAACAATATGTCTGTACTCTCTGAGCTGACAAGCACCAAGTATATTTTTAAACATGCCAAATGTGTTTGTTTAGTACTCCTCCTACATATTTCCTTAAATTCGTAAAATGTAACATTTGTTTTTTTGTTTTATATTTAGAATTATTGCTTTATAAACTTTCTTCCTATTCTGTGAACAGTACAAAGAAACTTAATTTAGTTTTGCACATGAATTGGTGTGCAGAATTGTTATGAAGAGCTACTATCAAAGGGTTGAACAATTGTTAGCAGTAAAGTGGACTGAAAGGAAAAGGATCTGGGAAAACTCTCCATCTAGGGACATTTAAGAAGCATGCCAATGACACCTATCAGGATTCCTACTAGATCTGCTTTTACAAGGTCTATCCTTCACAGAAAGGCTGTAGACTGGATTAAGTAGTTTATCTCCAAATTTCTTTTTTTTTTTTTTTTTTGAGAGAGAGAGAGAGACAGTGCACAAGTGGAGGAGGCCAGAGAAAGAAAGGGGGAGATAGAATCTGAAGCAGGCTCGAGGGTCTGAGCTGTCAGCACAGAGCCCGACATAGGGTTCCAAGTCATGAGCAGTGAGGTCATGAACCTGAGCCAAAGTAGGATGCTTAACCGACTGAGCCACCCAGGTGCCCCCTCTCCAAATTTCTATTGCACATAGACCTGACAACTTTAAAGCAAATATATTTACTATTTTACTTGTAGTTATTTCAAGAAAAATGGGACTTAAGTTGCCAGTGACATATTGCAGACTGAAACTTAGGGGAGATGCGTTTTCTACTTTTAACTTCTTTGGAAGGTCAGTTGATGTATTCTTTACTATAGTTTGCATGTGATTTGTATTCTAGCTCTAATCACAAGTCAGACTAAGTCCACAAAAGACTCAGGAGTTAATGAAATTCCCCTGTACATTGGTGTCTATTCAGTCTCATAACAGTGTTAAGTCCTAAATCTTTCCTTTATAAAATCTCTCATGAAGACATATCATGGTGCTAAATGCAAGTTCCTTTAGAAGGCAGCGGAATTATGTTTTAATTGTGTAGTCATTAACTGACTAAATTTGCTTTTTCCAAAATACAAATTTTTAAATTAGCCTTCATGACCTTTATAAACATTCTAGGTTAAGGGAGAATGTAAGCAATGCAGTCTCATTAACTTTAATAAAGTTCGATAAAAATTCTAAATTTAAAGTACTGTCTTCATAAAAGTGTGTTATTGCCAAAGCATTAAGTAGCACATCGGAGCTTAAAATTATTAAATATTGCTAAGTATCCATTTAGAATGATATTTGTTTTACGATTGCAGACACCTCCAAAACAAATTGACAGTCAATTGCAATGCATTTGGAGATGTAAAAGCACCATTAATTACTGTTAATGGTACTTCTTTAATGTATGTAAATACATCATCATCTGTATCCAAGCTCATGGCAGTTGTTTCCTACTTCTTTCTAGACAGTTTAAAGATCTTAATTTATTAATATTCACAACAAGTCAAAAGATAAACACATTGTTTGGAAGCTCTTGATGAATGGCAGTTGGGGACATACTGTGCTTGAGTTGAGAGTAAATATTAGCTCATTGGCAATAACTCATGGCTCTACTCAGGCAACAGAACCTGGAAGGGAGAAGGGCTTGAATGTTATTACCAGTCTCTGGAAGCACTTTATTCCAAGGTACCTCAGATTTGAATGTTTTATTAGTCCCACCCTATACCTATTTATTTGTCCCAGGCATGTTAAGCTCAGTACCTGCTCCTACCATGGTAAGCATGATTTTAGATTCCCTTTTCTGAATATGATTGACAGGGACTTTTTCAGGAATACATTGGTAGAGTAGTATTTCCTATTTATTATGTCCTTTCATCTCTGCCTGAGCTAGAGTATTCACACTGCTGTTATAATGGGCTTCAGGTTGTAAAATGTATAAAAAATAATTCTGTGTTTTCTAGTAACCCCCCTCCCCCTCCAAAATCCAAACAAACTGAGTGCTGTAGAGACTTACAGGTAGGGTTTTCACTGCTTTAGGTAGAACAGGTGACACTCGACAGATTTGATATATCAACATATGGATCCCTCTGAAATGCCATAGGCTGTGTAGTAGACAAGGAAAGGCAAAATTTTTATAATAAAATGTTTTAGGCCATTTATTTATGTAGTTAGTTATTTTTTACTATATATCTTCCTTGTACTGTACTTTTCTCCTCCATGATTTATTTTATATCTGGAATTTTGGGATTTAATTTCTTAAGTTTATTTATTTATTTTGAGAGAGAGAGAGCGAGCAAGTGCGAGCACATGCAGTTGGGGAAAGGCCAGAGAGAGAGAATCCCAAACACTCTCTACACCACTAGTGCACTAGTGCAGAGCCTGATGTGGGGCTTGAACCCATGAACCATGAGATTATGCCCTGAGCCAGAGTCAGACACTTAACCAGCTGAGCCACCCAGACACCCCTGGGATTTTATTTTTATTGTAGACTCAGTTGAAAGATTCCCCACCCCCCACATCTCCTTTAACTTTCTTTGATAGAAACATGTACAATCAGCTTAGCTTGGCTGCTTAATAAAGTCATTAATATTGAGTACTGATGACCATCTCAAATATTGCTTCTAATTTTGAATTGCCAGATTTAGCAAATAAGAAGGCAGGGGCCCAGTTAAATCTGAGTCTCGGATAAATGTGAAGAATGTTTTAGTATAAGTCTGTCTCCGTGTGATATGTGGCACTTACTGTGCTACAAGTTTTTTGTCTTATTTTTTTTTTATCTGAAATTCAGCTGCTTATCCTATGTTTTATGTGGGAACCTTTGCTTATGATAAAACATCAGCACTTTCTATGAGCATGTAAACTCATACACTAGTTGTCCCAGCTGTAAAGAAAGGGGTAGTAAAACCAGAGATCTCCCAAAGCTGTTGTTGGAAGAATCAGACACACTGATATGAGTAAAGCTTCCAGAACCATTCCTGGCATATAGCAGCACTGTGGAAACGTAAGTTTTTGTCCCTAAGGTGGTGGTCATTTACTCTGCTGTTAGATAACTTTTCTGCTGGAATCCTATTGATACAGATCTGTTAAAATTTAAGGGAATCTTCCTGATGCAGTTGACAGAAACTATAGTTCCTCTGCCAAAATACAGTTTGGCCCGAGAGACCCTTGACTGAAATACTTAAAAGTTGAAAGTGCCTGAGTGTTCACAGGCATTGAAAAGAGGCACAACAATGGCAACTTTTGCTTTTACTTTTTATAGAGACTTTTTAATACTTATTATGATACATCAAGTCTACTCTGGAGCACATAAGTGCTTCCTTGAAGACGTAGAGGAAGGATAAAGGAGAGAGGTAAGAGCCAATGTGTCAGTCACAGTTGATAATAATCACAATGAAAGTAAGTGATGTGATGGTATAGAATTCTCATTATACCACGTAGAAGTTCACCATGGTGAACTTAAATGTCTTAAATGTAACATCAGCCAACGTTCCTAATTATGAATTTGTTATCCTTTAAGAAATGCCAGGTACTGGGTACTCCTGCCTTCTGTCCCTGCTCTGAAAGTCAATGTAGAAGACAGAGTAGCTGGGTTTTTTTAATGCAGTCACAAATGATACCAAAACTCTTTGGCTTAACCAACCGTGTTGTAGTTCTTATTCTTGCAAGGCCCACAGTGGTCCAGGTGACTCTCCAGGGCTGCTCTCCTGCAAATGTGGCTTATCATTTAGTCTCTATCTTATCTGAAGACTTCAAGGTTTCCCACTATTGCAGAAGAGAGACATGGACAGGTTACCAGTGATCACAGCCTACGTCCACCATACTCGTCATGTGTCCTTGTCCATCTGCAGAGAGCCTTCAGAAACAGAGCCTTCCACACGTCTAGCAACACATGTTTTAGGAGAGGACACAGAACGATTTGTACCTGTTCTGGTTTTCCACCCAGGCACCCTGTCTCTGATTGGCCATACTATTTCTTTCCACAAAGCCCAGAAGCAACCACAGAATTTCTCTCCACAGTGTGGCAGGCAGTAATTGGCAAACAAAGCTGACAAGAGGGTTGAAACCCATTAGCCATCAACTGTACCTCTCTCATAAGCCAGTGAACACACCTCTTGTGGTAGGAATTTGGATTCATGCATAATGATTAGTATTTTAGAAATGAGTGGAAATAGGTTCTTAACATAGTTTCTATCACAGGCTCATATACATTGATTTGAATTTACCATCACTCCAGGCTCTGTCTGATTTGGGCAAAGGTAGCTATCAGGCATGCCAATCCATCAATCTCGATGATTGCATTTTAAAATGTTTCTCCAATTCACCTGAAATTTAACTCCTCCCTGGCTTTATTCCCATGCAATGAAAATATGAGAAGTTTTTCATAACTGTGACAAAGAAGGGAGAAACTCATTAACTGCAATACAAGTTGAAAATTGTGTTTTGATCCTGGAGTAAAACTGCTGGCATCAAAGCTTTTTACAGCTCAAGGCAATCTTGTCTGTGATACCTTAAAATGCTGTCGTCTGAGAAATTTAGATCAGCCCCCATTTGAGCCTGTCCATTTTAGCTCACTTTTTACTTAGATGGAATTTTCTGGTGGATGACACTGTCTCATAGTTTTCTTTGATGGAGGGACATAGCCTCAGAATGTTCCGAAGTCAGAGATGGGAGTTAGATGACAGTAAAATGCAATTCTTGGAAGACTGAAGAATAGTGAATGAAACGTTTTGAAATGGGGAATTATATTTCACAGTTCTTTCACAGTGTGCTTGGTTGTTCATACTGATCCTAATCATCAATATTTGTTTTCTTTTAAATAGCTGTTGAGTTACAGTCACCATGGTAGACCCTGTGATGAAGATTGACGTAAAACTATGGTATTTTTAAACCTAAACCCTGAGACATTAGAGAAAGAAAAGAGTATGGCATAGAATCAAATGTTTTTCAAGATCAAAAAGTCAGAAGAGTTAGGAAATCTGGGCGGCTCAGTCTGTAAAGCATCTGACTCTTGATCTCAGTTCAGGTCATTTTAGCACCGTTTGTGAGTTTGAGTCCCACACTGGGCTCTGCACTGACAGTGTGAAGCCTACTTGGGAATCTCTCTCTCCCTCTTTCTTGCCCTACTCCTGTTCTCTCTGTTTCAAAAATAAACAAACATTAAAAAAAAAAAGACAGAAGCTAAGGTAGAAGAAATCACTTAAGGTCAGAGTAGAGGTTTGTAGGAGATAAAGGGTCAGTGAGTAGTCCGTTGATTAAATATGGCAGGAGGAGAGAGTAGATGAAGTGTACCCCACAGTGAATTCATGGATGTTTAGTCAGAAGCTGTTTTTCTTGCCTCTTACAATAAATACCAAGCTTTTCTTCAACTCTTAGTGATTACAAAAAAAAAATGACCAGCATCTTCAAAAAGTAAAACACAAAATACCACTGAATGCCCACAGCATATTGATTTAAATTGCCCTTCAGTTAATTTCTAATTACAACCTCCTGATACTTCTTTTAAAAAGCAATTAAAATAGATGCAAAAAATCTCAACCTGAGTTTGAATCATAGCCACTTTAAATACGTTCGTCAATATGTGTAAGGATTTAATGGTCTCCTGAGAGCAAGCATTCTGTTTTCTTTTATAAGATTACTCATGGTTTCTAATTGACAGGACCTATATGAAGCCTGTAATCATTTCCAAACCACAGGGGCTAATATGCTAATGCATTTTCATTGTGTAAAATTCAAGCACTACCCATACTCAGCACCCCACCCACCTCCACTTCCCCCTCAGACCATCTCCAACAACAAGAGGTAATTACAGTTCAAAGTTAGGCATGAATTCTTTGGTACCTTTTTCTAGGTGTTTATTTAGCTAAAGCCTAATGATTCTAGATCACAAGGAACACAACAGATTTCCAGGGTAGATTTGTTAGCCTGCTACAGCACGGGTGAGCACACACCAGGAGAAGTGTAGGTGTCTCAAAAAGGAAGAATGTGGGAAGGGGTAGGTCATCGAGGGCTGGCATTTGTCATGGGATACTCCTAAGTGTTGGTGAGAACATGTGAACTAAACAGTTTCTGCAAAAGTCGTAGTTTCTTTCCTTTGAAGAGAACACATGAATTAGTAAGAGTTTAAGTTTTGCCTGGAAACATGGCTTGGCTAGGTACAGCTTACCTGATTTGTGAGTCATAGTGCAGCTTTGCAAGCTGTGGTTAATGCTTCCCTTCCTGAGTAATATCCATGTAAGACAGCTGGTGAAATATACTAGCTCTGCTGTATATTTCCAATTTTTCTTCTTATCCTTATAAAGCAGAGCTAATGCCAGATGTCAGAGTTACTTTCCTATTTTAAAGCCCTGAAGTTAGTTTTATTTTATTGATCATAAAGCTATTAAAGGGTTAGAATAATGCTTTTAGATTAGATTTTTATTTTAGAATAAATCATTTAAGGGCAAACCATTTCAGTGTTTTGAGTGAACGGACAAGTTATATTCTTGAGAGAGGGGAAGCCAGAATGCCGTCCAGGGATCTAAGGAACCCTGGAGAATCTAGGTTGGGTAAAGGGGATCTGAACTGGGTACTAGAAAGGAGATTCTGGCTGCTGTGTAGAGAACTTAAAACCAGGGAAATCAGTATGGTAACTATTATGATAGTGGTTAGAGAGAATGGGGGTGAATTTATGCTGATGGAGTGAGGTGAACGGATTTAACAGATATCCAGAAGTACCGCAGCAGGTCTTCGATGCTCTTATCAGACCAACGGGGAAGGGGCGAGTGACAGATAGCCAAAGTGCTTCGAACGTGTCTAACACGTATCAGTTTATCAATAGGGGCTGCATCCCTGCTTAAAAATGGGAAGAACTGGAAAGGACCAGGTTTTGTTGAAGCAGGACGGGTCGTGGGCATAAAGTTCATCTTTACAATGAAGTAATGTGCCTTTTGTTTGTACCGTGACTGAAAACTGACAAGATATCTCTCCGTATCGTCTGTCATCTTATGCTGACAGTAACTGTGGAGAGGCTTCTAGGCAAGTATCATCTCCATCTTACAGAAAGAAACCAAGATTGGTTGAATCTGTGTCAGATTGAGTCACAAGACTGTTAAGTGAGAATCCTTCCATTAGAACTTGAGTCTTGCTTCCTTCTGTTTCCTCTGTCTTAAATCCTCGGACATGATAGGATCTGGTTGGTGAATTAACAGTGAGGAGAAAAGAACATTTAGAAACAAAGGTAAAAGGACTTGCACTTCTGGAAAGATGGGTTAGTTGTACTGGTCTCTTTTCCTGTCATTAACTACTAGTAAAAACCCTGGGCATTGTATAAAACAAACATAAAAAGATTCTGAAAGTTGGAGAGAAGAAGTCAACCAGTTAGGGATCTTGAGACAGAAGATACAATACAGTAGTGAGTTCCATAGCTTTTATTTTTGCCTTAGATATCCCAGAACTAAAGAAGCCAGCAACCCTTAAACACCAAGGGCAGAGACCGAAAAAAATCCTAACAAAAATCTGTTCTCTCTAGCCAAAGGATTAAGAAAGGAGAAGTCTAGTAGTACAGGAAACTCCTAGACAGTATCTGCTCTACTCCAGCCAAACTCCACATAAAAACAAAAACCAAATCCACCCTGTGGCCCCACTCCACCTCCAGCAGCAGAGGTCAAGTGGGGAGCCTAGACCTTTACCTTCTCTGGGCTCTACTGAAACACTCCAACTCCCTTACCAGATGAGTGTTCGAGAAGGCCAGATGTGGAGCCAGGACTTTCATAGCCACTTATTGTCATGACTCCAAGTGGGGAGCCTGGATTTCCACCCACAGGCAAGAAAGAAGTGCTCCTCTCTTCCTCGAGGGAGTGGCATCAGAGTAGGCACTATGGAGAGTTAGGTAGGACCCTCACCACTACTCATCTGTGACAAGGCCACATTAATCCAGTCATGCAGAAGTGGTACCAGATGCTGAAAAGAAAGACTTACCAACCCAGAATTCTATGTCTTGTGAAAATATTTTTCAGGAGTAAGGGGGCAAGGAAAACATCCTCGGATGAAGGGAAGCTATTCCTTTATTCATTTTATGAAACTAATACTGCTCAATACCAGAAAACTGCAGATAGACGTACTTCATAAATACAGATGTAAAGACTTTTAGGGAAATATTAGCAAATAGAAGGCAGAGATTTAAAAAGAAGAAGATGTCTGGGTGGTTCAGTTGGTTAAATGTCCTTACTTCAACTCAGGTCATTGTCTTGTGGTCCATGAGTTTGAGCCCCACATTGGGTTCTGTGCTGACAGCTCAGAGCCTGGAGCTTGCTTCATATTCTGTCTCCCTATCTCTCTGTTTCTCCCTGGCTCAGGTTCTGTTTCTCTCTCGTTCTCAAAAATAAGTAAATGGGAAGGAAGGGAGGATGGAAGGAAGGAAAAGAATTCTCAGTAGTGACCAAGGGGATTTATTTGTAAATGAAATGATGTGATCTAGCATATTAATAGGGTAAGGATGAAAAAAATCACATGATCTTAATTCCTATAGAAAAAGCATATGGCAAACTTCAACACCTATTCATGATAATAACCCTTAGAATACTAGCAAAAGAAGGAAACTACCTTAATTTCATGAAAAATATCTATAAAAATTTATAGGTAGCATCATACATAATGGTGAAAGACAAAATGCCTTCTCCTTAAGGCTGCAGTAAGACAAAACTGGCCAGTCTCCCACTATTCAGCATAGTATTCAATATGGCATTGAAGGATCTAAACAGCAGAGTAAGGCAAGAAGAGGAAATAAAAGGAATATACGAATTGAAAAAGAAGAAATAAAAATGTCTTTATTTGTAGACGACTTGATTATCTACATAGAAAGCCCCAAGGAATCCACCCCAATCCCCCTCCCCCGCCAAAATTCCCAGAAATAATAGATGAGTTCATCAACTCTGCGAAGTTCAAGATCAGCATATACACATTAGTTATATTTCTTTATATTAGCAATGGACCTGTGGCCACCAAATTAAAAATACAGTACTACTAATAAACACTCAAAAAATGAAATACTTAGAGGTGAATATATCAAAATATGTACAGGATTTGTATGTTGAAAACTACAAAATGCTGATATAAATCAAATATCTGGATAAATGGAAATACCTACTGTTTTCACATATTAGAAGACGTATCATAGTAAAGTGAATACACAGATTTAATGTAATTTCTATAAAAATCTCTGCAAGGTTTTTTGTAGATAAAGACAAGATTATTCTGAAATTTAATGAAAAAGCAAAAAAAATAAGATAGCTAAAACACTTGAAAAAGAATAAAGAGGTAGAGATCAGCTTATCTGAATATTTATAAGCCAAAAAAAAAAAAAAGAACAAAACCCTTGACCTAAATCTCACATATTGGAAAAAAAAAATAATTCCAGTGTATCAAGGACTTGAATGTAAAACTATAAAACTTTTAGGAAAAAAAGATAATCTTTGGGATCTGTGTCTAGACATAGTTGTTAGACTTGACACAAAAAGTATGAGCCAGAAAGGACAAATTGATAAGTTCTACTCGATCAAAATAAAAAACTTTTTCTCTGTGAAACATTCTGCCAATTGGCTGAAAAGATGAGCCACAAACTGGGAGAAAACATTTGCAAGTCACGTGTATCCAACACAGGACTGTCACCTCAAATTTATAGTGAACTCTCAAAACTCAACAGGAAAAAAAAAGGTGAACAATCAGAGAATGGCCACAATATAGGGATAAGACATTTCCTCAAATAATCACATGAAAATATGTTCTACATTATTAGCCACAAGGAAAACGCAAATTGAATCTACAAAGAAATATTTCTGCAAACCTATCAGAATAACTAAAAATGGCAACACTAAATGCTGGCAAGGATATGGAGAAAAAGGGTCACATCATCCATTTTGAATTAACGTGTGTACAAGCTGTGAGGTTTCGGTCAGGTTCTTTGGCTGGGGGAGGCTATGAATGTCCACATGCTCCAGCAGAACTTGCTGAAAAATCTGCCTTTCCTCTGTTGATTATTTTTTTGTACCTTTGCCAGTGAAAATGTGACATGGTCAGTCACTCTGGAAAACAGTTTGGTAGGTTTTTCAAAATGATTACCGTACAACCATACATTCTCATTCCGGGGCATTTAACCCAGAGAAATGTGAACTTTGATGTACACAGAAACCCATACATGGAAATTCATAGCAACTTTATTCATAATAGCCAGGAAAAAAAAACACCTAGATATGCTTCAGCAGGTGAGTGGTTCTATGAAATGAGGTGCATTACATGATGGAGATTATTTAGCATTCGAAAGACCTGCTGGTACCCACAAAACCCTGCATCCATCTCCAGAGAGTTGAGCTGAGTGAAAACAAGCCAATTTCACAAGGTTACATGTTGTGTGATTCTGTTTTTATAATATTCTTAAAATGACACAAGTATAGAAAAAAGAACAGATCAGTGGCTGCCAGTGATTGAGGGTGGGGAAGTGGAGCCAAAGGGAAATGGGTGTGGCCACAACTGGGCAACATGAGGAACCTGCAGTAACAAAAATGTTCTTTAGGGAGAAAAACACACAAAGGTAAACAACTTAACTGGCAGTAGGTTTATTTTTGTAATTGTTATTTCAGGCACAGCATATGACTATAGTCATTGTTTCTGTATTCGTGCCCATTGGTGCTTAGAATCTGAAGTGTGGTATGATGAAATTAGATCGTGTATTCTGATCCACTTTCTGTTGCCAACTAACTTGTGACCTTGATTGTGGTGTTCATGTCTGCTGGAGCTGAGGCTCCTCCAGAGGGCTTTGCGGTGATGAAGCTCAGAGAGTCCTTCCAGCTGTAGAATTTGATGGTTTCATGTTTCAGTGCATCAAATGCATTTCAGCATCTCAAAAGTATACTCAGACATGCAAGAGTGCATCTGTTACGTTATTTATCCAATGCCATCAAGCATGTTTTGTGTGGGTTATCTTAATGCATGGAACTTGATAGCGTTTCTTTTCACCAGTGACAAAGGCAGAGACCCCAAATTGTCCTTGTATTTCTTGCTCTTGATTGTCTCTTGTGCCTCGGAAAGCATGGCTTGGCTTTGCTCATGGAAAGCTGTTGAAAATGACTCACAATGAATGTTGGTTGAAAGGGAATTGGCGGTTTCAGGGTAGAATGTATTGCTGAGATTGCTTTTTGAAATGCAATTTGCTGTGGTTTACCTTTTTTTTTTTTTGAAATGTAATTCTGTGGTATCATCTGAGGCATAGTTCTGAACTAATTTTGTTTGCGTCACATGTTGACAGAACTTAACACACAGTAGGTATTAATTCATGTGAAACTTTGTGACCTACAAGCCCGTTTTCTGAACTTTTAAGTACATCCTTTTAAGCATATCCTTAACCCCCCCTCACTCTTCATCTAACTTGGCCCACTCTAGTGCTCACTGTTGATTTTCCCTAAGTCCTGGGAAGGGAGCTGAGAAGTACGTTCTTTCAGGATGTTTTTTTTCATGGCATTAAACATGGGACTACCTCATTTCCAATGCCAAATAGCAGGCATATTTTAGTGTCTTTCCTTATGCCCTATAATATTGGAAAGAAAACAAATAGGTGATTTTGAGATCTATCCCTCACCTCTTTCTGAAGTAACAGACATTTACTAAGCATTGTCTGCTGTCAGAGATGGTGGGTACGGTGTGTCCTTGCTTTTTTTCTATGGAGACTAGTGGCTTTGAAGTAAAAGACTACGATCTTTGTCCCTTTTTCTTGTCGTGTCCTTCCTCCTTAACTTTCAAAGTTTATAAATTCTGTGGTCTTTGATTTGAGATTTTTGGGAAAAGTGCAAATCAGACATAGGTAATTTATTATTATGGGCATAGAAACCCCAATAATTAGAATTTGCAAACTCAAAATTTCTCTTTCCACTGTTACAACGAATGACCTAATATTACATTGAGACTGTTTGCTCCTAGAGATGAAATCTTGGGAAAGAAATAATACCTGTAAAAAAAAATGTATAGTATAGTGTATTTGAACATCATCTCTGGATTACTTATGTTTTCAGAGGCATTTTTATGCCTTGAAAGCTGTGGGTTTAATGGACTATATGTATTGGCATCAGGGGAACCAAAATGAAATATCACTTTGATTTAGAGTTGCTATGGAGAATATTTTAATGTTTCAATTCAATAGTTTATAATATATTTATGCTTGTTTATGCATATATACTTGAGCAGACTTCTAGTTTGGTGAATGTGTTTTAATAGACTATCAAGATGTAATAATAGTCATTTGAAAAATAGCCAATAAGCAAAAAAAAAAATCCCTTTTAATTTTACTTGACAACCACATAAGAGAAAGCAATTTAACAGAGTTGCACACTTTTTTTTTTTCTGCTTAGTAAAGCTTTGCATGAGGTTTTTGATATTTACTGATATCGTTGAGTATTCATCCTTTGATAGCCTTCCTTCACCAGTGGGTATTTATAATTGCTGTGGTGTGAGGTGTTCTGGCCAGCATCTTAATTATATCTAATTATCAAGTCACAGATAGAATGACCTTGCTGGAGCCACACCATTTTGTCCTGAGGATCATATGCCCTTATATTGTCTTCTAAGGCTTTCTTAGGGCACGGCTTATTATAAAGGTTTGGTTTTTAAAGTTAAGGGAAAAAGAAAAAAGAAAACTCCAGAGTAGTAAATAGCAGCTGACATCTAAGTTAGGGGGAGCCACCTGCTTTTCTCAGGCTCCCTGCCTTTGATGTCTGAAATGGAAAGGACACTTTGACTCATTGAGGGTCTGCTTCATGCCTGGCACTAAACTATTATGGCAATGATACTCCACTGTAGTGTAATACACATCTGGGTTTACACTTAGTATTTCTCATTACATTTTTCACAGTAACTTCATAGAGAAAACATCAATTTTGTTTGGGTAACACTGACTTTTAAGTATTTTGTTTTGGAGGTGAAGTTAGTGTTTTGATTCCTGTTGTAGCCTTTGTTCTCACCACCTGTCATCACCACCTGGGTCCTAACTTGACCAAAATTGTGGTTGGCCTGGGGCAATGGGCATCACAGGTTCAAGTAGTGCCTGTCCTCCTCAGTGGGCATTGAAGTCATGCAGGGCTTGTGTTAGTTCCCTAGAGCTTCCATAACTACTGAAAACTCTGTGGTTTAAAGCAGCAGGACTTGACTCTTTCATAGTTCTGGAGGTTAAAAACGAAGTGTGAGCAGGATCTCATGCCTCCCGAAGACTTTGGGAGAGAATCCTTCTTTGCTTCTTCCAGGTCCTGGTGGCTCCTGGTGTTCCTTGGCTCCTGGCACCCTACCTCCACTCATTGCCTCTGCCTTCTGCTCCTTGTCTCTGTGTCCACATCCCCTTCCTTTCTCTTCAGAAAATATCAGTCATTAGAGTCAAGCATTACCCTAAATCCTGGATGCTTTCATCTCTGTATTCTTAACTAATTGCATCTGCAGGAACCCCAGGATCAAGTCAGAACTAATTTCACCTCAGGAAGTGGGGAATTTATCTGTTTTTTTAGGCACTTGCACTCCTTCCAAGCCCAAAGCCCCCTGGAGCAAACTGCTAAGACTCAGAAGTTCTTAGTGCAAAAGGCCTTTTTGATGCCCCTTCCCTTCTTCCCACCCCTGCATCTCTTCTGCTGGGGAAGAGATCTCACCAGCAGAAAATGAGGGGATTACACAAGGGTGTGAATCTCAGAAGGTGAAATCCATAGATACCGTTTTAGAAACTGTCAAGGGTAGGACCCTCCCCCCAAACCTGGATTATTTTTCTCTGGAGTATCTCCCGACTGTTCCTAGCATGGGGCATGTGCTGCCTCTTTCTCCTGCCAGACCTTCCGAGCACAGTGGGGCAGGCTTCACACTGGTATACTGAAGCGTAAGAGGTTAAAGCGTAGGCTCAGACAGCCACACGGAGCATCAGGAACAGTATTGTGATAAGAACCTCAATCAGCTGATATCCCGGTGGGTCATTATCTCCTGAATTATTTTGCTCCATGATTACACATGAACTATCAAGCTTCAGAAATAAACCGCTCTAGCAGGCCAGGAGGGAACAATATTAGCAGCCATTTAGAATCCGCCGCTGCAGAGAGAATTGCTAAATGGCAGCTCTTTGAAACCACTTTACCAAACTATAGTTTGTATATCTGCTGTAACTGCTCCTTATAATAAGCCGGAGCAGCTACCCTCCTATTCCTTCTTCTAAACACCCAGTTCCGAAACCACCATTTCAGGAGGATATTCTTGCGAGAACACTGAACATCATTTCTAGGCATTTCCAATTCTACATAATTAGAATAGAAAGACTTTCAAGTCGGCTTCAGGTTTTAGCTTGTTATATAAATAAGTTCACAGGAATCTCAAATGCTTTACAGAAATGTGACAGCAACTATAAAAGGCTTTTGAACATTTTTGTTGCCAAAGTCCCAGGGATTGCTGGAATCTTAAATAGCCCGTTTTAAGCTCCAATTCAGAAGCTTTTTGTCATGTTTAATAATGTGGTGAATAATTCCTTTTCTGTTAGTCGTTTCCTCTTTTATAATCCACAAGGATCTTTGAGCCATAGAATGGATATTTTCTGTAGCTATAAATTAAAGGTCCTTTGGATCTAAAACTTAAAATGGCCTTTTAATGTACCACTTCTGTAAATCCATTTATCTAGGTCTAAAGATTCATTAAAATGCATTTAAATGAAAGCATTATATAGGTATGTGTCCAATTCAAGGGATGATCATTTTGAAATGAGAATGCCACGGAAGGCATTCGATATTCCTGCATACAGTAGGAAGTTCAGTAGGACCAAAATTATCCTATTTGTAGAGGATATTAAATATTAGAACTACCTTTCTTGTTTTCTTTCTTTTCAAGTATATGGGTAGTTAGGAGTTTAGTCCAGGGTCCAGTGACTGGCACTGAGTCCGTGGAGAGTGTTCATGAGATTTCTGAATTTGGATAGGAAGAAAACACATTATGTCTTCATTTACACTAACCTCCAACTGCAATGTAGCATTTATTTCAGATGTGAATATAGGCATTACCAGAGTAACACTGGTACTAATTGTGACATTGTCTCCAAAAGAACTCATGTTTATATAGCTATTGCAAATATCTCAAAATATCATTTGGCTTATTGCTCCTTTGAAAAGAGTTATTAGACCTGCTATTAGGACTCATTGTTTAGTGTCTTGATACATAAAAACAAATTGTTCTGTCATAAATATGTTTTAAAATATTCTGATAGCTGTATTTCAGTTTCATATTCTGTATAATACTTTGTGCTTTTTAATTAAATTATTCTTAGAAGCAGTACATAAGCTTTATCTGGGGGCCAAAGGAGTTCAGGTATATACACACCTACACACGTATACATACTCACCTAGTGCTGGAACCAAGAAAGCATGTGGAATGAATGAGGAGCCCTGCATTCATTGATCAAGTATTGGATATTAGGCACTTTGAATGGATGGTGGCCTTTAGACGTTTTACCAATTTTGTGAGGAGAGGTCATTATCATTGGCATTTTACAGATGCCGGGTCAGGGGCTTAGTGGTAACTAGCTTCCAAGATGGTTTCCAACAATCCTCACCTTTTCATATTCACCCCCATTTGAAGTCCTTACGGTGTATCAGGTTGACCTCTTTGACCATGATGGTATGGTGAAAGCAACATCGTGTGACTTCTGAGACTAGGTCGTAAGAGGATTACTCACTTTGGAGGAAGCTCATCACCATATTATAAGAACATTGAAGCCGTCCTATGAAGAGGTCCATGTAACAAATATTGAGGTCTTCCAATGGCCAGTACCACCTTCTCAGCCTTGTGAGTAATCTTTAAAGTGGATCTTCCAGCCCCAGTCAAGCTTACAGATTGTTCCAGACATGATGGACATGTTGAGTTCTACCTCCAGAGTGACCCTGAGCCAGAACCGTTGATCTAAACTACTTCCAAAATTCTTGACCCACAGAACCTGTGAGGTAATTGGTTATGGTTGTTTTAAGTTCCTGGATGTTGAGTATGGTTTGTTGAATAGCAATAGATAACTGGTACCCAGGGCTTTTGTAACTTGCCCAGGGTTGGAGTACTAGTAAATGGCAGAGGTAGGATGGGAACCAAGCTTTTGCTGACAGAGTGCTGTTTTCCTCCACTTAGCAAATGGCAGTGTTCTGAGACAGAACTGTGTATCCCTCCTCTTCCTTTTCCTTCATTACCGTCCATTTCCATCATTCTTTTCTCTCTTCCTCTCGCACACCAAAGATATGTAGCACTTGATAGTTGATGAGGTAGCGGGTCATTTATTTCCTCACTAGACCCCTTAACTTCTTAAAGGAAGTTAAGCAGTGTAACAAACACCTGATAAAATTTACTAAACCGTTAGTATGTGTTCTAACAGGTTTCTAAGTGTTGAAACTGATCCCAATAACAGTCACATATGTTATGCCCTTATCACCCTGTGACAGGAAGTAAATGAAATCTCCCTTGATCTTCACAATAACCTTGTCAGTGGGTAGGCAGGTGACATGTCCCCATTTTATAGATGACTTGGCTGAGTTCACTGTTGAAAGGACTTGCTATATCAACATGGTTTTCCTGTGTTCGAAGCAAAAGTAGAAGCCTGCTACCCCTGATTGGAGTTAATCTCCTATCCCGCTGATATGAAAGTATTAAAAGATAAAAGAAGAGTCACCAGGCTAATTTGTACAGCATTTATTTGAAGTAATGCCTTCTCTGCTTATGTAGATATGAAAATATCTGAAGCCTTTACATTTCTTTGGAAGAACTCGGGTAAAGACCCTCTTAACATTTGAATTTATATTCCCAAACTGGGGGGAAAGCAATGTGCATTGGATGGTGAATTGATCTCTGGATTATCCCTTGACCTTTTGGTGACATTAAAATGAAAGAAAATGAAATGAAATGATATATCTCCACAGCATTCTAAGCCTATTGATATAAAAATGTAATTTAAATACCAAACACCAACTTTCCCTGTTGCTTTCCTGTCTGATTTTTAAATAACATTTTCATTATTGTTTCCATAATAGATTAGCCTGCTAGTTAGAAGGAAAACTCAAAACAAAATACATTTAAAGTTGAAAATATCTTTTTATTTGAGAGCAAGATTGGGTGCTGTGAGAATTATAGTAAATTACTTAGCTGATATGTATTAATATTGAAAACACCCTTTATAAGTACCTCATTTGAAAATTTATTTCTATTCAATAAAACATGTATACCATCAAGGGACTTAGAAAAGAGATAGATACATAAAAATCATTACAAAAATACGTTTGTTGGAGAGAAATATTTGTAACTCATATCACACTCATAAAGTTAATTTACCTAGATTTTTCAAAGCTTCTAGATGTGATTAGGAAAATGATCAGTAAGCCCACAGAAAAGTCTCCCTAGAACACTGTTATGTTTTCCAGAAATGGCCACAACTGTATTTTCAGTCTCACTTGTTCTTGCAGAATCTTGCGAGGCTCTTAAGATGTAGAGTCTGTTTATTTTTCTCTTGTACCTAAGCAGGACTTTGTGACTACCTCTAGGAGTAGAATGCACCCAGTATGGGTAGGTGCTCTCTGTCCGTCCCTCTGCCCTGTCCCCTCCCCATCTTGGGATACATTCCCCTGGATTCCAGCCACTGTGTGATGAGGGATCCCTAGCATGTGAAGAAGATGACCATGGGATATCAGCTTTCTAGCTGACAACCCCAACCAAAGTCTCAACTCAGAGCCAACATAAAAGAGACATCCTAAGTCCTATCTTAAAAGCTGGTTAAATCAGGCCCACCCACGACAGTCTCTCAAAATGAAACTCAACCTATTAGAGACTGTAATTATATCTGCAAAATCTGTTCATAGCATGTTGATTAACATTTGATTGAACGACTTGGGACTGTGGTTTAGCCTGGCCAAGTTAACGTATTAAAGAACCATCACAGGCACCATGAAGATGTCCTCATTTATAAATATACATAAGCATATCCTATATAAATATCATATGTATTTATAAAGATGTATCCACATACATTCCTTGCATTAGAGATATACTTTTTTCATTCTGTGATAGAACTCAAAGGTATAATTCTAGGAAGGATGGGGTGGCAGAGCCCTGTAATGATAACTCATGGGATATGAAACTTTTTGACATTGTTAATGATACCTGACTTTTGTTAATGTATCTCTGAAAACATTGACAAAGTAGAGTTTGTGCAAGTTGTTGTATTTGATATTCCACGTGTCTAAAATGATAGTTTCTTGTGTTCCTTCTTTCTTTTTTAAAACTTTATTGTCAAGTTAGCTAACATAGAGTGTAGTTGTGGTTTCAGGAGTAGATTGCTATCCTTAATCACTTACATACTTGCAGTGGAAATCCTTAAATAAAGATAAAGCCTTCTGCTTTGTCGATATCATTAACTTGACTGTCACAAGGCAATTCGTGTAAGTCTTGGCTTGCACGGGTTCATGAGAAAAGTGTTGGTTAACTTATTTTGTAAAAAAAAAATGTTACACAGGTGTTTGATGGAGGGAAAAGTATTCTTTTTAAGGAGTTAAAGATACGACTCTATTATACATATAGAATAATTATGTACCAAGTCACAATAAGTCTTAAAGAGGAAACCAGTGAGATGCCTGAGGATTCTGAGGACCTGGATACTTGGATATTTATGAGCATTTTGTTAAAAAAAGAAGAGTGGAGAATATGTGAATGAGATTGCTAGATGAGATACAAGACTGATTAATAGCCTACAGAGCAATAAAATCATAATTTTGTGGTTATATTTATGTCAGGCACAAGCTTGCAAGTTAACCTGTAACTTTATAGTAGGGTACAATAATCAAAAAGTACCTAGCAAATTTACACACAGATGCGTTCTCTTAGACAATTAAATCCTTAGGTGGGCTTCTAAAGCAACGTGCCAGCGTGATGTTGATGGTACATGCTCTGGACTACCGCCCCTTTCCTCACCTTCTCTACAATTTTCTATTTTTTAACAAGGGTCATCATCATGTGTGTGTCCTAGTAGCTGACACAGTGAAGTTCTCATGAAAATCCATGTGCTGTTCTCTTAGAAATGTTAAGATACCACAAAAGGTATTTGAATCTCTTAATTCTTTCTTGAAATTATTCTGAAACAATGAGTGTAAATGAGCAAAGAAGGTGAGAAAAATAAGTCGTGAAGATGTAGTTAGCCACCAACACCATGATTTTTATAATACGGTTCCACCTTCTAAATTGGGGAAACTGATGGTAAAACGAACAAATTATGGTTACACTCTCGATGCCCTACCTTGTCAATATAGTCGAGTGGGAGAGATTCCAGAATTAGCCCAATAGAGAAATTTGAAATTAGACCCTGTCCGCTAATCATCTCAATTCTGCTGCTGTCGAATATACTGGGGACTGTATTCAGTGAAGTTATTCTGGCTTCATTAACATTTTGTCTAATTTCCACCTGAACATCTACTTTCCACCCATCTTTACATTTACCATTTGCCAATGTCACACACCGAACTAAGATTCTTAAATGTAATTGACACCCATTTTTAAGAAATAAGTGTTTCGTCATGAAGGGTATTTTTAGGTTGATGGTAAATTTGTTCTCATTTCTAGTTTGTTCTTCAGACAAAGAGTATAATATATATTGTTCTTCCTTATTCTTACTGAAGATTTTCTACTAAATCTGTCTTTTTATGATTCTAAAATGCCAGCTTCAGTGTTTTTATTAATTCATACTGACCCTGTGCAGATCTGTCTGTCTCAACTTAATGACTCTTTATAATATATGGATGGCATTCCCCTGCCATTAATGTTTAATGAATTGGCGTCTGATCCAATAGAGTCTAATAAAGGTAATCGCTAGAATCCATTGTCTCTCTGCAGTGCCCTAGAAACTTCTTTATATTCCCTATTGTGTACCTTTGGCCCATGGTCTCTCTTTCACCTCTTCGGCTGTGCTTTCCTGCAACCTCCTTTTCATTATTTAGTCCAAATGTATACATTTTTACACTTAATTTTTTCCCAGGTCAGGATGACAGTCTTCTGTTCGTAAGCTTTAACAAGTATCAGCCTTCTTGATTGCTGGAGAGCAAGGAGACCTTCCTCAATACAGAAGGACTATAGACTTATTCATGCACAAACAAAATATTTGAAAAAAAAAATCAAGGATTCTTCTTAAAGGACATCTCTTTAGTTGATTGGTCTTTTTTGGTACTCTGAATTTAAGACATGTGTTAAAAACAAAATTTGGGTTTTGGAGTTAGGTAGTAGTGAGGGTTGCATAAAGCCGTTATATTTCATACTTTGAAAGGATAAATTTTAGGACCTGTGAATTATATATGTATGTGCAAATGTGGGTGTTTGTATTTCAATAAAAATATTGGGACTGAATGGGATCAAAGCTGAGCATCTTCTGACATTATAAACATACACATTTTCCCTTTTATTCACTTTTATATATAAACTCTTTCCATATCTCCAGTGAAAGGGATTTTGGCGTATTTGTGAAATCCACCAGACAATTGTTTGTCCCTAAAGAACGTAAACCGAGGCCATGTTTCTACTGCTGTGCACCTTCTAAGGTCTTCCTTCATGGGGGTGTCTTCATCCTGAGGGAGTTTGGCTCTGCCATCCATCGCTTCTGAACAACCAGTTGTCCTCTATGTGTTTCAAATTCAAGCCCTATGCTTGGAATTCAACCTGTTTCAAACTGTCTGTTGTATCCACCTTCGTGTCTCTATACTTAAAGCCACGGACTGAAATCTTAACAGCTCTAGGAATGTTCCTAGCTGCTTGAATTTAGGGGTTTCTGGCTTCTAGACCTGTTCCCAGAGAGCATCCCAAGTAAGTTTTTAGATGTCCTTTTCTTGTTTTGTTCTCTTTCTTTCTTTCCTTAAAATGTAGTCAATTCTTCCTGTCCACAAACATGGAATATTCATTTATTTAGAGATTTAATTTCTTTCATCAGAATTTTGCCGCCTTTCTCATAAAGATCCTATGAGACTTATACCTAAGTATTTGGTTTGTACTAACATAGATATCATTGTGTTTTAAATACAAGTTCCAGTTGTTCTTTGCTGCTATTAGGGGAGGCAATTGATGATTTTATGTGAACTTTTATTCTACCACATTGTTCTACTCATTTATTAGTTCCAGAAAATTTTTTTCATTGGTTTTTTGGTATTTTCTACATAGACAGTCACTGCATCTCAGAACAAAGACAGTTTTTATGTGTACCTTTTCTTGGCCTACTGCATTAGCTCGGACTTCCAATATAATACTGAATAGGAGTGTTCAGAAGGGGATAAACTTGCTTTGTTCCCAGTAGCATTACTTTTTTGTGAGTATTGTGACAATTCACTGCAGAACGGTGGTTAAGAAAACAGCACTTTATTGTCTCAGAGTTCTGGAGGCCAGAAGTTCAAAATCAAGGAGTTAGCAGGTCTGCACTCCCATCAGGACCTTAGGGGAAAATCCATTTTGTGTCTCTTCCAACCCTGGTTACTCCAGGCATGTCCTAAGATTGAGACTGCATCAGTTCAGTCTCTGTGTCTTGATCACACTGGCTTCTCTATGTGTATCTATGTTATTTCCCTTCTCCCTTACATATATATACATATATATATATGCATATATATATGTATATATATGTGTATATATGTGTATATATATGTGTGTATATATATGTGTATATATATATGAGATTTTATATATATCTATATCTCATATACATATATATGTATACACACCAGTATATATATAAAAAACTGGAATTTAAACAAAACATATATGTGTGTGTGTGTGTGTGTGTGTGTGTGTGTGTGTGTGTGTAGTATTTCCGGTGTACAATTTAGTGACTCAACACTTACATATATCACCTGGTGCTCATTGCAACAAGTACACTCCTCAATTCCCATCACCTATTTAATTCATCCCCTCCCCACCCGTCACCTCCCCTCAGATAACCCTCAGTACATTCTCTGTAATTAAGAGTCTATTTCTTGGTTTGCCTCTCTCTTTTATTCCCTTGTGATCATTTGTTTTGTTTCCTAAATTTCACATACAAATGAAATCATTTGGTATTTGTCTTTCTCTGATGGACTTCTGTGGCTTGGCATAATACATTCTAGCTCCATCCATGTCATTGCAAATGGCTAGATTTCAGTACTTTGCATGGCTAATATTCTATTCTGTATAGATAGATACCGTATCTCCTTTATCCATTCATCAGTAAAAGGACATTTGGATTATTTTCATAAGGTGGCTATTGTTGATAATGCTGTTATAAACATCCTGGTATATGTATCTCTTTGAATTAGTATTTTTTTATTCTTTGAGGAAATAATAGAAACAACAGGTGTTGGCAAGGATGCAGAGAAAGAGGAACCCTTTTACACTGATGCAGGGAGGGTAAACTCATGTAGCCACTCTGAAAAACAGTATGAAGTTTCTCAGAAAGTTAAAAATAGAACTGTCGTCCTGTCTAGCAATTGGACTACTGGGTATTAGCCCCAAGAATACAAAAATACTAATTCAAAGGGATATAAGGTTATTTTGAATGGCATTTAGGGCCCATTCAGATAATTCAAGGTAAACTCCCAATTTCTAAGTCTTTTGGCTCCAAGTCTGTCTGATGGTGTATCTATCTCTTGTTTATTTTTTTTCCAAGTAAGCTAGGATTTACAAGTTTAAAGAATTGAGACTTGATATCTTGGCCATTATTCGACAAACTGCAGTGATATTAAGAGGAAAACCTGGGGCGCCTGGGTGGCTCAGTCGGTTAAGCTTCCGGCTTCGGCTCAAGTCATGATCTCGCGGTTCATGGGTTCGAGCCCCGCGTCGGGTTCTGTGCTGACAGCTAGCTCAGAGCCCGGAGCCTGCTTCGGATTCTGTATCTCCCTCTCTCTCTGACCCTCCCCTGCTCCGGCTAACTCTGTCTCTCAAAAATAAATAAAAAACATTAAAATTAAAAAAAAAGAGGAAAACATAGTTTCTCACCATTAGATTTGATATTATGTTAGTTGTATGTTTTTGCAGAATTTTTTTTCATCTAGTTGAGGAAATTAATGCTATTCCTAGTTTGCTGAGAATTTTTATCATAAATAAAACAGTTTCCCAAGGTTTTTACTATATTTATTGATATCGGAGGTTTTTTCTTTAATCGATGGATAGTCTGGATAACATTAATGGATTTTTGAATGTTTGACCAGCTATGTGTAACTTAGTCATGCTGTATAATTATTTTTATACATTGCGGATTGACTTCCTAACACTGCTGAAAGTTTTTACATCTGTGTTCATGAGTGATACTGATTTCTAGTTTCCTTTTCTAGTAATACCTTTATATGATTTAGGTATTAGAGTAATTCTAGCACTGCAGAATGACTTAGCAAGTATTCCCTCTGCTTCTTTTTTCTAAAATTGACGGTAGAGAATTGGTATCATTTGTCCCTTTAAATGAATTCAGTAGTGAAACTTTCTAGGTCTGATGCTTCCTTTTTTGGAAGGTCAATTATTTATCGTTTCAATTTCTTTGATGGATACAGACCTATTCCGACATTGTATTTCTTTCTGTATGAGTTTTGATAGTTTGTTTCTTTTTAAGAGTTGGTCCAGTTAGGCTACCAAGTTTGAGATCATAGAGGGGTTCATAATGTTTGGTGTGTTATCTTTTGAATGGCCATGAAATCAGTAGTGATGAACTCTTCTATTTCTTTAAGTAATCTCTACACCCCGTGTGAGCTCAAACTCCTGCCTCTGAGGTCAAGAGTCGCACGCTCCTCTAAGCCTACCAGGTGCCCCTTTTTTAATTTCTATTATCATTATTGTGAATCTTCTCTCACTGTCACTCTTTCCTTGATTTGGCTGAAGGTTTATTAATTTTATTGAGCTTTTTAAAGGACCAGCTTTTGGTTTTGTTGATTTTTTTCTACTTGATATCTTGTTTTCAATTTAATTGATTTCTGCTCAAATTTTTATTCTTTTCCTCAGACTGCTTTAGATTTCATTTGCTCTTATGTCTCTGGTTCTCTAAGGTGGGAGTTGAGATTATTAATGGTTAGATTTTTCTTTTTTTCAAAAGAAATACATGTCTTTAGTGTTATATGCTTCTTACTAAGTACTATTATTCCTGTATCTCACAAAATTTGATATGTTGTACTTTCATTTTTATTTAGTTCGAAGTATTTGAAAATTTGTCTTGAGACTTAGTTTTTGACTCATGTACAATTTAGAAAAGTGATGTCTAATCTCCAGTTACTGTGGAGTTGTCCACCTATCTTTCTATTATTGATTTCTACTTTAATTTCAATGTAATATAAGAGTAGATATTGTATAATTGCCTTTCTTTTAATGTTGTTAAGATGTGTTTTATGGCTTAGAATGTGATCAGTCTTGGTGAATATTCCGTGTGAGCTTGAGAAGAATGTGTAATTCAGCACTTGAATGAACTATTCTTTATATGTCTTTTAGGTCTAGTTGATTGATGCCGCTGTTCATTTCAACCACATACTTACTTCCTACCTGCTGAATCTATCAGTTATTAATAGACCTATCAGAATGGGGTTTTCTGTTTTTCCTTGTATTTCTGTTACTTTTTGCTTTATGTATTTTGAGTGTCTGTTTTTAGATCCATACATTCAGGACCATTTCCTTGTTTATTTTTGAGAACTGACCTCTTTATCATTAATTAATGTTCCTCTTTATCCCTGATAATTGTCTTGGTTTTAAAGGCTCCTTTGTCTGATATTAATAAAGCTATTCTGCCTTTCTTGTGATTGGTGTTAGCATAGTATACCTCTCTACATTTCTTTACTTTGAATATATCTCTGTCATCATATTTGAAGTGGATTACTTGTAGACAGGCTTTGGTTGAGTCTTGTTTTTTCTCTTTTTATTGGTTTGTTTCTAATCTGGCACTATATTTTTTTATTTGTGTCTTTAAACCATTTACATTTAAAATGATTAGTGATACAGTTAGATTCATACCTGCCAAGTTTGTAACTGTTTTCTATTTCTTGCCCTTGTTCTCCATTTCTTTTTTTTTTTTTGAAAGGTTTATTTATTTTTGAGAAAGCATGAGTGGGGAGGGGCAGAGAGAAGGGGGTGTGCAGAGAATCCCATGTGGGCTGTGGCTGATGGTAGTGAGTCTGATGGGGACTCGAACTCACAAGCCATTAGATCATGACCTGAGCTGAAGTTGGGCACTCCACCAACTGAGCCACCCAGGCGTCCTTTGTTTATTTTTAAATCTTCTCTTGTCTTAAATAAGGGTTTTGTATGATTCCATTTTCTATCCTGTAATTAGCTTATCAATTATGGTTTAAAAATGGTTCAGTGTTTGCCCTTATGTTTTCATTATAAATATACAACTAATTGAAGTCCACTTACAAATAACATTATGCTGCTTGATGGTAATACAAATACTTTATAACAGAGTATTCTCTATTTCTCTCTTTCTTCCTTTATGAAATTGTTCTTGTTTATTTTATACATAGGCCATAACCATCCAATACAATATTTTTATTACTCTGAGCAGTTCCCTATTAAATTAACCCCAAAGAAGAGAAACAAAAGATCCTTTTTTTAAACTCTGATGCTTTTCCTTTCTTTATGTAGTTACTATTTCTTTGTCATTTTCTATCCCTCTGTAAAAATCTTTTAACATTTGCAAGGTGAATCTACTGGTGAGGAATCCTTTATTTCTTGTTTGTCTTAGAAACCCTTTATTTCTCCTTTGCTTTTGAAGGATAGTTTTTCTGAATACAGAATTCTAGATCGGAGATTTTTTGTCCCAGTACTTGAAATCTTTCACTCTGTTCCCCTTTTTGTTTGCATCATTCATAGCAAGGAAGTCCAGCAAGTGCTCTGTAGAAAAGTAGTATTTTTCTGCTAGATACTTTCATGGTTTTCCATCTGTGGTCTTTTTGCAGTTTAAATATAATATACCTAGATGTCAGTATTTTAGAATTTATTAGGCTTGGTGGTCTCTAGGCTTCCTGGATCTTGATGTGATATCTGTCATGTTGAAAAGATTTCAGCAATTTTTACATCAAATATTACTCTCTCTCTCCTACTTTCTCTCTCTGTCTTCTCTTTTGGCATTCCCATTATACTTTTTAAAAATTGTCTCACAGTTCTTTAATGTTCTATTTTTTTTCTTTTTGCATTTCAGTTTGGAGAGGTTTCTGTTGACATGTCTTAAATCTCCCTGTTTTTTTCCTTGGCCGTGTTCTCTTTACTAATGAGCCTATCAAAGACATTCTTCACTTCTCTAATGGTGTTTTTTGATTTCTAGCATTTCCTTTTGATTCTCTCTTTGAATTTCCATTTCTCTGCTTACATTACCTATTTGTTCCTGCATGCCTACTTTCCTAGTGGAGCCCTTAACATATTAACCAAAGTTTAATTCCTTACCTGATAATTCCAAAACCTTCGTCATATCTGAGTCTACTTCTAATGCTTGTTTTGTCTTTTAGATTGTGTTTTTTCCTTGCCTTTTAGTGTGTCTTGTGATTATATTGTTGGTGTTGAAATCAGGAAATGATATCTCAGGTCATAAGAACTGAGATTATTAGGCTTTTATTGTGAGGTTTTATAGTAATATGCCTAGGAGCAGAACTGTGTTTAATGTTTATTATAGTTGTATTTTTTCTCCCATGTTTTCTCTGGGTTTCCTTAAGAAATCATTTGTAGATAGAGTCTGTATCTTTCACTTCTCAGTTATAATCCATTGTTATACTAAAGTCCTGTTCTCTGGTGATAAGAGGTATTGGGGATGGCTACTATTCTGTGTTACAATCAAATCTCATTTGTTATTGGGTCTGATTTCCTGGGCTGTGATCTTTAGAAGAATCTCATAATCTTTTCCTTCCAAACTTCCTCCCTCTCTCTCTCTCTCTTTCTCTGCCACCTATGGTGAGTCAGAAAAAGTAGAAGTGGTCAGAATTGGTTAATTGTTCTTCCCCAAGGTCAGGTAAAACTCTGGTAAAAAGAGTCCCTAGGATGATATGCCTTTATTATGAAAACAATCTGGAAAACTTTCAAAACAGTTATTTTTTCCTCCCCTGAAGGGATTTTTCCTCCAAATTTCATCATTAAATATGGTAGTGTTCCTAGAGGTAAAGCCACCAAAAGTGTGGAGTCAGTTCTAAGATTGGGCTCCTAAGAGGTTTTAACTCTAAAGCTAGTTCTTATTGAGCCTCCAGTAAATTGTCGAAATTACCATTTTTGTGTTCCTATTAGTTACTAGCTTCTTCTGCTTTAGCTTCAGATAAGCTGACCATGGCTCTGATTCTTTGTATTCTCCTATCTCTGCATATTGTGTGGTGGTGGCTTGCCCTGTAACCTCAGTTCTCTGATGGTTAAAAAAAAAAAAAAAAAAAAGATTGATTTGTCAGTTGGTGCACTTTTTTGCGTGAGGACAGGGATGACAGGTTGCAATTCCTGACATATCCTTCCCAAGAAATTTTCATTCAAGTGGTTGGTAGGCAAACCCACATATCTGTAGTCATATTAACATATAAATTAATATTTTCTTATGTTCTCACTAATTTCTTGCCCACCACCACCACTTCAGCAGAGAATTAAGAGCTACAAAGTTTTATTTTAAAGTAAATACAAGTTTCAGGTACTGAACCTTTCGTACCTTTGAAATAGGAGCTGTGTGGTTTTTTTTTTAAATGTTTGTTTATTTTGAGACACAGAGAGAAAATGAACAAAAGAGAGACAGAGGAGACAGACAGAGGATACCAGGTAGGCTCCACACCATCAGCACAGAGCCAGATGTGGGACTCAATTTCATGAACTGTAAGATCATGACCTGAGCTGAAATCAAGGGTCAGATGCTTAACCCACTGAGCCACCCAGGTGCCTCATGAAATAGAAGTTTATAAAGTATATACTGTGATTCACCCTGTTCTGTTGTTACATAGACACTGTTGGGGCATCCCATTTGCTGAGAAGTTTCTCTCACCAGTTTTACATCTTATAAACTCAGAGAAGGCTCTGGGTACCCAAATATGCTTTACATCATCATTATCCTTTTTCTCAATCCTGAAGAAAATGTTTGTACGAATGTGTGGTCTTTTCACAAAATAAGCAAGGTGTTTAAGCATGCACCTCTTAGGCTGCTTCTACCTCTATAACGGGACCTTGGAGTATAAAACTTAAAAATTCTCTCCAAGCTATTGCTTAAACCTACCTTGATGGTCATCTAGGAGAAGGGCAGTAATTATTGCCTTGGTCTTGAATTTGTAGGAACTAGATGGGTACGCACATAAGTAGGCATCCACTTTCAAAAGAACGGATTGCAAGCCATTGCACATGGTGACTTTAGGATTGATACTGAGATACCACATGATCTGGAGTGAAGCTCCAGCAGTTCCAGGGTTACTTGAAGGATGGTCAGTGTCGGCGAAAGAGAGTGAGAGAGTCTCGAGTTGCTTTCTGATCACCAGCAGGCATCTCTGCTCTGTCTGTTTTTGTGTCTTTATTTATAGGTCAAGCGATAACATGACATTAGAAAATAGAAAATTTTTTACAATGACTAGTTTTTTGTGATAAGATGTTTTAATCATTAAAAGTGATGACATTAGAAAATAGAAAATTTCTATAGTGACTAATTGTGATAAGATGCTTTAGTCATCGAAAGTGTACAGAAACAAGTTTTACAGAAGTATTTTTGTAGAAACTTCTCATTCATTTTTGGCATCAGTCCCCAAGATTAAGAAAGTAACAAACCTATCTTATTTTGTATGGGTTGGGTTTTTGCCAATAATTATGAATTGTTTTTAATTAACAAGTTGTAACCAAGTCATGTAACAAACTTATAGTGAGGTTGAGTAAATCCTATAACTAAGACTATAACAGGACATTTTTAGTAGAAAACAGGATAACATACATATTAAGTTAGTAATGCTAAGATTAAAACAGAGGTTAAGCTGTATATAGATAGACTAGGAGTTATTTTATTAGGCTCATAAACTACAAGAAAGAGAATGCTCATTAACAAGTTGCTTGATAAAGCCCTTTCTTTGGGAGCCCTGTGTGTGTTGGCCTTGGACCTGGGTGTCCATTTTCTTATCCATCCTCATAACTGAAGTCAGTACAAGGAAGGATATTTGTAGAATGTAGACCTTGGGAAGGGACCATGTTCTGCCCTTGTCTTCTATTTTTTATCTCCAATTTAGGTTCCTTTTCTCTGGGCCACACTCAAATGCAATTCTTCTGTTTTTAACCCCTTCGAGTCTATGTTTTGGGTCTGCAAGGCTCATTAGAAGAGCCTTTTGTCAAACATCTATAGTGTTTTGATCTAACATCTCTTATGCAGGGACAAGAAAATGTTTTTCTTTCTTTTTTTTTTAATTTATTTTTTCCATAATATTTTATTGTCAAATTGTTTTCCATACAACACCCAGTGCTCTTCCCCTTAAATGCCCTCCACCATCACCACCACCTCTTTTCCCCCCTCCCCCTTCCCCCTCAACCCTCAGTTCATTCTTTTTTTTTCCCGTCAAACATTTTTTAAATTTTTTTAATTTTTTATTTATTTTCTATTTTTATTTTTTTTCATAATATTTTATTGTCAAATTGTTTTCCATACAACACCCAGTGCTCTTCCCAAGTGCCCTCCACCATCATCACCACCTCTTTTCCCCCTCCCCCTTCCCCTTCAACCCTCAGGTCATTCTCAGCATTCAGTAGTCTCTCAAGTTCTGCATCCCTCTCTCTCCCCA
>NC_043711.1:27204846-27236012 GCF_006229205.1 Suricata suricatta | reverse complement strand
GAAAAAGCATTTGACAAAATACAGCACCCTTTCTTAATAAAAACCCTTGAGAAAGTCGGAATAGAAGGAACTTACCTAAACATTATAAGAGCAGTCTATGAAAAACCCACAGCTAATATCATCCTCAATGGGGAAAAACTGAGAGCATTCCCCCTGAGATCAGGAACACGACAGGGGTGCCCACTCTCACCACTGTTGTGAAAATGTTTTTTCTTATGGGGTAACTGTGGGGGGGAATATCAGTCTGATTTGGAATGCTGTAAGGTCTAATTAATGACAACGGGCTTATTTTCAACCTGAGCAGTGATGGTAGAAGGGGATACCAGTTTCGCCTCTCATGGCAGGAGCTGTGCAAACGTCTGCCATTTCCTTGCTGTGACTGTGTCATCCAGCAAGGCCTATGCGACTCCCTGCAACATGAGAATAGAGTGTGTCTGTTAGTTTAGTTTTGGTTACTGACATTCCTCTGTAAGTCCTTGGACTCTCTTATCATCCAATAGGATGAGATTACTCAGACTTCACCTTCCTTCCTAAGTATGAACTTATCAGACACATACTATCTGCCAGCAACTATGCTAGTCACAGTTCTGTTAGGAACCAAGACAGCATGACATGTGTGAACTCGAAGAACCTTCTTTTTAGGGGGTCATAAAATAAATGTCAACTGCTCATTTTGCACAAGACTGCCAGAAAAACCTATTGATGAAGCAAAGCTATGATTTTATAACTAACTAAAGTGGTGTACCCCTTAGACAGAATCTGAGTAGATTCTCAAAATAGGAAAATTAAGGGAGTGCATTTATTAAGCTTGGGGTTTGAACCAAGTGATTTTAACACAGGTGTTGCAGGTCAGAAAACTGGAGTTTAGAGTTTGGGACCAAAGAGCTTTGTGTTGATGCCACAGAAAGGGGAGGGAGAGTCTTAAAGTAGCCTGGATGAATAAACTGATCACCTTGGTAAATTAACTATTTATAGTTTAGTTGTTCCAGGAGGACCTATTTTCCAGAACAGAAAGCTAAGTTGTTTTTATTTGTTGTTAGTAATAATGAATAGAGGAATAAGACAGTGCCTAGTTTCAGAATTTTCACAATGGAACAAGAAATTGTTAGTTCCAGCGATCACGCGTTAATGAACTGAAATCGTTAAAATGGAGCCATAAGGAGAATTTAAGTAAAAGGCAAAATTCTTATCCAGTTAAGTAAAAGAAAAGGATCTTTCTCTTCCTTGCTACTCCCTTTCTCTCTCTTTTATAATTAGATGTATATGGGAAATTTATTTTTGTACTCTAATATAATTCTATTTGGGGATACAAAATAAAATGGAATTTTTGTCCCCAAAGTAAAGTTATAGACTTTTCTAATGAAAGCAGTTTTTAAGCCCATTGCAGTTACAATTACCCATGCTCAGTCTGAAAACATGAGTGTTTTCATTTAGGTCTTTAGTACTTAGACTCTCTGGGGCTGGCCCATGTCTGCTGGCTGGGCTCTCAGGCCTGCTGTATGCATACTTAAAGTCTTTCTCTTGCTTGTCTATGCTGGACCTGAAATTCCTAGACTTGCACCAGTAGACCACAAGACACTGCCTATTCTTTGTACTAAAAGACTTGAGCTTTTCTTAAATTATTTTAAGTAGTTGGGCTATTGCCTTAATTTTGGAAACACTTATTGCTATGGATATATTTTTGTTATATATTTTTGCTTCCATAAAATCCAACCATTTTAAATATCATTGATGATGACTATTCTCAAATGCACAAAGGGAAATACAGTATTTAAATGGATGTACCCACATGATAATGGTTAAATTTATTTTGCTCGTCCCGCGTGTAAGACATATTCTTAGGCAAGTATTCAGGTAAAGGTTTTTTTGTTCATCCTTCCTCATGTATTGACTGATACATAGTTTGCTAAATATGTCCAGGTGCTGAGAATTTGGAGCTAGAGATTCAGCAGTGAACAGAATGGAAACAATGCCTGCCCTTGGTGAGCTTATTATTGAGTGAGGGAGAAAGTTGTTGAATCAAGAATGAGATGCCTAAATGTAGTATTGGAGTCGTGATAAGTGGTATGAAAGAGTGATCTGATATATACAAACTGGCCTGAGAGTGGAAGGAGCATAAGAATAGAAGAAATAGAAGACAATGAGATAAAGAGCCATCTAGGTAGAGAGAACAGACATGCCGGAACCCAAAGAAGAAGACTAGAACTCAAGTACCTATCAGGATTGCTGAACGGAATTTGTCATTGCTATATTATCTTATTTAAATGTTAATTATTTTTTAAAATATTACTTAGGGGCTCAATGGGTTAAGCATCTGACTTCAGCTCAGGTTATTATCTTGCACTTAATGAGTTTGAGCCCCACATCAGGGACTTGTTGCTGTCAGTGCAGAGCCTGCTTCAGATCCTCTGTCCCCCTCTCTCTGCACCTGCCCTGCTCATGTGTGTGCACGTTGTCTTGCTCTCTCTCTCTCTCTCTCTCTCTCTCCCTCTGTCTCTCTGCCTCTTAAAAGTAAACATTAAAAATATGCATTATTTAAATGAAAGCTATATAAGTGCTTTTTAATATTTAATCTGTGCAAAAATGAAATATTTTTATTTTCTCTGTAAGTTTCAGTTCTTTTTGTATAATTTTAAACATTCATGATAGATCTTTTAACATGTCCTTCTTAAAGATGGAGCTCTCATCTGCATACTTGCCAGCAAAAATAGTTTCACCTTAAGTAAACAAACCTAGAACTGTGGAGGTAACATTATGTTAATTGCTGCCTTGAAATGGTTGTTTAGTCATTTTGTTTATTGACAGTGATGAGAATCACACCAGCAGTATAATCATCTCAAAGAATAGAGAGGCTTTTCTTTTAAACACAGAATTACTTACCCTTCTAATTTAATAAAGTTTCCTCTAAGAGAGAAGCGGATATTAATTCAAAGAAAAATGAAGTTTTAAATTGTATCCTGCGCTTATGCAGAACATTAGAGAAATCCCCAAATCTCTTAATCTTTATTTTCCAACTAACTGAAAGGCAGTCATAAAATGCCTGTGTAAGCAAATCATCTGCTACCATAGGCATTCTCTTTATGTAAATCTTACATTTTGAATAGAGTGACTTATCACATCTGGGATGTGTGGTTTTTACATCAATCCATTGTTGACCTTGTTAGAGAAATAGTGGGAAGATTAACTACATAGAGACGAGTCAGAGAAATTTAAACTGAATTCACCACTGGTGATTTTGATAGTGACTGCAAGGCCCAATTCAAAGGATACCCCTTGATTTACCATCATTGTCAGTCCTCAGCTTCTGTTAGTGGTGAGTGCATGGAATCTAGAGGTCCATTTTCAGAAATCACGGTTTGCGCCTGACTTGTTGGAAGGAAGGCCCTGCTCGCCTGTCCGTTGGGTCATCTGCAGTTGGGGATTTTGGCTGCCTTCCTTGGTAGGTCCATCCACCTGCCTCCCAACTGAGCTCAGGGACTGCAGTTCTAACATCTGTCTTTATAACCTCAGACTCAACATGTACCAAAGTTGGCCATTCTGATAACGTCCCCATTCTCACTGAAGTTCACAAGTTCAGAGTACCCTTCGATTACTTTTGGGAGTCCTCAGCTGGTCACCCTCAGGGTTTGGTGAATGCACTTTGCGGGGGACTGGTGGAGTATGAAGAAAACAACATAGCATTACCACTTCCTACACATGCCCCACGATGCAGCTTTTCCCAAACACGCTGCCTTTCCTGTCGTGATAGTTTTCCCGAATAGCATCTGGGTCCCACATCTCTGCAAATCAAGGCAGATCCTCTGTTGTTTAAGGCTGAGCCCATGTGTCCCTGGTCTGCACAGCCCTCCCTGTTGCCCTACCCTGGCTAAGAGTTGTTTATGTCCTCTGCAGCTGCAGCCTCGTCTCTACAAGTACTTATCAGAGGCTGTCTCCTATAGGAATAAGTTGTATAAACACCACTTTAACTTTACAATCTTGTTTGTGTTCACATCCGTCAGAGCACTGAGCATCTGCCAGCCCATCAGGAAGGCAGTTTTGAGTTGCCTAGAGTATGCATGGCAAGTCCGGCAGGGTGATGCAGAGCTTGCGCTCTGGAGGGCGGCTTACTGGTTCTAGATGGGAACTCCACCGACTGTAGCTTTATGACCTTGGACTGCTTTTTGTGCCTCAGTTTCCTCACTGGGTTGTCATGAGGATTTAATGAAACACTGCACATAAAACATCTAGTGTTACACCTGGAGTTGAGTAAGTATTCACGAACTCTAATAGGCATGATGGACAGGAAGTCGGAATTTGCCTGACGCTTAAACATTACTACTTTTTTTTATGCATTTGCACATGGTCTTTAAGTCTTGGCTGTCTTCTAGGCATTGTGTTAAGTGTTGAGACTGCAAAAATGAATGCTAAAAATCTTTGTAACATGGAAGAGGAAGGATCAGTCCCAGCAAGTTCAGTTTGGGTCAGCCTGGAACGTGTGTGTGTGCGGAGGTGGGGGGGTGGCAATGATATGGTGAAGTGAACTCCATGTTATTTCCATGGTAAAGGAGTTTATATGTACCCTAAAATCATTTGATCTCTTATTTACTAAGCCCTGATGCTATGCATAGACCTGGATTCTAACCTCCATAAGTGAAATTATTTTTAGGTAATTTTTTAATGTTTGTTTATTTGTGTGTGTGTGTGAGAGAGACAGAGCATGAGCATGGGAGGGGCAGAGAGAGAGGGAGACACAGAATCAGAAACAGGCTCCTGGCTCTGAGCTGTCCGCACAGAGCCTGATGAGGGTCTCGAACCCACAGACTGTGAGATCATGACCTGAGCTGAAGTTGGAGACATAACTGACTGAGCCACCCAGGCGCTTCTAGATCACTTCTAATTTCTACTTTAGCTTATTTCTTACTCCTCAACAAAGAGTCCCATTATCAGAGATGCTAATAGGGAATAAATATATGAAACAAAGGCTGTACTTCTTTGTCTTTTTGGTCTGTGTTAGTTTTTCAATGCTAACAAGCTATGACTGACCTCAAAGATGGGCAGCAGAAGGTAGCCTCCAAAAAGCAACTATTGACTGTATCATTTTATAGAGCCTTGGTAACAGACAACAGGAAGAAAATGCCCCATTGGTCAAACATAGCTCTTGTTCTTTTGATTGTGGTAGAACACCCTGCTTTGTCTAGTTGGAGATCTTTGAAAGTTGTCTTTTGATGCCCTTTCTATATTCTACCAAAAGAAAAACTTCATGTGTAGTGTCTGCTATGCAACGTGGTTTAATAGCAAGATGGGCTTTCTCTGAGAACACAAGCCCCCCCCCCCCCCGAGGATTCATTCCAGTGCTTCTGTGTGGATTCTTTTTCTACCATTATCTCCTTCTGTCTCTCTTCCACACTTTGAAATGGCCAGAGATGAACTGATCTCTGAAGTTGAATATAGAGCACTGATTTGAATCATAGCCCATTTTAATGTGAGCTTTTTCCTTCCTCATTTTTGCTGGAAAATCCTTCCATTTGGCTTTAATAGGGGTCATTCTGTGAACACTATTTCATAACCAGTTACAGTTGTCCAAGTTTTGCATTTATATGATAATTTATGGTCCACGAATTTTCATGCTTGCACATCTGTTATAAATTCTCTGAAAAGAGAAAGCATTTTCCTCTCCCTCTGTTGCAGGTGAGGCCATTGAGGCAAATGTCTGGACTACTGAAAAGGTGGAATCTGTGTCATGAAGCACAACTATCTCACTGGGCAAGCAACTAACTCCAAGTAATCATCACCAAAAATAAGAGTTTTATGTTATGGACCCACATCTGTCTTGGCACATGAGAAAATAGTGCAGTGGGGCCTCACAAGGAAAGTCAGGGTAGAACTACAGTCACTGAGTCTCTGCTTCATTATTCTTTTTCTCCACTCACCAGCCTTCTCTGTTTCTCTTTGCCAGGGGTCCTGAATTGCCCGCCTGACATGGCTTCCCAGGCCACCCAGTCTCTATCACTTGACTGTATTGGATTACTAGAGACGGACTCCTCCTTTGAAGTCTAATGATACATTTTATAGGTGGAGGGAATCTGACTTTCTGGCCCAGTGTGGTTCAGATATCCAGCCTCAGTCATTTCAGTCTGGGGTGGGATGGGGGCTGGTGGAAGGGTCATTTTCAGAGAAGGCTTATATGGGCCAGGAGAGGCCCTGAAAGTCTTCTGACCAACTCATGCATTTATAACTAATTGCAGATTTAGAGTATGTTCATCCATAAAGGTAGAACTCATTTTTTATGACTTGAAATAAGTTTTTTTAATGAATTGCGTGTGTTTTTCTTCTAGTTGCTATAACACTCTGTAGTTTCTTCTCTTAATCCTTGACTTTGTTTCAAACATTGCTGTCTTTCCCTCGATGAGGCTGTGAGCTTCGTGTGGATAGTGACATGCTGCTCACCCGTCAGATGCTCAGTGCCTGCACAATGCCAGCACATTATAAGTGTTGAGTAGATGCTGGCCAGGCACAGACATAGATAAAAGATTGTATCAGAAGATACTTCTTCGTACCTTGTCTATCTTATGTTTGGATCTTAAACAATCACAAGATAACTTAAACCAAAATATCTGCCTAAAGTGATGAATAAGAACAACTTTTTATGTGATTGAGGTGTACTGCTCATAACATTGCCACAGTGCACTGTGAAGACAGCATGATTCATCCCCAAACAGCCAGTAGGTGGTCCCAAATAAGTGCAGTTGCTGGCCAGTGGAAGAAAATCATTTCCAATTCTATGAAATGAGAGATTTTCAAATGAGTGGCTAGTAAAATTCCAGTGATTGAATATACCAACTTAAGTTTTCAAGTAAGTAGAAGATGTGGAGATCTGAGAATATCTTGAATGCCCATGTTTATCCTTAGATGCTATTTTTTAGTTTTTATTCTGAAAGTATTTACTGATGAAAACTATTGATTTTCTATTACTGTCATAACAGATTATCCAAAGCAGTGACTTAAAGCAATTACATTTATTATTTTGTAGTTCTATAGGTTGGAAGTCTGAATCAGGTCTTCTTGGGCTAAAGTCAAGGTTTTGGCACAGCTGTGTTCCTTTCCGGATGCTCTAGGGAAAAACTCATTTCTTTCCCTTTCTAGCCGCTAGGTACTGGTGGCGTTTTTGGCTCATGACTTTTCCTCCGTCTTCAATGCCAGCAAGAGCAGACCAGGTCCCTCTCCCTTCTCATCCCTCTGACCTCTTCAGGCTCCCTCTTGTAATTTTTGCAGATCCTCATGATAACTCTGGACCTGCCTAGATACCCAGATTAATCTCTGTACTTTAAGATTATCTAATTAGCAATCTTAACCTCATCTGCAAACTTAATGGCACTTTGCCATGTCGGGTAGCATATTCAGAGCACAGAGATTAGGAGAGAGAGATTTTTAAGAGGCCATTATTCTGCCCATTATACCTGTTGTGGATGTAGTTAGGTACTATGGAGGATATAAAAGTAAACGGCATATTACAGTCAAGGAGGTCTATTGTCTAATGAAAAAAAATCAATGCAAATAAGTAAGCAAGTAATAAGTCAATGCCAGCTATCCTAAATCTATCTGGTGGCAAATTCTGTCTCAAAATTTTCCTCATCACTAACTCCAATGTCCAGCCTCTTGGTCTGTGTGCCAGTCTCAGAGTATGTTTCTTAGCCATAGTTATAGGGTTGCCTCTCTTGACATCTAGTGTATGTCAAGATATATAGTTATTATGCTGGGGTATATTGTATTAACAACATAGCCCTTTTTGACAAGACAAATTCATATATTATGAATAAGTTATGAAATAACATAATTTTCCCTAAAACTGTTAGTGATCAAGTCTGAGAATGAGAAGTTGAAAATTGCAAATTATCCCAAAGTTCAGTTATATTTAAAATCCTTAGGCTAAATGCTATAAGAGATACAGGTTCTTAAACATAAGAATATTATGCTAAAACAAAAGTTTGAACTCACTTTTGAGAAGTTAAAGCAATAGGGTGGTAATGGCAGAACATCTTTTTTTTTTTTTTTTACCTTCCTTGCCCATTTAGATTTCAAGGACAAGTTTGAGGATCTATGAATGATCTCCATAGTTTGCATTTAAATTTGAAGGTTATTTATTAAGTGACATTTTCAGTGAGATACAAAACCTTCCTCCTGGTTAGTGATTGCGCGAAGTCATTTTTAGTACAAGTGAAAGAGCAGTGAATCAGAATATTTATAGTTTAGCACTTTTTAAATGTCCTTCAGATATGTGCGCACATAATAGCTTCATAGAATACTGAATCCAAGTTTTGCAGGGCTTAGACTAAATATCAAACTCAGCCTTAATAAAGGGGTTTGTACCCATATGTTCAGGGTGGTCGACTATCTAGAAAAAAATATAATTCCAGAAAAAGAATGTATTGGGAGCAGTCGTAGATCAGATGTATTTGTTTCACCTAAATTAGCTATTACTCAATCTTTAAACATTTGGTGAATAATGGTAAAAGTGCTAAGTATAGAAGAGTCACAAGATAGTTAAGGCCTTGTGCTTCTCAAACTGGGATTTGTTAGAGGTGATTTTTTTTTTTAAGTTTATTTATTTGGGGGGAAGAGAGAGAAGTAGAGTGCGTGTGTGATCTGGGGGAGGGGCAGAGAACGAGGGAGAGACACTCCCAGGCATCCCTGGGGTAATTGGGTTTGTCTGAGGAGGACCCATGGATACACAGAATAAACATTGTACATCTTCCTTGATGTCAATTTTACTTAAATATTTTTGAGAACTAAGTTAAATATTTCTGAGTAACAAAATATTTTTAGAATAGGCAAAATAATTATATTATTAGGAATAAAATTCACATTGTTTTGAAGTTAATATTTTTGAGAAAAATGTGACATTACGAGTGGGGGAGGGGCAGAGAGAGCGCGAGAGAGAGAGAGAGAGAGAGAGAGAGAGAGAGAGAGAGAGAGAGAGAGAGAAACTCCAAGCAGGCTCTGTCCTGCCTGCACAGAGTGCCAGACAGGGCTCGAACTCACGGAACTATGAGATCATGACCTGAGCCAAAGCCAGACACTTAACCGACTGAGCCACCCAGGCGCCCCAAATATATTCTTTTTTAAATAAATTTCATTTCTAAATATTTACAACAACCTCAGCCCCAGACTCTTCACTAGTTGTCCCACTACCTCCTCAAGATGTTTACATGGTTCCAGTTCTCTATCACTTCCACCTTCCTGAAGAAGCCTGTCCTGGAACCTCACCCTTTACTGTGTCTGCTGTACTCCTTGTCCAGAGGCCCTCTGTTTTACGGTCTAAGGGACAAAACTTACGTCACTGGCCAGGGGAGAGGCCAGGCAATTGCCTGGCTCTAGGGAGTGGAAGAAAAAATATGCAGATCCTGCCTGCCTGCCTGCCTGCCTTCCTTCCTGCTCTCTCTTCCCTTTCCTTATAGTTTTATTGAGATGTAAGTCTTGAACCATACCGTTTGTCTATTTAAAGTATACAATGCCATGGTTTTTTAATATGTTCACAGAGATGTGCAGCCTTCACCACAGTCACTTCGGAACATTTTCATCATCCCGGAAAGAAACCCAAAACTCATTAGCATTCACTCTCTATTTCCTCCAGCCCTCGACCACCACACTAATCTACTTTTGTCTCTATATATTGTCCTATTCTGAGCATGTCATCTAAATGGAATCAGACAGTATGTGGTCTCTTGTGACTGGATTCTTTCAATAGCATATGTTTTAAGCTTCATCCAAACTATATTATGTATCAGAAACTTCATTTCTTTTTATTGCTAATATTATATTTTATTTATCTTTTTATCAATTGATGGATATTTGACTCCTTTCTACTTTTAAGCAACTCTGAATACTGTTATACACATTCATGTATGAGTTTGTGTGTTGGTGTATGCTTTTGTTTCTCTTGAGCAAATACATAGGACTCCAGTTACGGGGTCATAAAGTAAATCTATCTTTTAACCTTTTGAGGAAAATCCTAAATGTCTCCTAAGGTGGGTGCACAGTTTCACATTACCAGCAGCAGTGTATGAAGGTTCTAATTTCTCCTGTTGTTATCATTTGTGATTCACTGTGTTTTTTTGTGATAGCCATTCTTGTGTGTAGAAGGTGATTGTTCATTGTGATTTTGAGCTGCATCTCTTTTGTAGCTGATGATGTTGAGAATCCTTGCATGTGCTTACCAGCCATTTGTTTATCTCATTTGAAGAAATGCCTGTTTAGATCCTTTATCCATTTTTTAAAAAATTGGGTTGTCTATTTATTGAGTTGCAAGAGTTTTATATATACTAGGTCCTTTTTAGATATATATGCAAATATTTTCTTTCATTCTTTTGATTTTCTTTTCACTTTCTTGATAGTATCTTGGAAGCACAAACTTTTTAAGTTTGATGAAGTCCAATATATCTATTTTTGTTGTTGCTTGCACTTTTGGGGTCATTTTTTAAAAAACAGTGCTTAATCTGTGGTCATAAATAGTTACACCTGTGTTTTCTTTTGAGTTTTAAGGTTTGAACTCTTGCATTTAGATCTTTGATCCATTTTGAGTAATTTATTTTATTTCATTTTTTAAATTTTATTTTAGTTTTTGTGAGAGGGGAGATGGGAGGGGTGGAGAGGAAGAGAGAAAGAATCACAGGCAGCCTCCATGCTTAGCAGTCCTATGTGGGGCTCCAACCCACAACCCTGGCATCATGATCTGAGTTGCAATCAAGAGTGGGACACTCAACTGACTGAGCTGCCCAGGTGCCCCATCTTAGTTCATTTTTGAAAATATATGAGGTAGGAACCCAGCTTCCTTTTTTTAAGTATGTGGATACCCACTTGTTCCAGGACAATTGTTAATGCAACCAATGTTTCAATCCATATAATGTTTAAAGCTATCAAAGCTCAATGTATTTCCTCCTTGTTAGTTATGTACATATGTGCTTTTCATGTCAGTGTGTGCATTTTTTTCTTCACTACTGCTGTGTGCTTTAGTTGAAAAGTTTGGAAAAAACTAGTATAAAGAAAACAAACTACAATGAATATAACCCCAAACAGGAAGGCTCTTAGAAAGAGATTTTTCACTGACAGAAGCCATGGAGAATGTGCAAGGAAGGCTTGTAGTAAGCTAGAGGTCAGTTCAGAGCATATATTCTCTGGAGGGGAGATATTGCCCCCAATTAGGTAAAAGTCTTGGGGAAAGTAAAAATCTTAATTTTTTCTGGTATACAGCACAGACATCCACATTGTATATAAACAGATATATAGGCAATCTGTAATAATAAAACTTCCTGGAAGCAATTAGAAAGATGTCTATAAGGGCTTATTAGGGAAACAATGATGAAAAAAATGTTGAGGAACACTAGGTTGGGTATAAATAACTTTGAGAGAACTTTCTTGGCAATGCCATTAAGTGACCCATGATGTTTATACAAGGTTTTGGCATATGACACTACTCAGTAATTTTTATGCACTTGAGCTTTTGAGAGCCACCTACATAAAGAACAGGAGTAAAAGGGCATTGTGTCCAACTGCATAGGTATTGAGCTACTCCCAGTAAAGGCTTTGTACAGAATTCTAAATGGTCCACCTGCAGTGTTTGCACTCTTGAACTTTTATATGAACTATTTATTAACTTAGTATCTTGAAATATATTTGTTGTTTGCTTTATGAGGATTAAGTAAGACAGTAGAGGCTGAAACTTTTAGTGGGGAGATGTGTGTGCACTGAGGATTTTCAAATCTCTTGCCTTGAATATCCCTTATGATAACCTTCTACTGTCGGACTTTCTTCCTTTTTTAGAAGCTATATGTTTTCTGCCCATTGGTTGTGATATGTCTAATGTGGACTAAGATACTGGTAGAAAGGCTTTATTAGTGAAGGAACAGTTAAATGGATTGAAAATCTCTTTGCCACTTGAGTCTGTCTTTCCAGGATTTTGATTGTGCTACTTTATCGTGTCTATATATACACAAGAGCATTCTATTTGCCTGCCTGGGGGTGCCACCAACCGAGTGGTTTTTAGAGACCATTTCCCCCAAAAAGTCAGTTTGGAAAATTAAGGATAAATGGGTGTTTTGGCAGAAGGCGCTCTATTTGGATCCATCTCTACTATTTTTCTTCCCTCTACTTTGGCGAATGCGATAGAAGATAATGATGCACATTTTGTCAGTGGTATTCTTAGCCAACCACCTCCGGACACAAGAAGTTTGATTTCAATAGATCAAAATGATCGAAGAGAAAAATATTTCAGATAATTGGTAAAGGTACCAAAATAAATCTAAAATGTCTTAAAAAAATACAACTTTCACTTTCTATCAGACCTCTTACCTGGGAGGCTTCACATTACTTCAGGGTGATCAGTTGGATTGTAAAAGAAGAACATGGTGGAAAATGTGTTAAAGCCAAGTGCCTTATTTGTTTCATTCTTATATTTTCATATAACTTACATACAATAAAGCACACTCTTTTTAACTGCATCATGCTTTGAGTTTTGATAAATGTATGCACTGGTGTAACCACACAAGCAATAAAATAGTTCTGTTGAATCAAAATGTCCCTCTCTACTCTGCAGTCAACCTCCTTCCTACTAATCCCTTACCTCAGGCATCCACTATTTTGCTTTGTGTTTACAGACTAGGTTTGGCCCTTCCAGAATTTCATAGAAATGAAATTATGCAACATGCACATTTTTGTGTCTGGCTTTCCCCCCTCCTTTTTGTTACTGCATCTATCAGTGATCCGTTACTTTTTATTGATGAGTTAGTATTGTGTGACTATGCCACAATTCATTTATTCACCCAGTAATGGTCATTTGGGTTGTTACTGCTTTATGGCTTTTGTAAAGAAAGTTAGGATTTTTCATGTACAAGTCTTTTTGGAGATTGTGCCTTCCATTAAATACTTCCAAAAGAAGGCGTATTGAGTCCAATAATGTATTTATAAATAACTTTATAAGAGATTACTGTTTTCCAAAGTTGTTATATCCGTTTATATTTCATCAGCAACATATGAAAGTTCCAATTGCTGCCTGTCCTCATCAGTGCTTGATATTGTCAGACTTTTTAATTTTAGTCATTCTGTTGGTGATAGCGGTATCTCATTTGGATTTTAATTTGCATTTCCCTAATGACTAATGATAAACATCTTGTGCTTCTGTTTTTTTTTTTCTTTCTTCTGTGCAGTGTCATCTCAATTCTTTTACCCATTTTTAATTGGGCTGTCTTGCCACTGAGTTGTAAGAGCTATTCTGAATGTTAATCCTTTATTTGATGTATGTATTGGAAATATTTTCTTCTAGCCTGTGACTTGCCTTCTTATGTTTTCACTGTGGCTTCTAAAGAGCTAAGGTTTTTTTTAGTTCCAGCATAGTTAACATAGAGTGTTGTATTGGTTTTGAATACACGATAGTGTGATTCAGCAATTCTGTACATTAATCAGTGCTTATCAAGACAAGTGTATTCTTCCTTCTCTTAACCTTTTCACCCACCCCCCACCCACCTCCCCTCTGGTAACCATCTGTTTGTTCTGCATAGTGAAGAGTTTTTTGGGTTTTTTTTCTTCGTTTTGTTTCTTAAATTCCACATATGAATGAAATCATACGGTATTTGTCCTTGTCTCATTTATTTCAGTTAGCAGTATACTCGCTAGATCCATTTTTGTTGTGCAAATGGAAAGATTTCATCTTTTTTTATGGATCAGCAATATTTATATGTATGTATACATATATGAATATGAACATGTGTATACATATGCATATGCATATATGTTCACATATATGTAGAGATATATGATCATATACACATTCATATATGTATACATATATCTTCATATGCACATTTATACATGTGTGCATATATATGTGTACATATATATGCCACTTCTTTATTCATTCATTTCTCCATGGACGCTTGGGTTTCTTCCATAATTTGGCTATTGTAAATAATGTTGCAATAAACATAGAGTTGCATATACCTTCTCAAATTAGTGTTTTTTTGTATCCTTTGAATAAATACCCAGTGGAATTATGGATCACAGGGTGACCCTATTTTTAATTTTTTGAGGAAAATCCCTATTCATTTTCACTGTGGATGCACCAATTTGCATTCCCACTAGCAGTGCACAAGGGTTCCTTTTTCTCTATATACTTTCTAGTATTTGTTGTTTCTTGTGTTTTTGATTTTAGCCATTCTGACAGGTATGAGGTGATACCTCATTTTAGTTTTGATTTGTATTTTCCTGATGATGAGTGATGCTGAGTATCTTTTCATGTGTCTGTTGGACATGTAAATGTCTTCTTTGGAGAAATGTCTGTTCATGTCTTCTGCCCATATCATTGGATTATTTGTTTCCTGAGTGTTGAGTTGTGTTAGCTTTTTATATATTCTAATTACTAACTCTTTACTGGATTATGTAATTTGCAAATACCTTCTCCTATTCTATAGGTCATCTTTTAGTTTTGTTGATTGTTTCCTTCATTATGCAGAAGGCTTTTATTTTGAGGTAGTCTCAATAGTTTATTTTTTATTTTGTTTCTGTTGCTTCAGGAGACATAGGAAAATGTTGCTATAGCCAATGTTTAAAAAAATTACTGTCTGTGCTCTTTTCTAGGATCACTTCTTTTGGATTCAGGTCTTGTATTTAGGTCTTTAACACATTTTGAGTTTATTTTTGTGGAAGCTGTCAGAAAGTGTTCCAGTTTCATTCTATTACATGGAGCTGGCTGGTTTTCCCAGCACATTTGTTAAGGAGACTCTCTTTCCCATTGCATAGTCTTACCTCCTTTGTTGAAAATTAATAATTGACCATATAACTTGGTTTTATTTCTGGGCTCTCTGTTCTTTCCTATGATCTAGTTAACATAGAGTATTATATTTTGTGTCAGGACCATACTGTTTTGATTAGTACAGCAGTATAGTATATCCTGAAGTCTGGGATTGTGATACCTCCAGTTTTGTTATTCTTTTCAAGTTTGCTTTGGCTATTTGGGGTCTTTTGTGATTCCATAGAAATTTTAGAATTAAGTATTCCAGCTCTGTGAAAGATGCTGTTTGCATTTTGATGAAGATTTCATTAAATCAGTACAGTGCTTTGGGTACTATTAACATTTTATCAATATTTGTTCTTCCAATCCATGATCATGGAATATCTTTCCCTTTGTTGTTGTCATCTTCAGTTTATTTCATCAGTGTTTTATAGTTTTCAGAGTACAGATCTTTCATCTCTTTAATCAAGTTTATTCTAGGTATTTTAGTGTCCCTAGGTATTTTAGTATTTTTGGTGCAAATGTAAATAGGTTTGTTTTCCTAATTTCTCTTCTACTTCATTCTTAGTGTCTAGAAAGGCAGTGGATTTCTATATATTCATTTTGTATCCTGTCAGCTTCCTGAAATCATGTATCAGTTATAGTTGTTTTTTGGTGATGTCTTTAGGATTTTCTCTGTATAGTGTCATGTCACCGGCAGATAGTGAAGGTTACTTCTTACCATTTTAGATGCCTTTTATTCTTTTTTCTTGTCTGATTGCTGTGTCTAGGACTTCTAGTAATATGCTGAATAAAAGTGGTGAGGGACATCAGTGTCTTCCTCTTGACCGTAGGGTCAAGGGCTTAAAAAATATTTTTGGTTTATGTTTTGTATGTGCTAAGGCATTTTTGTCTAATCTAAAGCTGTGAATATTTTCTCCTATATTTTTTTCTGAAAGCTTTATAGTATTAGCTTTCTTGCTTGAATTTATAATTAATTTTGATATCTATTTTGTGTATGGAATGAAATAGTTGAAATTTATTTCTTTTTTTTTTTTAAATACTATTTGTTGGGGAAAAAACCTGTATTTTATTGGTTGAATTATCTTACTGAAATTTTTGATGATAAATGCACAGATTTATTTCTGGATTCTTTAATTAGTTTGTGGAACTATATACCTATCTCTACAGCTATAACCACATTGTCATCTTGATTGTTATAAGTTTCATTAAGATAGGAAACTGATAGTATCTCCAAACTTTGTTCATTTTCAAAATAGTGTTGGCTCTTTTAAATCTTTTGTAGTTTCGTAGATAAATTTTATCATTAGTTTTTACATCTCAAGAAATACTAGCACAGGGGCGCCTGGGTGGCTCAGTCGGTTAAGCGCCACCTTCGACTCAGCTCATGATCTCATGTTTTGTGGGTTCAAGCCCTGCATCAGGCTCTGTGCTGACAGCTAGCTCAGAGCCTAGAGCCTGCTTCAGATTCTGTGTCTCCCTCTCTCTCTGACCCTCCCCTGTTCGCACCATCTCTCTCTGTCTCTCAAAAATAAATAAAAGACATAAAAAAATAAATTAAAAAAAAGAAATACTAGGACAGAATCATTTCATTGTCATAAAGTAGCCAATTCATCAAGAAGACCTAACAATCTTAAACTTTGGTGGGGGGGATTTACAGCTGAAATTTTTATTGTTGTTGCAATCAGAGGGAGTTACAGTCGGCTGAACAGGAAATATGTCTCTCTATGTCTAAGTCATCTGAGGTCATTTAACACAGTTTTAATCTTAGCTGATTACTCATGAGGAAAAGAGTGGGAGGTTGGCGAGGGGTAAGAGGAGAAGGGGCTGTTTCTGGCCTCGTTACAGGTATGTATCTTCAATCTTATGTGTATGTTATGAGAAAGTATGATCAACCAAATTTATATAAGTCATACAACGAAGAATACTTTCTTTCAGTAAGCCATTTCCCAGGACATAAAATGTGTGAAGATTTTGGAAAACAAAAAGTTGAAGGGATATGTTAATCATCACTGTTTTCCAAGAACAGGCCTTAGGTAAAATTCTGCACTTTCAGTGCCTATTTATACATGGGTTCTTTAATTCTTTTTGAAGCAATATTAGCACTGTGGTAGGGTGGGGGGATCTTTTTCTCTGTGATTCTCAGGTTCTTCAGCTCAAGCCCTATAAGTATGACTGGTAAAAGACAAGATTGGCCAGAAAAGAAGAAACAGAAATTTATTAAACCGTGTCATTGTACACATCCACCTGGTAGTGACCCAGGATAAGTAACCCAAAAGGATGGTTAGAACTTGGGTTTATCTACCATCTTAGGCTAAAACAGACAGACATTTTGGGTTTCTGAGGGGCAGTAAGTTATGAGAGGGTAACCAAGAAATGCATGGCATATAAGGATTGTTTAGTAAGGTGTGCCTTAGGTATCGAATTTGGTGGCTTGGACATTTGATAAGGCTTTTTAGGAGTCCTCCTTCGAGGTTTGGGAAAAGGAGACACCTTTGCAATATAGATGTCCTTTGAAAAAGGAAATCTTGTGTCATGTTTTTGGAGATTTTTGGGAGTCTGCTGGCTCTTATTGGCCTTCAGCTCAAAATAATTCATAAGCCAAAAAGGCATATTTTGGAACAACATATTTTGGTCTCCCCCAAGATTTTCTGGTTCCTTCATTAGTAAAATTCATTTCTGACACACGTTCATTTTATATTTGTATGAAAGCAATGTTCTGAACTTTTAGAAAGTTATACTATGACATGCATTAGATCTTGGCATGTACCATATATATTAGATAGGCACATTTTAAAAGACATATTTGTCCCTTGAAGTATCTCCTCAAGTTAATTTATCAGGAGGGCAGCATTTATGCTAAAAAGTAACTGATATCATTTTGGGTTTTTTTTTGTATGTTCTGAACTTTGTTCTTGCTTGACTCCTGAAATGCCAGCAGGTTCTTTTACTTTTATAGGAATTTGCTGCTGCTAAAAACTCCTATGATTTATGACATTGAAAACTTCCTTGTCAACAAGTGTCATGGCTATGACCATTATATTTTGTTGACCCTAAGAATTTATTTTTTTTTTAATTTAGCCTCTTTGGAATCTCCATCTTAACATTGTCTTAGATTTGATGAAATTTGGTATTTATGTTTTTTGTTTATATTCTCCTGTATCATAGACAAAAAAGTGAGAGGATCAATACTTTTATTAGAATTCACTAAAGTTCCAGAAGAACTTTTAAAAAATATTGTTACATCTAAAGCCATAATAATTATTTTCATTTTGGTACTGTATTCATTTATTCAAAAATTTCGAGCTTGAACATAAAAGCTAATACACCAAATTTCTTAATATTCTCACCATGGAGGAAGAAAAATAACTTCTGTATTTTATAGTTGGTCCCTCCTGACTTCACAGTTAATTTTTTTAGGGAAAGAAAAGCCTAGTGCAGTGGCAGGAATCCAGTAACTAAGGTATTAAGATATATGACTGTGTTACTCTCCAGTGTGCAGTAGTCGTCATATTTAGTTGGTACACCCTGAAGTGTGAACCACCCTCCCACACCTCAGTGGCCATTAGAATGGTAGGATGTTTTTGCTAGGTCTTCCCTAAGAGCACTACCGTTTGCTTTTCTTTTTTCCTCAAGGAGCTATAGTAATAACATGCACAGTATTGAGATTTGAGTTCCTCAAATACTTAACGATATTTTGAGTATTGTCCTCTTGTGAGACCAGGATGGGTGGGAACTCTTCCCTTTTAGTTTTGAGTTCTTAGTTCTCCAGCTGAGGCCCTGTACATGAAACTGGCTAAAGACAGATTAACCAGAGAAAAACAAGTAAGTTTACTAATATGCATTGTTTACATAACACATGAGTGTACCCAGAGAGAGTAACTCAGAGGGATATTAGGACTTGGGGTTATATACCATCTTAGGCTAAAGAAAAAGGGATTTTGGACATTTGGGTAGGGAAGGAAAGTTACAGATGGTGACTAGGGAAAGTGTAGTCAAGAAGGGTTGTTAAACAAGGTTTGTTCTGAGTTAAGTCTGTGCTTTCTCCATTGATAAGTCATTAAGAGTTCTCCTCTGTTATGGGAGAGGGCAACCCCTTTGCAGCAGGAAACTGTTTCCTGTTTTATTTTATTTTATTAATGGTTTTATTTATTTTTGAGAAAGAATGAGACTGCGTGAGCAAGGGAGGATCAGAGAGAGAAGGAGTCACAGGATCTGAAGACAGGCTCCAGGCTCTGAGCTAGCTGTCAGCACAGAGCCCTACATGAGGCTCGAACCCACGAACCAAGCCAAGAGATCATGACCTAAACCAAAGCCGGACGCTTAACCTACTGAGCCACCCAGGGGCCCATTTCCTATTTTAGAGCTTTTCCTGTATCTGTTGGTTCTCCCTGGAGGTGAGCCCTAAATAGTCCATATGCTAAAGAAGCATGTTTGCGGCTGGTATATTCTGCTACCCCTCAAAGTCAATCCTTTCTTACTTTGTGCTTATCGAAGAACTTTAGCCTGTGGTTGCTTTCTTTTCTATTAGCATTCATTTTTGTGCTCTGGAGGCCACCCTGGGGTTGGTCCCCCCTAATAGTGAGACTTCCTTTGCTAGGTTCCCACCTCCTACTTCACGCTCCCTTGGCGTCTTTGTCTTCCCATTGTCTCCAGGTGAAGTTCAAACTCTCTGGCTTGGCATAGGAGGTCAGACCTTGTGTTTACTTTTTCTTTTCCTCTCCACTCCAGATTCTAATTTATATTGGGTACCCTTCCTTGAAGCCCTATGGGAGAAGCATTTGGGAGGGATTATTTCCATATGGTTTTGCATTGGACAACCCAACTACTTACTGTCTGCAAGACCCTGGGCAAGTTAATTAACCTCTCTGAGGCTGTGTTACTTTTTATGTTAAGTGGGGATAATAATAGTACTTAGCTCCTGGAGTTACTTTAAGGATTTAGTGAGGTAATGAATGTAAATTAGCTCAGTTCCTGCATATTTTAAGCTTTTACTTTTTTTTTTTTTAAATGCAGGTCATTATTATTTGCTGTTTTCTTAACTTAAGCTCTTTCCATCCTGTGCTCAGAATGTTTTGATATTTTGTGGCAGCCCTGAAGCACCTCCCACTCCCACTCCCCATTCATCTTCATCCTTTGAACCTTATCTTTGGTTTGAATTTCAAAGCTTTAATCAAGATTCCATAGCTTTCTCGTCAACACATTCTGTCTCCAGTCCCCAGCCCCTCGTCATCTATGTCCTCACAATATTTGTTGAAAGAAGATGGAATGAAAACTTGTGTCCATTCCTAGCAGTCTTATTTTCAGAAGTCATAAGGATGTTAGGAGGGATCTGTGCCCACTTCTTCCTGTTTCCTCCAGTCAGCTGCAATTATCCTTATGTCATTCTTGTGGGACTACCCTTGGTAGTCCCTTTGCCCCCCCCCCCAACTTTATTGTGGTGTGAGTGACAAAAATTGTCTAATTAGATATACTTTAGGTAAACAACATGATATTTTGATATACATATATCTTGTGAGGTGGTTACCACAATCAACTAAATAATGTATTCATTATCTCACAAAATTATCTTTTATTGTGCATATAGTGAGAGTATTTAAGATACTCTTAGCAGATTTCAAGGCTACAATACATTATTTTTAAGTATTGTCATCTTGATGTATGTTAGGTCTCCAGAATTTACTCATAACTGAAACTTTGTACCCCTTGACCAGTATCTCCCATTTCACCTTCTTTTTTCCTCTAGTTGACAGCCTTTTATACTCTGTTTCTATAGGTTTGACTTTTTTAGATTCCACATATAAGTGGCATTATGCAGTATTTGCCTTTGTGTGTCTGGCCTATTTCACTTAGCATGATGTCCTCCAAGTTCATCCATATTGTTGTACATAACAGGATTTTCTTCTCTTCTAAGGCTGAAGAATATTCCATTGTGCATACATACCACATGTTTTTATTCATCTTTCAGCACTTAGGTCATTTTCATAGCTTGGCTATTGTGGATAATGCTGCTGTGAATGTGGGAATGGAGATATCTCTTTGGGATCATAATTTAATTTCTTTGGGATGTACACCCCGAAGTGAGATTGCTGGATCATATAATGGTTCTACTTTTAAGTTTTTGAAGAACCTACATACTATTTTTCATAATAGAAAAACCAATTTACATCAACAGTTGTACAAAGTTTCCGTTTTTTTCCTCATCCTCCCCAATACTTGCTATCTTTTGACTTTTCAATAACAGCCATCCTGATAGGTGCAAAGTGACATCTCATTGTGCTTTTGATTTGTATTTGCCTGATTATGAGTGATACTCAGCACCTTTCTTAGATTTGTTGACCATCTGGATGTCTTTCTTGGAATAATGTCTCTTCAGGTCCTTTGCCCCCTTTTAAATTGGGTTGTTTATTTTCTTACAACTGAAATGTAGAAGTTCCTTTATAGTTTGGATATTAGCCCAATATCAGAAATATGGTTTGTACATATGTTCTCCCATTCCATAAGTTGCCTTCTCATTTTGTTGATGGTTTCCTTTGCTATTTAGAAACATTTTAGTTTGAAGTCCCACTTACTTATTCTTGCTTTTGTTGGCTTTGTTTTTAGTGTTATATCCAAAAAGTTATTACCAAGACTGATGTCACTGAGCTTTCCCCCTGTGTTTTACTTTAGGAGTTATAGTTTCAGTTATCATATTTAAGTCTTTAATCCATTTTGAGTTGTTTTTTGTGTATGGTATAAGATAATGAACCAATTTCATTTTTATGAATTTCATTGGAGACATAGAAAATCTGGATGTTGTTTCTCTGTCATCATTTAATGTACCATGAAGTCCAAGATTTCATGGCTATACTCTTGAAAATATCACATAAAGTCATGTGCTTTTCAGAGTGAGGTGTACTATTCAGAATGTCATGTGTTAAAGACTTAATGTACTGGACAACTAAGTAAATAATTTTATTCAGACTACTGTGCTCAGGAGAATATTCATGAATAAAGAATATCCTCAAGAAGAGGAAGAAGTTCTGGGGTTTTATAAAGGCAGGTGAACAAAGGAATTCTTATAATGAAGGGTGGGATTTTTCATGAAGGAGTGTATGTGGGGGGTGGGCGAGTATTTCTTAACCGTTGCTTTGTTTTCTGAGTATATAGGGCTAGGCAAGGGAAACACAAAGCAACAGGTTAAGGTAAGTCACCCTCTTGGAATATCACTTTTACTATAACATTTGCAAGTGTAGGTATTATTTTTCATGAAAACCTATGTTATAACATGGGGTAGATAAAATTTGCATGCATTTTTAAGATAAAACAGGAGACCTTATAAAATTCTGTTTCTAGTAGTCTATTTCTTTCCCTTCCCCCTTCTTCCACTCCAGCAAAGCAAATAGTAATTCTCTTCATCTGTATTATTTCCGTGTTAATGTTTAAGAAACATGGGCTTAAAGAATCCATGGTAGTCCTTTATATTGAATGAATAGCCACAGTCCAGGGGGAAGAATTAGCAAAGAAGAAAATTAGAAGAGTAAAATGTGTATCTGGGGCCTGAGGAGTTTGTTTTGGTCTCTATGTCAGATGTGAGTGGGTGAAAATTAGAATGAATGTAGAGTAAGTTATAATGTTAGCTTTGAACTGTAGGGTTCATTGTAAGCTTTTGAGCAAAGGATAGATTTGTTGGGAGCTGGACATGTTGAAAAATAATTTTTAGTAATAGGTCAAGCTATGACTCTCACACAAAAATTAACAGTGTATTAAGGATTTTAGTTAATTCATGTAGAAAACTGCAGGTGTGGTAACTGGTTCAAAAGAGTGAAATATTTTTTTTCACATTTATAGAATGCAAATGTAGTGATGAATGGGCAAATGGAATAAAAATTGGTTTTTTGGGGGGATTTTTTTTGTGCAAGTGGTGAGGTTGGAGGTTTGAGTGGCAGGGAGAGAGGAGGTCCATTAACCTTCTACCATACAGAAAATAATGTTTATGTCTCAAAGTTTCCATTATTATCTATTACCTGTAACTTTCAGGGTTGTAGGGTATTTCAAACAATGACAGAGTTAGACAATGTAGTTTTATTTTCTTTTTAATGTTTCTTTATCTGTTTTTGAGAGAGAATGGGATTGAGGCAGAGAGAGAGACAGAAACCGAGAATTCCAAGTAGGCACCACACTGTCAGCACAGAGTCCAACATGGGGCTTGAACTCATGAACCATGAGACCATGATATGAGCCAAAACTAAGAATCAGATACTTATCTGACGGAGCCACCCGGGTGTCCCAGAAGTGTGGTTTTCTTTATCTTTTCAATAGGCTATGTTAGAAGCTAGACATGAGTAAGATCATAACATGGTGAAAACAGGGATTGAAGGGAAAGAAACTAGAAACATAAAGAACAGAGACTATTGTAACAGCCAATACAGGAAGTCCTGAGGAGTGTGGCTGCCTGGGTCGATTGTGCTGGGGTAGAGCAGAGTGAGAGAAGCAAGTTACTAAGCCATGGTGAGATCAACCAAAGTGACCAGTTAATTAAAAGTAAGGGGTAAGAGGAAGAACCTAATGGCTAAGAGTAGATCTGTATTTGGATCCTGGACCTACCTAGTTCTGTGACCTTACATAACTGTGAAGGAGAGAGAGAGAGATGTGACTTCTCCCAGCCTAGGTTTGCTCATTTGTAGGATGGCATAAAAATTCCATTTATCTTCTAGAATTGTGCAAATCAGGTCAGTCAGGTAAGCTTCGCTCATCATAATAGGTCAAAAACCGTCAGCTGCTCTTGGTACTAATATTCTATCTCTACTTCCTCTTTACTTCCTCTATCTCTACTACATTTACTTTAAGATTTTAAGCCCAGAGTTGGGAAATCTAAATTTTAATATATATGGAGAGATTTGAGAGTTATCCTGACTAGAGCAAGGGTGAAAACCAAGGAGTAAGTGGAATTATTACCTGAGAAGAAGGGCCTAGGATGAAAAGATTCCATGTAGTGGGCAAGAGGAAGTGAGTGAAAAAAACAGGTGGATGGGTAGTACTCATTCCCCTTTATTATCAAGTCATAGGGTAAGGAAGGGAGTTGATCTAGGAAGAGTCAGATGAGAAGTTAACCAAGAAGTAATATCACAGAGGTTGGGAGGAGAAGGTTTAAGAATGAAGGATGAATTTAGTGGGGTCAAGGAAATTTGGAGAACTTGATATTAATGAGAGACATGGGAAGGTGAGGTATCCAATGCTTCCATGAAGATAAAGCATAGAAAGGCTGGAAAAAGGTACCACTTCTCAAAATTTGCTAATTTCAGTTACTAATGGCTTTTAACAGGCACAGGGTGAGAGTTTAGAATAGGCAAATTGGCACTATAGAGAATTTAACAAAGTCAAGAAAAAAGAATTGGAGTAAGAGCTCGCTGAGCTCTGGTGAGTTCAATGGCGGTCACAGAGCTCAAGATCATCTCATGTAGGAATCATGGTTGTCTTTTCATTATGATTCATGCTGTTCTGCCACTCACTTTTGAAACTCATTTTTTAAAGCCATGCTATAAAACAGATCTAGTTTACCAACTTAAAGCGTTTCACTTGGGGATTGAGTTCCCTGCAAAAATAGGGCATGAAATAAGCCTTAGCACTGACCATGAACCCTAATTACTAACCCCCTCTCCCATTCAGCATTACAGACTGATGTCCCCATGGCCCGCAGGAGGCTGTTTTCCTTGGTCCTCTTGGCTTTCTTTTTTTTTTTTTAAGCAAATATGAAATAGCTGCCAAATTTTTGAGAGAGTTTACATACAAAATTTAGATTCTATATTTCTTTTGAAAAATTGGCTAGTATGGCTGCGAAGAGTCTCCATTTTATGCTTGAGGGCAGTTGATGAGAGTCCCATTGTCTGCTGTCCCTCAGTGGTTCTTGTCCAGCCCAGTTTATTGCAACCCCCACTCTTCCCTGTTTCTTTAGAGCAAGTCACCTTGACTCATTTACCTTACACCTGCCAGGCCTCTGTGGACATCTGTCTTTGTAACTCCTGCTCCATCTTTACACAGCTATTATCCAGGTTTTGGTGTAGTTTGTATGTGGTTCAATGCTTAAACCCTGGCAAATCCCCATCCTCTAGATAGATAGTACTGACATGGATTCCCCCAGCTCATTATATGCATCTAAGGTGAGATACAGTTGTTTACACCTCAGTGAGAAAAACAATACATCCTATCTATTAAGGGCATTCACTTTATGGAAAAGTTGGACAGGAGGAGAATTCTCATGACACTTTATTCTTAACCTAAATCATAAGTAAAAGTTATTATAATTCTGCCATCTGTTCAAGTTTTTAAAGCCATTTTGGTAAACTTAATGCTAATGCAAAATACATGCCTTAGCACTAATTAACCGAAAAATCTGTTTCATTCTTCTCAGATAATGAAAAAAATATGTCAAGGACATGATTTCTTAAGGAAAATCTAATTTATGTCACTTAGGCCTTTTAAACCACCCTTGTGATGTGCTCATGAGCAGAACCATCAGAATAACAAAAAGTAACATCACATGTTCCCATTAGGAAAATCCCCAGACTACAAGCTTTAGACATTTACAATTGTAATTTAGATTGCTTTTTCCCCTTAAATAGTACTATACTTTTTGGTTGATATAAAGTTTTTGTATTGATTTGATGAGGGGAGAAGGGATTGGAGTGGAGGGCTGAGAAACATGGAGAATGTCTCCAAGGCCAACATTGATTTAATGTCTAAGCCTAAATACCATATGACTCTTCTACAAAGCTAATTAATTGAAATAGATGCTGTTTGAGTATGTTTATATTAAATATTGTTGGTCAGTGACTTCTTAAATCTCTTTAGTTGTCCTGTGTTACACAAACAGAACAGGTCAAGTGTCATTCTGTTTTGCTATCATTTTCTGCATTTTGAACTTGCCTGATTTTCCATTATTTGCTTGTATCTGCTTTGTCTTTGATGTATCATCCCCAAATTATCTTGGAAAAGTACCATTTTTCTTTGATCCCAAGTCCACTCAAAATTATTCAGCAATGCTTCATTTCTCATCGGGTAACATCTGTCAGATTACATGTTTAGTTACGGTCGTTACCACCTGTTTGTCCAGTTACATTGCCACTGCCCACTGTACTGAATTCTTCACTTGAGAGAGATTATTTTTTTAAATACCTATTTATTTATTTTGAGAGAGGGAGTGTGAGCAGGGTGGAGGTGGGACAGAAAGAGAAGGAAAGACTCCCAAGCAGGCTCAGCACTGTCAGTATGGAACCTGACATGGGGCTGGAACACATCAACCGTAAGATCATGACCTGAGCTGAAATCAAGAGTTGTATGCTTAACCAGCTGAGCCACCCAGCCACCACTAGAGAGAGATTATTTTACTCAAGATACCGAGTATATCACACACAAAGGTTAGGTCTCACTCTGTTCTGTGGAGGTGATAAAACCTTTTGTCTTTGTTTTCTGGAATACCCAAGGCATCCTGCCATAAGGAGCAGTATAGATGAATGATAATAGCAACAGAAGGTTTTGTGTGTGTGTATGTGTGTCTGTGTGTGTGTGTGTGTGAGTCATGTGGTGTTAAGAGAGAAAGTATATATTGCAAAGTGTGAACAACTCATGAAGGGTAAGTAAAATATGTATTAGCTTTTGGGGGGGTAGGTACTTTATTTTACGAAATTGTGGAATGGAAGTGAAAACGTAGAAATATAAGTAGTTTGAATACTTCAATATTTTGTGCTTCTTGAGTGGTGTGCTAGACTAGAGAGTCCATGAAGCCACAGTCTATACCTTTTATTCAGTTACTTACTGAAGAAACTGCTGTTGCTCAGTAGTGCTAACTGCCGGGATAAAGATGGCCACCGCCTTCCAAATCTTGCCCTGGAGGAGCCTCAAAACGTCACCAGGTGTGAACTTCTAGGGCTGGCAGAATCCTTAAGAATCATCTCTCTTCACTATGGAGAAGCAAATGACATCGAAATACCCTCATCTATTGCTTTTTAAATCACAAGATAAAGAACTGCCATTGCTTTGATCATTGTGCAGACTTTATTTCCTGTGGTCTGATTCATCTTTGTGTTGCTTCAAGCGTCTAACACAACATCTTAGTGTAGCTGTTGCAGAAGTATTTTTGAATGGATACATTAATATGCTTACATGCAAATTTTGTCAGTATAGCTGATGATTAGGGGTATATGCAAATATAGGACACATGTTTGGCACACATTAAATAAAAAATTTCTCCCTTTATTCTAGTTGGTTATCTTTGGAATGCATGTTCTAGAGTGTGTATTGTAGTTGTTCTTGGAATGCTTTGGAATGCCTTCATAAACTTGGGAACACTGTCATGTGCCCTGTATTATTATGGGGTATGCAGGGAAGGAGCCTGGTCTGTCTTTCTTAAATCAGGATTTATCATGTCTTGCACAATGTTGGCACCAAACAAAGACTTGTGAAATAAAGGAGTAATAGGGCTTTGGAGTATGAGGAAGTTTTCTGTAAGTAGAAATAGAAAGGAAAAGAAATGTATAGCATGTAGAAGAAATGGCATGACCAATTACCCAAACACTAGAAACAAGTAAGAGTACTAAAGGAATCTCTAACTAGAAGTGTCTGGACTTGATCAAAGATGGTCTTAGAGGAACTTGAAACATACATGAATTATATCATCTGCAGAGTCAGAAACTCGAATAAGTACTGTAATGTCCAGGTGTCAACCCTTCAAATATGGTTTTGAATGCAATTTTGGGAATCAGAGAGATGGGGTTTCAATTTTGGTTCAGGTGGTCTTTTTTTTTCCTGTGTGAAGTTTTCCTCGTGAGTTGGATGATTATAGGCCAGACAAGTAACTTTTTACTGTTTTCTCATTTTTTTCCCCAATGTGACTGATAATACCCTTCTGCAATGGGGTGGGGTGACTGAATGGAGCGAGTCCCCACTTAACAGTGGTTGATGATAGTTGGTATAATCGTGATCATCGTTCCCTTCCTATTCTGTCTACAGAGAGAGCCTAGTATTCTGTAACATCAACACAACCCGTTATAGCTTCTCTTAGGAACATATAATAGTTAAGTGCTATTGACCTAAAATTTAAAGGCCTCTGGCTGTTTTTTATGGATGTGATGTACTTCTTTGTGAGAAGTAAATGCAATTGGAATAACTTGATCCAATGAGAGCTATTTTTCCTCTCTATTGCATAAAGCTCAGAAGGTATGTCTTCATAAAATCTGTACTGGTGAAGCATATGTAAAACCCACAGGCAAGTAATAGACTACGCACACTTCCCAGGGGCTACTTAAAACATTACCTCTTGTGTAAAAGATGCTGAATCATCATAATGTCAGGTTTCACTTTTTGTTTTGTTGTTGATTACCCACTCAGGCAATTTAATAATTTTCTGGGAGGCTCTGGGTTTTGGGGTTTGGGGGATGTAGGAACAGAAAGAATCTCATTGGAGCTACTCATTTAGAAGTTGGTGCACACATCAGCATTTGTCACTCAGCAGGCAGCAAAACCTCCTCTAAATATTGGTTGAAAATTGGGTGAGGTTTTTTTTTTTTTTTTCCTCTAAAGGAAGGTATCCTGGAGTAGTGGGTAATTACCGGGCCTGAAGAAAATGATAATAAAAGTGAAAAGAATAAAATTACTTAATTACAACACAGTTACTCCAGAAATCTTCAAGATGAATGGGAAAATTTAGCAGAGTTCTTAAATGTCACTGTAATTTAGCCCCGTGCCCTAGAAATTCTAAGATGTAATTGACCCTAATTATATAAATACCCAGTGGTAAGAACAGATCTGTTTTTAAGATGTTACTGCTGCTGAACTCCATTGACAAGTCACTCATGACTTCACCAGATGTTTTCTACTTGTGGTTTTTGGCCAAGGGGATCCTTAGGAACCAACTTTCCTCTCCATTCGGCAGCAAATGATACAATAATAATCTCAGAGTGTCAGTATTTGAAATAAAAAATGGGCTCCTTTAGTCATGGCTCAGACTATTTTTGTCTTGCCCACCAGTAGGTTAGAATAATTGTACTTGTAATCACCAAAATAAGGACCATTCTACTTTAAGCAAACAATGGAACTTATTGACTCAAATAATTGAGAAGTTTTATGATAGATTTGGCTTTAGGTGTAGCTTTATTTAGGTCTCTGTCTTTCTCTCAAATCTATTTTCCTTGATAATGAGCCAGTCCCCAGCAGATTCTGTGATCATGTGGGTTTTTTTTTTTTAAGTTTTTTACTGTTTATTTTTGAGAAACAGATAGAATACAAGTAGGGAAGGGGCAGAGATAGAGGGAGACACAGACTCTGAAGCAGGTTCCAGGCTCTGAGCTGTCAGCACAGAGCCCGACGTGGGTCTCAAACCCACAAACTGTGAGATCATGACCTGAGCCGAAGTTGGACGCTTAGCCTACTGAGCCACCCAGGCACCCCTGTGATCATGGCTTTAACACAGTTTCTCTCCTCTTTCCTCTGTTCATACTCAGTAGGAAAAGGGAAGGATTCTTCCTATCACTGTTGAACAGAAATCGTGGGCTTCCATAAGATTGTTCCATTGTTAGTTTCTTCCTGTTCCTGAGCCCATTAGAATGGCCAGGGCCACAAATTTTGCTTGATTGTTCCTTGGGAAAGCTTAGAAGCCCCAAGTGATGGAGTCAGCCTCTTCCAGAGTACGTGGGTTTTGTGGGGGAAGAGAATATGTTATTTCCAAGAGATGGAGTAAATGGATGGTGGTGTGTCAAACGAGAAAAGTGTACAGAATTTTGTTTTCCCAGTATTAAAATATTTTGTAATGTTTGTTCATTTTTGAGAGAGAGAGACAGAAAGAGAGCAGAAGAGGGACAGAGACCGAGGGAGACACAGAATCCGAAGCAGCCTTCAGGCTCTGAGTTGTCAGCATAGAGCCTGACATGGGGCTGGAATCCACAAACCGCAAGATTATGATCTGACGCAAACTCGTATGCTTAACTGAGCCACCCAGGCATCCCTGTTTTCCCAACTTGTTAACAATAGGTTTTATCTGCAACTTTTTGTTGTAAAACTTGTCAAACATAAGGAAAGTTGGGAGAAGAGTAGAACAAGCACCTATATACACCAACCATTTAGGCTGAACAATCAGGAACATTCTTTAGCACCCCATCTTAAACAGCAAGCTCTGTCCTATTTCATACCCACTTTGGCATGTTTTCAGAATTTCTTCAAATGAAAAATTTTTTAAATTCAGTCAGTGTTTTAGAATGGTACCATGTCCTTAACCTGCCTTCTCTCTCTGTCTCTTTTTGTTTCTGAATAGAGTCAAGGACCATTCTATTTTTCCCACAAACTGTCTTGTACACCCTGAAGGGAATATTATAAGATTAAATGCAGAGTAGCATTCCCCTAGCAAGGTGAATGCTTCTCATTACAGAGATCCCCAGTCGATCTCCTAAATATAATTCCCTGATAATGTGAAACTTCTGAATTATTTATTATGTCATATTCGATCAGGAATATTATTCCTGAAAATAAATTTGTTATCATCGGCAAATCAGCTTTTGGAAGTTTCCTATATCAGAGAATGAACCAGAGAGTAGATTTTAAACTCTTAGGGGGGAGCTGCTGAAATTATTTGTCTTGAGGCCTTTTTGCAGCTAGGTAGCCTTGAATGTAGATGAAGAATCACACAGTGAAGAATTACAATTTCTAGATATGGTTATAAGTAATTCATCTAGTGGTTTATTATGCTGAATAAGTCTGACTACAATTTGGAAACTCAGTAAAAATTCTACACTGAAGTAATGAATTTCAAACATTGCCTATTTATTCTGAAGGTGCCGTGTTTTCTTCTATGACCACTTGATGTGGTATTGGTAAAAATAAAGGAGATTTACTGGCCTTAAGGTGTGGTCAATAATAACAAAAGGAGTTTGTATTTCTGAAGTCCTTCTGTGTGCTAAGCACTTCACTGAACCCTAACTGAAGTAGGGACCCATTTTCTAGATGAGAGAAATGAGGCAGAAGATCTTATGGACCTTGTCCAAGGCCAAATAGGTGGTAAGTTACAGTATTTCATTGCCTCAAAATTTACCCATGTGTGCAGAGCTGTATAATTGACAATCAGATGCTGAGGGCAAATGATTAGCATGAACTTGACGATGACGTCTATGCATGCCCAAATGTTTCATTTGTAAACTCGAGTTTTTTTTATGGCAAAAATATTTAATATATTTCAATGGCTATATACATATTTTTAATGGACTAATTTTTTTTTGCTCCATAATATTTTATTGTCAAATTGTTTTCCATACAACACCCAGTGCTCTTCCCCATAAGTGCCCTCCACCATCACCACCACCTCTTTTCCCCCCTCCTCCTTCCCGCTCAACCCTCAGTTCATTCTCAGCATTCAGTAGTCTCTCAAGTTTTGCATCCCTCTCTC